>NC_048569.1:32619890-32960723 GCF_013265735.2 Oncorhynchus mykiss | reverse complement strand
TAAACAAATAAAAATCTTCAGTAAATCACAGAATGTAAACATTCCCACTGCATAATTTACATTTAAATAAACATAAACAACAATACAATCAGAAACATAAAACCCCTTAAAACACATCAATTTAAATCGTTACAAAATAAAATACTAGTAAACAAGGAAGTATCTCCTTACAATTTGTTCATGGATAAAGCTTAGACAGAATATGGTCCAGTTAACTCATTCAGTTGGGGAAAAACAACAAATAGCATTAACTCCCTCCATCCCATGGGTTATGAATCTGCAACAGACACAAAAATAGCGTAAGTCAGTGTAAACCACTGTTTGGCTAAATACTTGATTCTATTTGAAAAGGTGTTGGTTATTTATATGTATATAAAATACATGCAAGAAGAAAGGCGTGCACACTCAGACTTGCACAACATTATGGTGTTTTGGGAGGCAGCGTGGGAACGTAATGAAATGTGAATGAAAAGAGCTGACATCATTCCCTATTCTACTTGATCGAGACATGTCTAAAAACAATATATTGCACAATGTTATGCCCTGCATGCCAGAACTATGACTTACCGGTCCTCCTCCAGGAGGGGTTGGTGGTACTGTGAGAGATAGAGGGGCTCTGATCCTGGCCATCTGGAAAATGCTGCAGAAACGATTTACCCACGTTAAACAATTTAAAGACAATGCTACCAAATACTAATTGAGTGTATGTAAACTTCTGACCCAGTGGGAATGTGATGAAAGAAATAAAAGCTGAAATAAAATCACTCTACTATTATTCTGACATTTCACATTCTTAAAATAAAGTGGCGATCCTAACTGACCTAAGACAGGGAATTATTATTAGGATTAAATGTCAGGAATTGTGAAAAACTGAGTTTATTTTTTTTGGGCTAAGGTGCATGTAAACTTCCGACTTCAACTGTGTATATATATATATATATATATATATATCACGGTCGTGAACTAACAAGTTATAGAGCAAACAATGCAATTATCACAACACATAGGTTTGTAATATGTTATTTTATTTTTTCCCCCCAGTGATTTTACCCACACCATTATTGTTCATAAAGTAAGTGTCGTCCAAAACAGAGTTTGGTGAGTGACTGCGTCGCTTTGCATGGCACGGTACCCTGGGCAGGCGGAGACATCTCCTTAGGAGGACCAATAGAATGGTCAAAAATCAGTACACCCTGACCACATGGGGCACCGGGTCACTCAAAACAAACTTGCCGACTGGTACCTCTTCCCCAGACAAGACGGGTGGTTAGTACTTGCCCTTTCTTGGGAAGTAGCTACTCTAGTGAAAATGGGATTCCCATTTTGGCTGTGTGCATGGGATTCCATAAAGTTATTCAACAAACCTGGACAGATTGCCAGGATATGGATATGGGCTGTCAAACAATCAAACCTGAGACTGGTGTGTTGTTGGTAAGTAGCAGTGGTGTAGTGGCGCCTGGAGAAGTGGCTATACTCTATACTTTGCCAAAATTTCCCCAAACGGCCCGCCGACCAAAGGAAAGGCGCCCTCTTATTAATTAAAATGAGAAACCTGGACGTTTTACTTCATCATATGAGGCATGTCTTACCTTGCTACAAAGAAGCCTATAGCCAAAATGCACCATAGAAATGTGGAGACATTTATTTTATAAATGAGTTCTCCTGTTCTATTGGTTTTCTTTCAACTTTCTTTCATTGTCTATCAGTCAAAGACATTATCCTAGTTATATTAGCAACCCATGATGGTTGTTGCATCTTTAGATCTCCCCTCTTTCTACATTTCCATCTCTGTCCATGAAACCGCTCGCATGATTAGTGTGCATTTTAGAATGGTATTTTTCCGCAAATTGAATTTTGGAACATTTGCGCGCAGGTCTACTGCCGTGTGCACATTGCTGCGCCTAAAATGTGAACGATGGAGCATTCTGAACTGCTCCATCAGCCTTATTAGGGCTCCCGAGTGGTGCAGCCGTCTAAGGCACTGCATCTCAGTGCAAGTGGCATCACTATAGTACCTGGTTCGAATCCAGGCTTTATCACATCTGGACGTGATTGGGAGTCCCATAGGGTGGTGCACAAGTTAAATAAAGATTAAATAAAATAAATACAAATTAGAGAGGAAGATATGCATAGCTCACATTGTACCTGAAGACAGGTTTGCTCCCTGTTAGCTAGCTAGCTCATAATCATGCAAACCTGATGACATGTTTGATGCATGTTGCCAACTTGCTTTCAATAATGTTTCAACTCAAACTGGTTAGCTACGGTCCTTCTGTTGTGATTGAATGGCAGAAACACCCACATCAAACCACACCCGCCAAGACAACTCTTATTTGCCTCCAGCCATGGCCACTGGCATTTCTTAATGAGCATGGATGAAAAACAAGGTAAAATCAGTAAGTGCAGATGCCATTTAATGGTTCAACAACACCATATAATGACTGCTATCTATACGCAGATGTACCTACACCAGTTCTAGCAATAGACCAAAATGTACCCAATCAGTTCTATAGACTGATATTTCAAGGTGTGTAATTTCATTGATAAACAATGATAACCTGGATCCAGCATTAATACATAGGCCATTCAACTCAACACCATGTGTCCAATCACACATTAAAGTCTGCCTCTACATCTCTTGCTCCCTCCATTTATCCATCCTTTCTCCCTCTTCCCTCTCCTTATCATTGCCTCTCACCTGTTGGATCTCCCTCATAGCCAATCGGATGGAAGGATACAACCGGGGGAATGACCTGCTCTTGTGGTCAGTCCCGTCCTCCTCTTCTTCCCCCTCTCCTCTCTCCCCTCTCCTCCCTCCAGGGGCCTCCCCTCCTCCAGCCACAGCCCGGTGTCTTCGGTCAGATATCCGCCTGAGGACAGGTGGTCTCTGGGACTCCGGGCTGGGGCCCTGCCCCGGGGGCAGGAAGAGCCGCTGGAGCTCCAGGTGGACAGGGTCGGGGGTTGACTCACCCTCCTCCCCAGACTTGGGGCTCCCGTGGTTGGCTGTAGCCAGGAGGTCCAGGCCCTTCAAGTCCTCGTAGTCTGTGTTCTGGTCACATGTCTGAAACAGCAGATTCAAATTTGCTTACATTAAATCTGGAACAGTCCATGCATGTAGATTGTAAAATACTTGCTATAAGCTTTCTGAACAGCTTATGGCTCTTCCCAGACGACATAAAATGCATAAATGTTTGATGATGCATTGTTACTGTTCAGTATTGCATACAGGTCCTGGCAGACCCTGTTCAACTGCGGGTATATTCAAGACAGTATTTGACAGGAGCCAGACCCTAAAAAGGGGTTTGACCCGATGCTGACCTGTCCACAAGGCATGCTGAGCAGCTCGTTGAAGGGCTTGATGCCCACCTGGCTGTGGTGTTGCACCAGATCAGGCAGGGAGGGGTGGGCTTTATCCTCCCCCAGGATCACATACTTCCCGTTGGACTGCATCTCAATCATAAAGTGCCTGCAGCGGTTCGCCCCCCTGACAGTGAATAGACGGAGAGGCCAAGGTCAGAGGGTAAAGGGTACACATAGGTCACAAAGGATGAGGTCCAAACGGGAGGTTAGGGGTTTAATGTCTCATGTGTCTTTGGTGGATGAATCTGTGTTTAAATCCAGTTTGTCATCCTCAGTCTTACTTATATGTTAGTGTGTAGCCCTCCCGGCTCTGTCCCACACGAATCAGAAAACAGCCCACAGGCTTGTCCGTCATCAAATCCTCTGCTTGTCTGTAGAGGAGACATACACAGAGAGACTTGTTAAAACCACAATGAAATCTGAATGAGAATTTGCATACATGTGCATTTGACATCCTCTCTTACTGACCTGCGTGTAATCATGCCATGGAACCAGCAGGGGAAGGCTCCATTGTGGACCACCTTGCGGGCCTGCGTCTCCTTGAACCAGCGGATGGTGTTCTTCCTCTTCTTGCTCCTCTCCCTAGCTCGCTCCTCTCCCCCTACCTGGCCCACCAGCTCAGCCAGTTCAATATGCACCTCCAGGTTGTCAAAGGGAGTGGCCTGGGAGAGACAGAGGGAACCATAAATCGTAGGGTCGTTTAAGGCTCAGTTTAGGGTCAAATTTAGTCATCAAAGACTGCGAGTGGATGTCAGGGTATAGAGTGGGACATCGATTGCCAAAGGGTACAAGATCAGTCAATAGCATGGTTCCCACCAACATGCTGTCTGTGGGCTAGCCAGTGCTGGCTAGCACCAGAGATATTTAAAACAGAGAGGCTCAACATGAGATTACTTCCTGCAAATTACTTCTTACAGTTCTCAATTAAAATCAAGGTTACCAGTGTAGACTCTTGAGTATGGCTCACCTCAAACTGTTTGCTGCGGGGCCGTGGGACAGGAGCCAGGTGGGTAGCAGTGGGCAAGATAGAGCGAGGCTGGGGCTGTGGCTTCTTTTTCCTGGGTAGGGGCACAGGTGGAGAGAATGGCCCTGATACACAAACACACACACACACACACAACCCGGTTAACACAGCACTCAAAGCTACACTGGCTGTACAAAACATTAAGAACACCTGCTCTTTCAATGCCATCGACTGACCAGGTGAATCCAGGTAAACACTATGATCCCTTATTGATGTCACTTTTTAAATCTACTTTAATCAGTGTAGATGAAGGGGAGGAGACAGGTTAAAGGAGGATCTTTAAGCCTTGAGACATGGATTGTGTACGTGTGCCATTCAGAGGGTGAATGGGCAAGACAAAAGATTTAAGTGCCTTTGAACGGGGTATGGTAGGTGCCAGGCAGACTGGTTTGTGTCAAGAACTGCAATGTTGCTGTGTTTTCACGCATAACAGTTTCCCATGTGTATCAAGAATGGTCCACCACCCACAGGACTTGATACAACCTTGGGAAGAATTTGAGTCAACATGGGCCAGCATCCCTGTGGAACACTTTCGACACCCCTGATGAATTGAGGCTATTCTGAGGGCAAAAGGGGGGTGTAACTTAATATTAGGACAATGTTCTTAATGTTCTGTACACTCAGTGTATTCATACAATGGGTGACAAGGATCATTACACATTCTTGAATGCAGAATTATTGATCTAAGTCAGACTGAAATGTGTTTGTCAACGTACACAGAGGGGTAGAGAGAGAGTTTGTAGAAGGGTGGAGGTAAAGAACAAAATTAGAACAGCGTTAGGGAGAAACAGAACAAGTAGGTGAATGTCAGTAAGGGAGATACAGTGCATTCAGAAAGTATTCAGACCCCTTGACTTTTTACATGTTTCAGCCTTATTCTAAAATTAAAGTTATTTTTTTCTCTTCATCAATCTTTTGGCAAATGCCAAGCAGGCTATCATGTGCCTTTTACTGAGGAGTGGCTTCTGTCTGACCACTCTACCATAAAGGCCTGATTGGTGGAGTGTTGGAGAGATGGTTGTTCTTCTCAAAGGTTCACCCATCTCCACAGAGGAACTCTGGAGCTATGTCAGAGTGACCATCGAGTTCTTGGTCACCTCCCTGACCAAGGCCCTTTTCTACCGATTACTCAGTTTGGCTGGGTGGCCAGCTCTAGGAAGAGTATTGGTGGTTCCAAATGTCTTCCAATTAAGAATGATGGAGGCCATGGTGTTCTTGTGTCGGAGCTATACGGATATTTCCGTCGACCTCATGGCTTGGTTTTTGCTCTGACATGCACTGTCAACTGTGGGACCTTATATAGACAGGTGTGTGTCTTTCCAAATCATGTCCAATCAATTGAATTTACCACAGGTGGACTCCAATCAAGTTGTAAATACATCTCAAGGATGATCAATGGAAACAGGATGCACCTGAGCTAAATTTGGAGTCTCATAGCAAAGGGTCTGAATAATTATGTAAATAAGGTATCTGTTTTCAATTTGTTTTATAAATTTGCTCATATTTCTAAAAACATTTTTTAAGTACATTTTAGAATAAGGCTGTAACAGAACAAAAAGTGAAAAAGGGGAAGAGGTCTGAATACTTTCCGAATGCACTGTAGGTGAGTAAGAGAGGGAGAGAGAGATATTCTGCTTCCTTACTCTTGTTCTCCTGCTCCATGTCCAGTCGCCTCCTCATCTCCTCCTCCAGCTCCTGCTCCCTCCTCTTCTCCTCCTCCTCCTCCCTGGCTTCTCTCTCTGCCCTCTCTCTCTGGGCCTGCCTCTGTCTGTGCACTTCCACCAGCAAGGACAGGTACTTCCTCCTGCAGCGCAGTGAACGGTAGTCTGCAACACACAGCAACAGTGAGAATGTGAAGAGAGAGAGAGATACAGTGACAAGAGACATAGAAAGGAGAGAGAAGTAGGGAGGCGAGAAACATTAATGAATGGTATTTGTGATAAAGGACCACATTACGATGCAAAATGATGCTACAGTAAGCACAGGCCATGAAATCAAGATACCAGACAGTATGCCAGAGAAATCATCATCTATCTTGCAGTGGGGTGAGAGGTCGCAACGCAAAGACTGAAGGTAGCCCGTTAAAACTGCATGCATCTTGCTGATGGTAATGTTTGTTTAATCATGTCCCATCATGATTTATTTCAATGTTTATAACCTAGTCTACAGACCTGAAAAGGGTTTTTACCCTCAGGCCTGAGTTCAAAAGCAGCAACATCTCACAGATGGCAATTAAATTACTTTGACAGACATTTGAGAGATTATGTTTGTGGCCCTTACCTTTCTGGATGACAAGTGCTGCCTTGCCAAGTCTCTCTAACAGCCTGGCCAACTCCTCCTGGTGCCAATACTTAAAGAACATACGAGACGAGCTGACACAAAAAGAGGGAGACAGTTAAATCAATGTTTATAGATATTGAGCACTATTTGCACGGGGAATTGTTGCATAAAGCACTGTTAAATCAGAGAGAAAATTAGAGAAAGATTTCCAATCAACTTCAGTACATTTCATTAAGCCATATTTATACACTATATTTACAAAAGTACTTGGACACCCCTTCAAATTAGTGGATTCGGATATTTCTGCCACACCTGTTGCTGACAGGTGTATAATGTTGAGCACACAGCCATGCAATCTCCATAGACAAAACAAACATTGGCTGTAGAATGGCCTTACTGAAGAGCTCAGTGAATTTTAACGTGGCTCCGTCACAGGATTGTCAGTTTGTCAAATTTTTGCCCTGCTAGAGCTGTCCCTATCAACTGTAAAATTGCTGTTATTGTGAAGTGGAAATGTCTAGGAGCAACAACAGCTCATCTGTCATCTGTCCTCGGTTGCAACACTCACTACCGAGTTCCAAACTGCCTCTGGAAGCAATGTCAGCACAAGATCTGTTTGTATGGAGCTTCATGAAATGGGTTTCCACGGCCGAGCAGCCGAACACAAGCCTAATCACCATACACAATGCCAAACGTTGGCTGGAGTGGTGTAAAGCTTGCTGCCAATGGACTCTGGAGCAGTGGAAACAAGTTCTCTGTAGTGATGAATCACTCTTCACCATCTGGCAGTCCGATGGACGAATCAGTTTGGCGGATGCCAGGAGAACGGTACCTGCACCAATGCATAGTGCCAACTGTAAAGTTTGGCGGAGGAGGAATAATGGTATGGGTCTGTTTTTCCATGATTTGGGCTAGACCCCTTAGTTCCAGTGAAGGGAAATCTTAACGCTACAACATACACATTGTAGACGATTCTGTGCTTCCAACTTTGAGGCAACAGTTTAGGGAAGGCCCTTTCCTGTTACAGCATGACAATGCTACCGTGCACAAAGCGAGGTCCATACAGAAAAGGTTTGTCGAGATCAGAGCGGAAGAACTTGACTGGCCTGCACACAGCCCTGACCTCAACCCCATTGAACACCTTTGGGATGAATTGGAACACCGACTGCGAGCCAGGCCTATTCGCCCAAAATCAGTGCCTGACCTCACTAATGCTCGTGGCTGAATGGAAGCAAGTACCCACAGCAATGTTCCAACATCTAGTGGAAAGCCTTCCCAGAAGAGTGGAGGCTGTAATTGCAGTAAAGGGGGGACCAACCCCATATTAATGCCCATGATTCTGGAATGAGATGTTCAACGAGCCGGTGTCTGTCTACATACCTTTGGTCATGTAGTGTAATTTTTTGACATTTCTAAAGAGCCACACAGCAGGAGAAACCAAGAGCGGGGACCGAGAGGGGTGAAAGAGTGCAATTGAGATAAAGATCTTTACTCAATATAAACCCTGAGCTGTCCTCACAAGCCAAAATCAACACAGCTGTTAACTGAAGAATGAGCTGTTTTTGACAGACTGATACTCAGTTGACAGTTTTATAAGATCGCATTTTGGACTAGGCGAGTTGGAACCTGGGAGAATTATTAGTGATGAGTGTTCCCATGTCTCAATGGAGGCAGCGATCCAAATATATTGAAACTGAAATCTAGATCAACTATTCACTGACTTGTTCCTTCCAGCATAAAAACCTGAATAATCTGATTGGAATACAGCCCGAACGACATGCTTGGATGAAGTTATGAAAGATTTGTTACAGGAAGAGTCAGCAGTAAGTAAGTTAGTCTTCTCAGACTGATTGTGGCAAATCATTTTCTAAACCAATTCATTGAACACAACAAGAGCAACTAATGAAGCCTTACCCACACTTCCAGCCATGTATCTCAGTAGTGTTGAGGATGGACATGCAGCTGAAAAAGACACCAACGACACAGGTCACATTTAATAAGATGGACAAATGTCTACGAAATCACCTAACATGGTGGATGGCATCTTTTTTTAATTGCAGGAACGGGTGCAAGTGTATTTATATATAGGCCATCATTGAAAATAAGAATTTGTTCTTAACTGACTTGCCTAGTTAAATAAAAGGTAAAACATGAATAATAATAAATACATACCTTTCCTTGGTTAGTGGTAAATCTGGCTTGATCAGCAGAATGTTGAACCTGAAGAGGGGAGACACAGTGTGCTGAAAATAAAACTACAGTGCACAGCAATATCATTCATCCAATTTATTGTGTTGGCCAAGATTGCAGTAGCCATGTTACAATTAATGCACACACACACACACACACCTCTGAGCAAATTCTTTGAACGACGGTCGCCAGGAGAAGCCATCTCTTCGTATCCTGATGGTTTCTAGCAGGCCGTTGTATCTTAGCTGGAAACATTTGAATTATCCTTTGTTATCATATAATATACACTTATTAAATACTTTTTTCTTTACATAGTTGAATGTGCTGACAACAAAATCACAAAATGTATCAATGGAAATCAAATGTATCAACCCATGGAGGTCTGGATTTGGAGTCACACTCAAAATTAAAGTGGAAAACCACACTACAGATGATCCAACTTTGATGTAAAGTCCTTAAAACAAGTCAAAATGAGGCTCAGTAGTGTGTGTGGCCTCCACGTGCCTGTATGACCTCCCTACAACGCCTGGGCATGCTCCTGATGAGGTGGCGGATGGTCTCCTGAGGGATCTCCTCCCAGACCTGGACTAAAGCATCCGCCAACTCCTGGACAGTATGTGGTGGATGGAGCGAGACATGATGTCCCAGATGTGCTCAATTGGATTCAGGTCTGGGGAACGGGTGGGCCAGTCCATAGCACCAGTGCCTTCCAGGAACTGCTGACACACTCCAGCCACATGAGGTCTAGCATTGTCTTGCATTAGGAGGAACCCAGGGCCAACCGCACCAGCATATGGTCTCACAAGGGGTCTGAGAATCTCATCTCGGTACCTAATGGCAGTCAGGCTACCTCTGGCGAGCACATGGAGGGCTGTGCGGCCCCCCAAAGAAATGCCACCCCACACCATGACTGACCCACCGCCAAACCGGTCATGCTAGAGGATGTTGCAGGCAGCAGAACGTTCTCCACGGCATCTCCAGACTCTGTCACGTCTGTCACATGTGCTCAGTGTGAACCTGCTTTCATCTGTGAAGAGAACAGGGCGCCAGTGGCGAATTTGTCGGGCCCTCATACCACCCTCATGGAGTCTGTTTCTGACCGTTTGAGCAGACACATGCACATTTGTGGCCTGCTGGAGGTCATTTTGCAAGGCTCTGGCATTGCTCCTCCTGCTCCTCCTTGCACAAAGGCGGAGGAAGTGGTCCTGCTGCTGGGTTGTTGCCCTCCTACGGCCTCCTCCACGTCTCCTGATGTACTGGCCTGTCTCCTGGTAGCGCCTCCATGCTCTGGACACTACGCTGACAGACACAGCAAACCTGCTTGCCTCAGCTAGCATTGATGTGCCATCCTGGATGAGCCGCACTACCTGAGCCACTTGTGTGGGTTGTAGACTCCGTCTCATGCTACCACTAGAGTGAAAGCACCGCCAGCATTCAAAAGTGACCAAAACATTAGCCAGGAAGCATAGGAACTGAGAAGTGGTCTGTGGTCACCACCTGCAGAACCACTCCTTTATTGGGGGTGTCTTGCTAATTGCCTATAATTTCCACCTGTTGTCGCTTCCATTTGCACAACAGCATGTGAAATTTATTGTCAATCAGTGTTGCTTCTTAAGTGGACAGTTTGATTTCACAGAAGTGTGATTGACTTGGAGTTACATTGTGTTGTTTAAGTGTTCCCTTTATTTTTTTGAGCAGTGTATGTTCCACATACCCCAAGCAGAATCAGGTGTAATTGATGCCCATATCAGAGACCTACAGGACTTACTTCAACAACTAAATGCAATGTCAAAGCTGAACAGCAGGTGGCGATGTAACATAAAGCACCGTTATGATGGTGATGAGGGGGAGGGATGGTTTAAAAAAAAAAAAGCGATTTAACATAGTCTTAACCTAGTCTTGCGTATGGAGGGCAATAGAGCTACAGCAGAGAGCTCAATGATGAACATTGTAAACATCATGCCATTATAACCACATACATATGTAATGAATAAGAAGTTAAATCAGCTTTAACACAGGCTACCCACCACAAATGTCACAGTTATTAACCATTGTTTCAGTTAAACCATTGTCTACCCAACCGCCAACACTGCATTGTACTGTTATATCAGTTCAGGCCTAGACAATCACATTAAAAAGCATTGATTATAGATGAGAGAGGGAGGGAAGAAAGAACCCTGCTGTCAGATTAGACAGCAGTGTTCACTGATGGCAGGGTATTGACCAGCTTCATTGTTTCATCAGGGCTATACTAACCCTCCCCTGGGGCCAAATCCACATCCTATTAACACACCACCCATCAGTCAGACACTGACACACTAGCCTAGTGCCTAGATGCTGCCGCTTAGCTAACCACTGATTACCATACTGGGGACTGGGTCTTGTTCATTAGGGCACACTGAAGCAAAACGCTTTGCAAAGTGTTTCTTATTGGTCAAGTTCAGAGAGTTTCAGTCCATTTTCTTCCATTTCATGTGTACTGAACACAACCCTCTCTGGAGTTGGCCCAAACCACAATATAGACCGATACTGTTTTTATAAAACTTTTCGCATTAAACTGTGCAGTTCACATACACTACCGTTCAAAAGTTTGGGTTCACTGAGAAATGTCCTTGTTTTTGAAAGAAAAGCACATTTTTTATCCATTAAAATAACATCAAATTGATCAGAAACACAGTGTAGACACTGTTAATGTTGTAAATGACTATTGTAGCTGGAAATGGCTGATTTTTATGGAATATCTACATAGGCATACAGAGGCCCATTATCAGCATCCATCACTCCTGTGTTCCAATGGCACGTTGTGTTAGCTAATCCAAGTTGATCATTTTAAAAGGCTAATTGATCATTAGAAAACCCTTTTGCAATTATGGTAGCACAGCTGAAAACTGTTTTCCTGATTAAAGAAGCAATAAAAAACTGTCCTTCTTTAGACTAGTTGAGTATCTGGAGCATCAGCATTTGTAGGTTCGATGACAGGCTCAAAATGGCCAGGAACAAAGAACTTTCTTCTGAAACTCGTCAGTCTCTTCTTGTTCTGAGAAATTAAGGCTATTCAATGCGAGAAATTGCCAATAAACTGAAGATCTCGTACAACGCTGTGTACCAATCCCTTCACAGAACAGCGCAAACTGGATCTAACCAGAATAGAAAGAGTGGGAGGCCCCGGTGCACAACTGAGCAAAAGGACAAGTACATTAGTGTGTCTAGTTTGAGACGCCTCACAAGTCCTTAACTTGCAGCTTCATTAACACCGGGATGCTGGCCTTCTAAACAGAGTTCCTCTGTCCAGTGTCTGTGTTCTTTAAAAAATATATATATTTCACCTTTATTTAACCAGGTAGGCTAGTTGAGAACAAGTTCTCATTTGCAACTGAAACCTGGCCAAGATAAAGCATAGCAATTCGACACACACAACACAGAGTTACACATGGAATAAATACAACAGTCAATAATATAGCAGAACAAAAGAAAACAAAAAGTCTATACACAGTGAGTGCAAATGAGGTAAGATAACCTGTAGCCAGTGGGTTTGGCGACGAGTATGAAGCGAGGGCCAACCAACGATAGCGTACAGGTCGCAATGGTGGGTAGTGTATGGGGCTTTGGTGACAAAATAGATGGCACTGTGATAGACTGCATCCACTTTGTTGAGTAGTGTTGGAGGCTATTTTATAGATGACATCACCGAAGTCGAGGATCGGTAGGATGGTCAGTTTTAATAGGGTATGTTTGGTAGCATGAATGAAGGATGCTTTGTTGCGATATAGGAAGCCAATTCTAGATGTAATTTTGGATTGGAGATGCTTAATGCGAGTCTGGAAGGAGAGTTTACAGTCTAACCAGACACCTAGGTATTTGTAGTTGTCCACGTAAGTCAGAGCCATCCAGAGTAGTGATGCTGGACGTGCGCGCAGGTGCGGGCAGTGATCGGTTGAAGAGCATGCATTTAGTTGTACTTGCATTTAAGAGCAGTTGGAGGCCACGGATGGAGAGTTGTATGGCATTGAAGCTCGTCTGGAGGTTAGTTAACACAGTGTCCAAAGAGGGGCCAGAAGTATACAGAATGGTGTCGTCTGCGTAGAGGTGTACCAGAGAATCACCAGCAGCAAGAGTAACATCATTGATGTATACAGAGAAGAGAGTCGGCCCAAGGATTGAACCCTGTGGCACCCCCATAGCAACTGCCAGAGGTCCGGACAACAGGCCCTCCAATTTGACACACTGAACTCTATCAGAGAAGTAGTTGGTAAACCAGGCGAGGCAATCATTTGAGAAACCAAGGCTGTCGAGTCTGCCAATAAGAATGTGGTGATTGACAGTTGAAAGCCTTGGCCAGGTCGATGAATACGGCTGCACAGTAATGTCTCTTATCAATGGAGGTTATGATGTCGTTTAGGACCTTGAGCGTGGCTGATGTGCACCCATGACCAGCTCTGAAACCAGATTGCATAGCGGAGAAGGTACGGTGGGATTCGAAATGGTCGGTGATCTGTTTGTTAACTTGGCTTTCGAAGACCTTAGAAAGACAGGGTAGGATAGATATAGGTCTGTAGCAGTTTGTGTCTAGAGTGTCACCCCCTTTGAAGAGGGGGTGACAATCTTTGGGAATCTCAGACGATACGAAAGAGAGGTTGAACAGGCTAGTAATAGGGGTTGCAACAATTTTGGTAGATAATTTTAGAAAGAGAGGGTCCAGATTGTCTAGCCCGGCAGATTTGTAGGGGTCCAGATTTTGCAGCTCTTTCAGAACATCAGCTATCTGGATTTGGGTAAAGGAGAAATGGTGGGGGCTTTGGGGGAGTGCTGTGGAGGGTGCCGGGCAGTTGACTGGGGTAAGGGTAGCCAGGTGGAAAGCATGGCCAGCCGTAGAGAAATTCTTATTGAAATTCTCAATTATAGTGGATTTATCGGTGGTGACAGTGTTTCCTAGCCTCAGAGCAGTGAGCAGCTGGGAGGAGGTGCTCTTTTTCTCCATGGACTTTACAGTGTCCCAGAACCTTTTTGAGTTACTACTACAGGATGCACATTTCTGTTTGAAAAAGCTAGCCTTAGCTTTCCTAACTGCCTGTGTATATTTGTTCCTAACTTCCCTGAAAAGTTGCATATCACGGGGGCTAATGCAGAACGCCACAAGATGTTTTTGTGCTGGTCAAGGGCAGACAGGTCTGGAGTGAACCAAGGACTTTATCTATTCCTAGTTCTACATTTTTTGAATGGGGCATGTTTATTTAAGATGGTTAGGAAGGCACTTTTAAAAGAATAGCCAGGCATCATCTACTGACGGGATGAGGTCAATGTCATTCCAGGATACCCCGACCAGGTCGATTATAAAGGCCTGCTCGCAGAAGTGTTTCAGGGAGCGTTTGACAGTGATGAGCGGTGGTCGTTTGGTCGCAGACCAATTACGGATGTAGGCAATGAGGCAATAATCGCTGAGATTGAAAACAGCAGAGGTGTGTTTGGAGGGCGAGTTAGTTAGGATGACATCTATGAGGGTGCCCGTGTTTACGGATTTGGAGTTGTACCTGGAAGGTTCATTGATCATTTGTGTGAGATTGAGGGCATCAAGCTTGGATTGTAGGATGGCCGGGGTGTTAAGCATGTCCCAGTTTTATGCCCATCTCAATATTTTATTGGCCAGTCTGAGATATGTCTTTTTCTTTGCAACTCTACATAGTAGATATTACAAAGAAATTCTGCCGTTTCCAGCTACAACAGTTATTTACAACATTAACAATGTCTACACTGTATGATCCATTTTATTTTCACGGACAGAAAATGTGCTTTTCTTTCAAAAACAAGAACATTTCTAAGTGGCCCCAAACTTTTGAACGGTAGTGGAGGTTTTGTAATGTACCATTTCCTTTGCTTTTGAAAGCATTGGTTATCCTGAAAAAAGGGGTCAAACTGTAAATGCACAAAACGACTGGTGTTGTTTCAGGCTTGTGCATCCAGCATAGGAAATAATCGAAAGGAAATGCTGCTACTGATGAAGGCTGCTACCTTCATCGCCAATGTAAGATAGACATGCCTACAGCACATCAAAAATAACATATTAAATATTGGTTCTCACCTGGTCCATGACTATTTTGTTGTCCACCTGATCAGGAAGCTTGCTGCCATTAGGTTTGATGCAGCGGACAAAGTGAGGACTGGCAACAAACATCTTCTCCATCAGCACAGCCAGAGAGTGCTGAAGGTATGACACACTAACCATTATATGTGCATATTTATATTTTACAGCAGTTCAGTCTATAGGTAGGCATATTTACAGGGGTTTTCATTATTGTTCATACATCATTTTGAAATATACCACTCAGAAATAGGAAATGTATAAATCCAGATGTGTAACAAAGTCGACGTCCGCCTTACCTTAAACTGGGCCCCGACCGACTGTTTCCTAGTTGAGTTAAAGTTGTCATCTGCCTTTTGCATGAGCTAAAAGAAAAAAAGATGTTTAATAATTTAAACTCACATTCTGGCTCTGACTTTTGCACTGTAAGAAAGGTCCAAATATGACCCTGGCTGTTTGGAACCAAAAGTAATTAATTCTACAGAATCTACTGTATATCATATTCTGTTTCGTTTGGTGAATTTTTCTCAAACTGGACTTCTGAATATTTTATGATCTACAGTGCCTACCTTGGCTTTGCGTGGCATCAAGGTGCCTGTTCTGGAGATTGTGGCTGGAAAGACATCAAATATGAATCATAAGTGAATATTAGATGTGAGATGCCAAGTGATCAATGTTTTAAACTAGAACAATTCTCAAACTGAGTCTGAATGCTATGTTGCTGTGTTAAGATAAGAGTACCCATTTATTGATTTTTGAAATCCTACATAATTTTCTAAGAAGAGGTCAGGGGGTATATTTGTCCACAAATCCACGTTGGAAACAAGCCCACGTCATTGTGTCAGCTCTGATCTATGTTACGCATCTTTACAGAACTGATTTAATAGCTACAGATCAACATTCACGGTGTACACAAACATAGAGTACTAGTCAAAAGACACCTACTCATTCAAGGGTTTTTATTTATTTTGACTATGTTCTACATTGTAGAATAATAGTGAAAACATCAAAACTATGAATAAAACACATATGGAATCGTGTTGAAACAACAAAAAAAAAGTGTTAAACAGATCAAAATATATTTTATATTTGAGATTCTTCAAAGTAATCACCCTTTGCCTTGACAGCTTTGCACACTCTTGGCATTCTCTCAACCAGCTTTATGAGGAATGCTTTTCCAAGAGACTTGAAGGAGTTCCCACATATGCTGAGCCCTTGTTGGCTGATTTTCCTTTACTCTGCGGTCCAACTCATCTCAAATTGAGTTGACATCAGGTGATTGTGGAGGCCAGGTCATCTGATGCAGCACTACATCACTCTCCTTGTTGGTCAAAATGCCCTTACACAGCCTGGAGGTGTGTTTTGGGTCATTGTCCGGTTGAAAAACAAAATGATAGTCCCACTAAGCGCAAACCCGATGGGATATCGCTGCAGAATGCTGTGGTAGCCATGCTGGTTAAGTGTGCCTTGAATTCTAAATAAATCACTGACAGTGGAACCAGCAAAGCACCCCCACACTTCCTCCTCCATGCTTCACGGTGGGAACCACACATGTAGAGATCATCCGTTCACCTACTCTGCATCTCACAAAGACACAGCGTTTGGAACCACAAATCTCAAATTTGGACTCATCAGACCAAAGGACAGATTTCCACTGGTCTAATGTACATTGCTCATATTTCTTGGCCAAAGCAAGTCTCTTTTTCTTACTGGTGTCCTTTAGTAGTGGTTTCTTTGCAGCAATTCGACCATGAAGGCCTGATTCATGCAGTCCCCTCTGAACAGTTGATGTTGAGATGTGTCTGTTACTTGAACTCTGAAGCATTTATTTAGGATCCAATTTCTGAGGCTTGTACTCTAACGAACTTTTCCTCTGCAGCAGAGGTAACTCTGGGTCTTCCTTTCCCGTGGCGGTCCTCATGAGAGCCAGTATCATCATAGCGCTTGATGGTTTTTGCGACTGCACTTGAAGAAACTTTCAAAGTACATAACATTTTCTGGATTGATTGACCTTCATGTCTTAAAGTAATGATGGACTAATTTCTCTTTGCTTATTTGAGCGGTTCTTGACATAATATGGACACCTGTTTATTGAAATGCATTCCAGGTGACTACCTCATGAAGCTGGTTGAGAGAATGAAGAATCTCAAATATAAAATATATTTTGATTTGTTTAACACTTTTTTGGTTACTATACTATATATGTGTTATTGCATAGTTGTGATGTCTTCACTATTATTCTACATTGTAGAAAATAGTTCAAATAAATAAAAACCCTTGAATGAGTAGGTGTGCCCAAACTTTTGACTGGTACTATACATAAATCAGCGATTGTGCAGTAATAAAAACATGGGTAATTTCTGGCAAAGTGCAGAGCTGTTGAATACAGAAACATTCAGATTCCCTCATGTACCTGCAAAGAGGAGACTGAGTAGGGGCGTGACACTGTTAATGAAGAGGCTTCTGATGCTGGCTGGGATGGTGTCTCTGTTCTTCTCTAGAAAGCCTAGTCCATTATACTGGACCTGGACACAGAAAGGAGAGAATTAGCTATGCTTCATAACCACACTCATAATGAGTTATAATGCAGTCATGATGTAGTATAGATGCAGTTATAAACACACATAACTCCTAGGCATTATACAAGTAACTGTCCAGTGAAAATCTCACTTTTAAGAGTTAATATTATGTTAACTCATACCCAAATAATGTTGTTGACTCATCCTATACTCGTATTTGTGCCCAGAGCACAAATCCTGAGAAGGATGAGTTGGCCAATCAGCGGTCTACTTGAATATTTGCATGAATATTTTTAAAGACCGGTGTGCGCCCACATCATTACATTCACAGAAAAGCTGCTTTTTAACATAATTAATTATAGATCAAATTTAATAGAAAACTGGAAACACTGGACAGTTAGATTAACTATTATTATAAAGTAATGTATGAATGTAACCTCACCTTCCCAGCATAGTGAACCACAGTGAAGAGGGGGCTGTGACTCCGGACCACCTCATAGTGGGGGCTGCTTTTAAATTTACTGTTCAACTTGTCCACAAAGTCTCTGTCTGACGCCTGAGGGCACAAATAGTGAAAAGAAATTAGAATGAATACATATACATTAAGACAAAGATGTAGGGGAGGGTAATTTCCCCCCAAAACTGTATGGAGACCACTTAGGGACCTGGGGAAAGGCACTCTGCTCGTCCAGGAGAGAAAGGATTCCAATGGGTTTAGTGAGGAACAGGTCCTGTGGGAGAGAAGCACATCAAATTAATTAGTTGTAGGAAAAACACCTAAACAAATACAGTTCTTTACTGTGAAAATGCATATTTGAGTTAATCTTGCCAACTGTTAACTGATTGAAACATGGTACACAACTACATGACTTTAAAACTTGCCTTCTCACAGTACAAGGATCATATATTTTAGTCCTATCCTGAAAACCTTGTTCCCCGATCTATATTGACTATGGCCCCTGTACTGTAAAATGCTCTAAAAGTTGTATAGTGCTCTGTAGGTATTAGGACTTAGAGTGGGTACACAGAACAGGAGCTGTGGATCCAGGTTGTGCATTATTCGCCCTAGGCCCAATCCTAACTCGAGTTAGAATCCTTCCCACAGCAACTAATGTGTCCATCTTATCCCATAGCTTACAGACTGGCTGTACTCATACCTTCAGCATTGGACAGGAACACTATTCTTGGCCAAATGAAACCAGTGGCATCCATATAGACAGATGATGATGCCACAGGCTAAAAGCAGAAGTGCCCATTAAGCTCCTGGTATGTGACTGAACACTGCCCCGTCAGCATAACCCCTTCCTGGGGTCTCGGTCACTTTGTTGTGGTCTGTCTGGCAGTCTCACACTGTGTTTAAACGACCAATCTATGTTATTACTGAGAGAGGTGGGAGGGAAACGGAGAAAGGGAGGGCGTAAAAGGGGGACAGAAAAAAGGTTGAGAGAGAAAAAGAGTACTAAGTGATGAGAAATGAGAGGAAATATCTTTTTACCAGGATAGGCTTGTTGTCTTTGAAGGAAATGGATTCCCACTCGATGCCCTCCTCCTTGTATTCATTCTGCTCCATCAGAAAGATGTGCTGCAGGACAACAAATACATACGAAGACGTATGAACGAAAAACAAAATTACAACAGGTATTCACACTTTCTTTCAGAAGTGCTTTGCCTAATCATTTCATTAGAAGTTGGCACATTCAATTGTGTGTGGCCTTCAGTCACAAAATTGCCATAAGAAGCCTTATGCATTTAATTACACTGAACCAAAATATAAATGCAACATGTAATGTGTTGGTCCCATCATGAGCCAAAATAAAAACGTCCAAAAATGTTCCGTACGCACAAAAAGCTATTGCTCTATTTGTTTATATCCCTGTTAGTGAGCATTTCTCACCTGACATGTGTGGCATATCAAGACGCTGATTAAACAGCATGAGGGTTTGCACAACCAAAGAATTTCTGCACAAACTGTCAGAAATCATCTCAGTGAAGCTCATCTGCGTGCTCATTGATCTCACCAGGGTCTTGACCTGACTGCAGTTCAGTGTCGTAACCAACTTCAGAGAGCAAATGCTTACCGTCGATGGCCACTGGCACGCTGGAGAAGTGTGCTCTTCATGGATGAATCCCGGTTTCAACTGTACCAGGCAGATGGCAGACAGCATGTAGGGCGTCATGTGGGCCAGCAGTTTGCTGATGTCAACATCGTGAACAGAGCGCCCCATGGTGGTGGTGGGGTTATGGTATGGGCAGGCATAAGCTACGGACAATGAACAATTGTGGCCCATTGTAGTGCCATTCATCCTCCCCATGTCCACATGTCGCAAGGATCTGGTCACAATTTCTGGAAGCTGAAAATGTCCCAGGTCTTCCATGGCCCGCATACTCACCAGACATGTCACCAATTGAGCATGTTTAGGATGCTCTGGATCGACACGTACGACAGTGTGTTCCAGTTTCCACCAATATCCATCAACTTCACATCATCATTGAAGAGTAGTGAGACAACATTCCACAGGACACAATCAACAGCCTGATCAACTCTACGCGAAGGAGATGTGTTGTGCTGCATGAGGGAAATGGTGGTCACACCAGATACTGACTGTTTTTCTGATTCATGCCCCTACCTTTTTTTAACTTCTTGGTGACAGGGGGCATTATTTTCACGTCCAGATGAAATGCATGCCCAAATTCAACTGCCTGCTACTCATCCCCAGAAGATAAGATATGCATATTATTAGTCGGATGGTATCCAATTGTTGTAGTAGATACTATCTTGTCTCATCGCTACAACTCCCGTACGGGCTCGGGAGAGACGAAGGTTGAAAGTCATGCGTCCTCCGATACACAACCCAACCAAGCCGCACTGCTTCTTAACACAGCACGCATCCAACCCGGAAGCCAGCCGCACCAATGCGTCGGAGGAAACACCGTGCACCTGGCCACCTTGGTTAGCGCACACTGCGCCCAGCCTGCCACAGGAGTCGCTGGTGCGCGATGAGACAAGGACACCCCTACCAACCAAGCCCTCCCTAACCCGGGCGACGCTAGGCCAATTGTGCGTTGCCCCACGGACCTCCCGGTCGCGGCCGGTTACGACAGAGCCTGGGCGCGAACCCAGGGACTCTGATGGCACAGCTGGCGCTGCAGTACAGCGCCCTTAACCACTGCACCACCCGGGAGGCTGGGAATCCAGATTTCTAAGGGATCTTCTTGCAGTTCCTACCGCTTCCACTGGATGTGTCAACAGTCTTTAGAAATTGGTTGAGGTTTTTCCTTTGTGTAATGAAGAATTAGCCCTGTTCAAAACAAGGGTCACTTCAAGTGTACTGTTTGTTAGAGGCGCGTGACCAGAAAGGTAGCGTCAGTTTGTTTTCTTCCTGTATTGAACACAGATCATCCCGTCTTCAATTTTACCGATTAAGGTATCTGTGACCAACATATGCATATCTCTATTCCCAGTCATGTGAAATCCATAGATTAGGGCCTAATGAATTTGTTTCATTTGACTGATTTCCTTATATGAACTCTAACTCAGTAAACATTTTGAAATTGATGCATGTGCAGTTTATATTTTTTGTTCAGTGTAAATAATGTAGTCCACTCCAATAGAATGACAGCACAAAACATTAAGAACACCTACTCTTTCAATGACATAAACTGACCAGATGAACCCAGTTGAAAGCTATGATCCGTTGTTGATTTAACTTTTTAAAATCCATTTAAAATCAGTGTAGATGAAGGGGAGGAGGCAGGTAAAAAAATTATTTTTAAACCTTGAGACATGGATTGTGTATGTGTGCCATTCAGATGGTGAATGGGCAAGACAAAATATTTAAGTGCCTTTGAACAGGGTACGCTGCTGGGTTTCTCGTGCACAACAGTTTCCTGTGTCTATCAAGAACGGTCCACCACACAAAGGACATCCAGCCAACTTGACACAACTGTGGGAAGCATTGGAGTCAACATGGACCAGCATCCCTGTGGATCGCTTGATACCTTGTAGAGTCCATTCACCAACGAATGGCTGTTCTGAGGGCAAAGGGGGATGCAACTCAATATTAGGAAATTGTTCTTAATGTTTTGTACACTCAGCGTATAATGCAGTGTAGTGATCCGACAATGATAAATAATCATAAGCAGATTTCTACCCCCACCCAGCGAAGCACTCAAAAGCTGCAAATGACAGAGTGGAATATGTGCTGCAATTTGAGAAAGACAGATCCCCTTTCATATAAACATTTTGTATGTCAAAAAGAAAATGGGTTAAGGGAGATTTCATGGCTGGTGGTGATGAGGCCTCACATTTCAGTCCTAAGGGAGAAAGTAAAGCCTGCACTTCCTGATCTGGTGTCATGTTTATCAATGTGTAAGTCAAGTATATCAGGAAATCTACTCAAAAAGTTTTGTGGGCATTTGTTGTATTTTTTTTCTTCCTGTGGCATTTGTATCAAATACTGTTTGTGGGACTTGTGGACAATACTTTTGAACCAATATACTCAGTGCTCACATGGTTCTGAAAAAAGGCTCGACAGCTAAATTGTGTAATATTAACTATTAGAGCATGGTGCTCCAAACTACAGCAGCATGACTAGTAAAAATAAGCTGTCTTTAACTCCATAATCACATATGTACAGTGTCTTCAGAAAGTGTGCATACCCCTCGACTTATTCCAGAGTTTGTTGCGTTACAGCCTGAACTGAAAATGTATAAAATGTTTTTTTCTCACCCATCTACACACAAAACTCAATGTTTAAAAATGTATTAAAAATTAAATACAGAAATAGGACATTTACATAAGTATTCACACCCCTGAGTCAATACTTTGTAGAAGCAGCTTTGGCAGCAATTACAGCTGTGAGTCTTTCTGGGTAAGTCTCTAAGAGCTTTCCACACCTGAATTGTGCAACACTTGCCCATTATTATTTTCAAAATTCTTCAAGCTTTGTCAAATTGGTTGTTGATCATTGCTAGACAACCATTTTCAGGTCTTGCCATAGATGTTCAAGTGGTCACACAGGAACATTCACTGTCATTTTGGTAAGCAAACCTAGTGTACATTTGGCCTTAGGTTATTGTCCTGCTGAAAGGTGAATTCATCTCCCAGTGTCTGGTGGAAAGCAGACAACCAGCTTTTCCTCTAGTATTTTGCCTGTGCTTAGCTCCATTCCGTTTATTTTTTATCCTGAAAAACTTCCCTGTCCTTAACGATTGCAAGCATATCCTTAACATGATGCAGCCACCTCTATGCTTGAAAATATGGAGACTGGTACTCAGTAATGTGTTGTGTTGGATTTGCCCCAAACATAAGGCTGTGTACGCAGGACATAAAGTACATTTTTTGGACACTTTTTTTTGTAGTTTTACTTTAGTGCCTTAATGCAAACAGGAGGCATGTTTTGGAATATTTGTATTCTTTACAGGCTCACTTCTTTTAGGTTAGTATTGTGAAGTAAACACGTTTTTTATCCATCCTCAGTTGTCTCCCATCACAGCCATTAAATCACAAATATAATTCCACTGACATTATGGGGTATTGTGTGTAGATCAGTGACACAAAATCTACATTTAATACATTTTAAATTCAGGCTATAACACAAGAAAATGTGGAAAAAGTCAAGGGGTTTGAATACTTTCGGACCCAATTCATTTTTCTGAAGCCTTTCACTGAATATGCATTTATAGCCATTTCAAAAAGCAGAACCTATTGTAGACTATCTTCACAATTTTCCTGTTCCTCTACTAATACTAACTAAAGAGACAAGCTGGCCACATGTTTCCGTTAAATGTTTGGGTCTCAAGTTAACAAACCCTACAGGCTGTCATTTTCTGGGACTTAAATAGAGAAACACCCTAGATGACAGGGCTACTTCCTTGTGGCAATGACATTTACACTTACATGGTTAAAGAAGTACTGCAGCTGTTCATTGGCCAGGTTGATGCAGAGCTGCTCAAAACGGTTAACAGCAAAATTCTCAAACCCGAAGATGTCGAGGATACCTGTATTACAGAACAAGAAAATAGAACAGTCAATCTGACATCGACCATCTCTACTTGCGATGAAGAAAACAGACGAAGAGTTTAGCAATTTTATTACATTTGAAGCCTTAAAAAGTTTCCCTTGAAACTCACCTATTTCACTGAGCTCAACGTCAAAGTCAACGTTGGGAGCCAGCAGTTCGTTAACTTTACTGACGATCCAGCCGAATACTCTCCCATAAGCCACTTTGGCGATGGAGTCCCTGGCATCTGCAAATACGCAACATATTAATGGAGTCAAGCTCTCTTGAAAACATTAATTGCATTTCCATATTGAGCTTTTGCTCCTTTTTCCCCCACTCCCATTGATGCTAAAAGCTGTCTCTATTTACACTAGTTGGTCAGCCAAACATGGGCCTTATTTAAATACTCTAGGAGGAAGTTGTGGTCAGCTTACCCTCCCTAAATCCCAGCCTTAAACATTAGGGTGAAAACTCAAAGCTGTCCAAGTACCTCAAGGACATGCCTGGTTGGCACTAGTAATAAGCGCTAAAGACACACCACATTGATTGTACGAAACCGTATCATGTTCATACTTGTGTTCTAGCATTGTCAGGTATGTAGCTACACAAACATTGTGCTCTCCAGTTTCATGGAAAGACCCAGGGAAAGAGGAAACCGGACCCAGCATTAACCACCATGGAACCGTTAGTATCCATGGTGGTTAATACTAACTCAGGCCCTCCTTCGTAATGGCTAAGGTGATGGTGGTAGGGAAAGTTGATCCCGGACCAGTGCTTGAGTGTTTTTCTCCTTACCCTCAGCCTGCTGCTGGTTGTGCAGCCTGCGGATGGCTTCTCCTCTCATCACAGACAGAGTACAGGTCAGACTCCTCAGCAACTCCTCCTCCTGCACCCCAAACTGACCCTGAGAAGGCAAACACACACAAATATTAATCACACAAAAACATAGGTCTAAATAGAAAGTGCACAAAGCAGACAAGTTATATTTTACACAAAAAAAAGAAAAAAAAAGAAAAAAAAAAAAAAAAAATCACTGCTAGGTTCATAAATAAACACTTAAACATTTAGACCACTGATATAAAGTGATACACTAGTATAGTGAGTGACACACCTTTCAACCAAAAGCAACCTCCATGCTAGCCCCAAGGCCCCTTTAACCCAGAAGTGGCCCTACTGAACATGCAAAGCTAAGGTCATGGCAATGCTAGGCATGCAAAATTCCTGCCAGATATCAAACAAAGGCCATCCTCAGACAATGATACTTTCAATTAATCAATTTCAAAAAGGGGAAACAGACCAAGTGCTGTAGATTTCACAATGTAGTACTACTTTATTACTAATTAGCCCTCAAAATGTATAGTTCAATCAAAATATACATTCTGCTCATGTCTGTATACCCAGTAGTATTCAGCGGACCAGTCAGCAACCCAACATTTTGGGTTTGTCTATATTAGCAACAGTTTAGCTGGTGATTCTCTGATCCACCTCTACGCAGACGACACCATTCTGTATACTTCTGGCCCTTCTTTGGACACTGTGTTAAACCTCCAAACAAGCTTGAATGCCATACAACCCTACTTCCATGGCCTCCAACTGCTCTTAAACGCTAGTAAAACTAAATGCATGCTCTTCAACCGATTGCTGCCCACACCCTCCTAACTAACATCACTACTCTGGACGGTTCTGACCTAGAATATGCGGACAACTACAAATACCTAGGTGTCTGGTTAGACTGTAAACTCTCCTTCCAGACTCACATTAAGCATCTCAAATCCAAAATTAAATCTAGAATTGGCTTCCTATATCGCAACAAAGACTACTTCACTCATGCTGCCAAACAAACCCTATTAAAACTGACTATCCTACCGATCCTTGACTTCGGTGATGTCATTTACAAAATAGCCCCCCCCTCCCCCCCAGTGGCCTGTTATTGTCCCCAGAACAAGGTGCACCTGTGATACTGCTGTTTAATCAACTTACAGCCCCCAGCACTCTACTCAGCAAACTGGATGTAGTCTATCACAGTGCCATCCGTTTTGTCACCAAAGCCCCATAATACTACCCACCACTGCAACCTGTATGCTCTCGTCCAGGTCATCTATAAATAAGTCTTTGCTAGGGAAAGCCTAGCACGCGCTCCAGCAGGTAATTTGTTTTTAAATGTATTTAACTAGGCAAGTCAGTTAAGAACAAATTCTTATTTTCAATGACGGCAAAGGAACACTGGGTTAACTACCTTGTTCAGGGGCAGAACAACAGATTATTTTTTTTTTACCTTGTCAGCTCGGGGATTTGATCTTGCAACCTTTCGGTTACTAGTCCAAAGATCTAACTACTAGGCTACCTGCCGCCCCAATTACTCTGTTGCCAATGACTGGAACGAATTGCAAAAATCACTGAAGCTGGAGTCTTATATCTCCCTCTCAAACTTTAAGCATCAGCTGTCAGAGAAGCTTACCAATCACTGTACCTGTACACAGCCAATCTGTAAATAGCACACCCAACTACCTCATCCCCATATTATTACATACTGGGGTGCAAAGAGCAAGAGGGTATCTCTAATTGCACATCATCATCATCTGCACATCTATCACTCCATTATTAATGAACTATTTATTGCCTACCTCCCTACATTTGCACACACTGCACATAGATTTAATATTTGTATTTTCTATTATGTTATTGACTGTACGTTTGTTTGTGCCACTCTGTTGTTTTTGTTGCACTGCTTTGCTTTATCTTGGCCAGGTCGCAGTTGTAAATGAGAACCTGTCTCAACTGGCCTACCTGGTTAAATAAAGGTGAAATAAATACAAATAAATCACCCCTGCTGTTAGAGCTAGAATCACCTCTATAACCAGGATCTGTGAAGTTGTTTTGCTCATATTAAAACTGGACAAAGGGCAGCTGATCCTACGTCAGTTGGAAGTACACCTAGCATTGTGAGCAATACCTCTCCATTCAACTCCAAATATAGCCCCTCGTGACCTTTTACAAGCACTGTGTCTTATCTGAGCTGGCCAGATGTCGGCTCAGCCCACCACCGCCAGCCTGCCTGCCTGGGAGGCTGCTTCTGGGGGAGTTACTGTGGAGGAGGGGGCAATCATTCACCTGTTTAAATAGAAGGCACACGTGTGTATGCACACACACATGCCACTATCACCTGTGGATCGGTGCATACAAGCATGTGGATCTATGCATACACAAACTAACGGACACAGTAGAACGTTTAAATATAATGCACATACACACGCAAACTAGTTGAACAGCACACCAAGAAACACACACCCCTTTCGCTAAAGTGTCTACACTGTGTCTCCAGGAGCAAGCAGCTGCCCATGTTAGAGCGGTCCATGGTCATTATAGCCTAGTGGTTGGAGCGTTGGACTAGTAACCGGTAGGTTGCAAGTTCAAACCCCCGAGCTGACAAGGTACAAATCTGTCGTTCTGCCCTGAACAGGCAGTTAACCCACTGTTCCTAGGCCGCCATTGAAAATAAGAATTTGTTCTTAACTGACTTGCCTAGTTAAATGAAGGTCAAATAAATAAAACAATTATGTGAGGACTGTAGCAATTGGCTCAACAATCCCCTTGTTTATTTTACTATGAATGCTCAGGATTGACAACACTAGTTTTTTCCCCTAACCGTAGTCCTTGGACACCTCTCTTCTGCTGTTTAAACCACTATAATGGATCAGTGAAGCAGCCTAAGCTGAGAGCTCCTGTACATAAGTATGTAAATATACAACTTCCTGACTGTTGCCAAGTTAAACGTATCTCACTGGTGGTATTGACTAATGGAGTTGCTGGGCTAGTGGTAAATCAGTTTGTTTGTTTGGATTGGCTAGCTAGCTGGCTGGCTACGCAATCATTTTAAATGATGAAACACAGCACCGGCTTTTTGTGCCACCTGCCCCGGTTTCTAGAAGGCTTTGGCCTGCAGTGTGAGGAGATGAGAGGCTCGCCTAGTCTTCTGCCGCTTTAACAATTGCCTAAGCTTCACCCAGCTGGTTGCTACAATTTCGTTAGTTAACGAACCAACCTACCTACGGAGGAGGAACAGGAGACAAGGTGCCCGATGAAGAGCTCCGGACCGGACTGATCTCCCTCCATCCCGCTACCATTGCAGCTCCCGCCACTCAAGCTAGGCCTACTGCCCTTCTGAACTGTCTCAACCTTTCATCTGAAGTTGTGGAAGACCATCGTCCATCGTCCAATAACTACCAGAATGCTATAAGTTTATTTTGTAAGGGACTTTGAGATGCTCATTGTAATGAAAGGCACTATATAAAAAAAAATATATATATATATAGACCCTATGAAACATGGGACCAACACTGTACATGTTGTGTTTATATATACAGTGCCTTGCGAAAGTATTCGGCCCCCTTGAACTTTGCGACCTTTTGCCACATTTCAGGCTTCAAACATAAAGATATAAAACTGTATTTTTTTGTGAAGAATCAACAACAAGTGGGACACAATCATGAAGTGGAACGACATTTATTGGATATTTCAAACTTTTTTAACAAATCAAAAACTGAAAAATTGGGCGTGCAAAATTATTCAGCCCCTTTACTTTCAGTGCAGCAAACTCTCTCCAGAAGTTCAGTGAGGATCTCTGAATGATCCAATGTTGACCTAAATGACTAATGATGATAAATACAATCCACCTGTGTGTAATCAAGTCTCCGTATAAATGCACCTGCACTGTGATAGTCTCAGAGGTCCGTTAAAAGCGCAGAGAGCATCATGAAGAACAAGGAACACACCAGGCAGGTCCGAGATACTGTTGTGAAGAAGTTTAAAGCCGGATTTGGATACAAACATTTTCCCAAGCTTTAAACATCCCAAGGAGCACTGTGCAAGCGATAATATTGAAATGGAAGGAGTATCAGACCACTGCAAATCTACCAAGACCTGGCCGTCCCTCTAAACTTTCAGCTCATACAAGGAGAAGACTGATCAGAGATGCAGCCAAGAGGCCCATGATCACTCTGGATGAACTGCAGAGATCTACAGCTGAGGTGGGAGACTCTGTCCATAGGACAACAATCAGTCGTATATTGCACAAATCTGGCCTTTATGGAAGAGTGGCAAGAAGAAAGCCATTTCTTAAAGATATCCATAAAAAGTGTCGTTTAAAGTTTGCCACAAGCCACCTGGGAGACACACCAAACATGTGTCATGTGGAAGAAGGTGCTCTGGTCAGATGAAACCAAAATTTAACTTTTTGGAAACAATGCAAAACGTTATGTTTAGCGTAAAAGCAACACAGCTCATCACCCTGAACACACCATCCCCACTGTCAAACATGGTGGTGGCAGCATCATGGTTTGGGCCTGCTTTTCTTCAGCAGGGACAGGGAAGATGGTTAAAATTGATGGGAAGATGGATGGAGCCAAATACAGGACCATTCAGGAAGAAAACCTGATGGAGTCTGCAAAAGACCTGAGACTGGGACGGAGATTTGTCTTCCAACAAGACAATGATCCAAAACATAAAGCAAAATCTACAATGGAATGGTTCAAAAATAAACATATCCAGGTGTTAGAATGGCCAAGTCAAAGTCCAGACCTGAATCCAATCGAGAATCTGTGGAAAGAACTGAAAACTGCTGTTCACAAATGCTCTCCATCCAACCTCACTGAGCTCGAGCTGTTTTGCAAGGAGGAATGGGAAAAAATGTCAGTCTCTCGATGTGCAAAACTGATAGAGACATACCCCAAGCGACTTACAGCTGTAATCACAGCAAAAGGTGGCGCTACAAAGTATTAACTTAGGGGGCTGAATAATTTTGCACGGCCAATTTTTCAGTTTTTGATTTGTTAAAAAAGTTTGACATATCCAATAAATGTCGTTCCACTTCATGATTGTGTCCCACTTGTTGTTGATTCTTCACAAAAAAATACAGTTTTATATCTTTATGTTTGAAGCCTGAAATGTGGCAAAAGGTCGCAAAGTTCAAGGGGGCCGAATACTTTCGCAAGGCACTGTATATATAAACACAACATGTACAGTGTTGGTCCCATGTTTCATGAGCTGAAATAAAAGATCCCAGAAATGTTCCATATGCACAAAAATATTATTTTTCTCAAATTGACCACAGATTTGTTTACATCCTTTAGTGAGCATTTCTCCTTTGCCAAGATAATCCATCCACCTGACAGGTGTGTCATATCAATAAGTTGATTAAACAGCATGATCACAGGTGCACCTTGTGCTGGGGACAATAACAGGCCACTCTAAAATGTGCAGTTTTATCCCACAACACAGATGCCTCAAGTTGAGGGAGCATGCAATTGGCATGCTGACTGCAGGAATGTCCACCAGAGCTGTTGCTAGAGAATTGAATGTTAATTTATCTACCATAAGCTGCCTCCAACGTTGTTTTTGAGAATTTGGCAGTACGTCCAAACGGCCTCACAACAGCAGACCACGTGTAACCACGCCAGCCCAGGACCTCCACATACAGCTTCGTCTGAGGGGGTGCGTCGAAGTATTTCTGTCTGTAATAAAAAACTAATTCTGATTGTCTGGGCCTGGCTCCCAAGTGGCCCATCCATGGCCGCACCCTTGCCCAGTCATGTGAAATCCATAGATTAGGGTCTAATTTCTTTCTTTCAATTGACTGATTTCCTTATATGAATTGTAACTTATTAAAATCTACTATTATTAGTCCAACACATGGACTCTTCTACTGTTGGAACTGTTCTTGAAGTCTCTCTTTTGTTATGTCAATGTCAGGGAAACTATTAGAGGAAAACAAGCTAAATGGAAATTGCCTATTTGGAAAACACCCACAGGTCAATAAGGAAATTGTAAATGTTAACAGACTTGCTTCTGTAATTACTGTACTTCAGATAAAGGGAACCGTTAACAAACAAGGACAAAGGTGAATCAATTGACAAAAAGGACAAAGGTGAATTTATGGATTATTCATCAATCCATAAACATAAAAAAAGAGATCATCCTCAAGTTGGTAATAATTGAGACAGTATCTAAACCATGGCTCTCCAACCCTGTTCGTGGAGAGCTACCGTCCTGTAGGTTATCTAGCTCAACTGATTCTAGTAATTAGCTGGTTGGTAAGCTGAATCAGGTTATAGTAACTGGAACGAAAACCTACAGGAGGGTAGCTCTCCAGGAAAGTTGGAAAGCCCTGATCCAAATCATTTTCTTGTTAAGTAAAATAAGACGGGATGAAAGAAAAGGAGAGGAGGCTGTAGAGTAGACTCACGGCTGTGGCTTTGAGCCAGCCCATGGACTTGTTGGTGACCCTGAGAGCGTCGGTCTCTGTGGGCTCAAACATGATGTTTCCCAGAGAAAGGATCCCTGCTAGAATAGTCATCATGTCTACCTTCTCCTGATGACACAACATATACATACATATCAGTCCATTTTGTCAGTCAATCAATCATCAAATCAATTGGTCAATTATCTTTTGGTTAATCAGCTTATTCATCGACCCATTCGTTTATCAGTCAATCAACCAATTAGACGAACATTAAAGTACATTCAGATGTTCATGGAGAACATGTGAAATCCCAGCCCATGGCAATACGGACAATATGAGTTTGCTTTTATGACCGATATACTGTAAGAGGATGAGAAAGATCGTTTTCCAATGAGAGGTCTTACCTGTTCCTCAAATCCCACCATGTCCATGGCGTTACACACCTCACTGTACTTCTCCCCCCATTTCCTTACTATGTCCTCCGAGCCGTACCGCCCATTCAGATACCTGACAAGACACATAGCCACAGAAACACATTTATACAGATCTGATGGGTGAGCACAGATAACTACACACATAGGCTTCATATGAAGGAATGAGGGTAAATACATTATGCATCTCTGATAGACAAACACTTTGAGGCTTCTACATTGGTGCACTGTATTGTAAAGGCTGTACAACATAGTAGGGCACCCACTATTGTAGGGCACAACAACTACATTGTATGGTAGGCCTCTACAAACACCACATTGTTTGAATACCTAGCATTTCACTCCAGGCCTGTTCAACTGTCAAGAAGAAGAAGTGAAATACAAGTAGCATATACATACTGTAGAACACTGAGGACTATGTGGTCGCTACTTGTATAAGCCATGAGAACCAAAAAAGACAGGAATATTAGACCTAGATAGCAGAGTTTCAAAACAAACAACTTGGTTTATGCCAGGAAAAAATATGAATTACTTAGACACACTTAGGTACAGCTTGAAACTGTGATAAGAAAGTGACAAGAAGAAAATATGATATATTGTATCATTTTATATGAGTTATTATAGGAAGATAGTCAGCTTAATCATCTTGGGCTCCCGAGTGGCACAGCGGTCTAAGGCACTGCATCTCAGTGCTAGAGGCGTCACTACAGACCCTGGTTCGATTCCACAGTCGCGATTGGCCCAGCCTTGTCTGGGTTAGTGTTTGGCCGGGCTAGGATATCATTGTAAATAAGAATTTGTTCTTAATTGACTTGTCAGTATCTGTCAGTATCTCACCCTGCAGAGAACATTACAGTAAGATGACATCATGGCTATTAGTGATTATAGAGTGTGTGAACTATGACACCTTGATGACAGTGTGGTATTTTTGAACTGATTCCCAGACCACACTCACTGCATCCTGTTGAGGAAACATTGCATAGTGATTACATCACAGTTGGACCCACCTGTACTGCGTGGGGTCCAGGAGTCCATACATGTCTTTGTCTTCCGGGGAGATGCCCGCCAGCATGCAGTAGAAGATATGGAAGTTCCTCTCGCCCTCATCCTGGTGGACCACACGAGACTTCTCCAGGAGGTACTCGTTGATCTTAGCTCCTTTGACTGTTAGATCACAGCACCATACACATACAGGTTCAGTGTTACAACACATTATACGCTAAAATAGGTCGTCCTGGATCTGAATGTTTTTGTCGTATCAATGTAATCATCACGTAATTCACAGGACATACTTTCTCTCGCAAGTGTATAAATAAACTCATTTTAACGTAAGCACACGCCAATAGATGATTCAAAAACTTCACACACACACACACACACACACACACCTGAGGAGTTGTGGAAGCGCAGCTGAATGTACTTCCCGAAGCGACTGCTGTTGTCATTCATCACAGTCTGGGCATTGCCAAAGGCCTCCAGCAGAGGATTCACCTAGAAATACCATACAGTACAAGATTAGTACAGCTCCAGAACTTACATGATAGTGATCCTAAATGGGGCCAGGAGTTTGCCGTGACCAAGCCCCAATCATAAAGACATAAATAGATTCTTGACATCCATTTGCAACCTTCCATGAGGCATCAACAGTACTAGAGTAATTAAAGGCTGTGTTAATATGAAACCCCAATACCAGAGCAGCAACATCAAGAGTTCTCCACTTTGCATGGAGGAAATGAATACCCAAGACAAAGGTCATTGGATTAATTAGAAAATTAATTGTATCTGACACCTCAGGAGAATAGAGGAAGTGGAAGTTGAAAGTAGAAGACAATACATGCTCTTATTCAGGGACAAACAGCAGGCTCATTGTAGCTGTAAAAATAAATGGACATCTTTTACTTGATATTACAAGTCATGTCAGTGTGTTGAAATCTAACAGGCCATTGGAATTGATGTGGTGGTGAGGACTTAACCAGTGTGCAAAAGTTAACAGTAAACATACAGAAGAATGCAGTAAGAGCACTAGACTTGTTTTTTTCGACAATGTTGTTAAACAAATTGTAATGCAACCAATGTCCTAGTTGGCTGTCCCCACACTGAGAGGATTGCATTCTGAGATAGGAGTTGTTTTTTCAAACCAGTGGCAAATCAATGACACAGGACATCCTGTCAACATACAGTATGTCACCCTTATAACTTCACATCTAAATGCTCACTTCCTCCATCCCTTCAATTACACGGCCAACTGTTGAGAACAGTCAGAGGGTAGAACCTCTACCATATTTTGGATCAGTCAAGTGAGGTTGTAAATACTATTTACTTGTTCCAGGGAGCACCTTTATAAAACAATTGTTTGGTGTGAACAGTGAGTTATGAAAAAAATAGTTTGTAGAAATTGCATTATGAGTATTTATTTGGACTCGGAGAACCTAAGTTAGTCTCAAACTCATCAGAAGAACGCAAGAGAACAGCAGGAGGAAATGGAAGATGTAAAAGTCTGGAAAATATGTTGTTTTAACTGCTGGAAGTCTCTGTGCTCCCTCTACGGCGCTTCCAATTCTCCCTGCTCCGCTCAGCAGACACACACAATTGTGGGGCATAGAGAAAGTAGTGACTTTGAACATGTGGCCATCTCTGGCAAAGCATATTTCCATTCTTACTGTATGTTGTCTAGTTTTGGTCTGTTAAACTACATTTCCCACTCTTCCAAAAAGGTGTAGAATACTAGAGAGAACATGCATCTGTAACACTTCCGTGTAAGAGAATAAGTAGTGAATGTACATGGACCTAGTACTACAGAATACTGACTTAAGAAATACTGTACAAGATCATCTACTCTAATCACATCAATACTGTATGTACCCTTGAATAACGTTAGTGTAATATAAACGTTTTGTCAAACACAGGCTTTTGCTGAACCCTAGCTCATAGCCAAGGAGCCAGCCAATCACTCCCACCAAGTCCCAGAGATACAATTCCCTAGAAAGGCCGGCAGAATTTCCCACACTTCAAGAATTTTCCTCAAGACCATCGGTCTCATCTCGTCTCCCACAGATAGCTTCTCGAGCGTGAGAGAGGAGAACCCAAAGAAAGACATCGGTCATGTCTGTTTGTTTACCATTATACTCATCACAGTCGGGACGCCAAGAGGATGTAACAGGTATGATATTTAATTTGCGTTTCCAAAATGGTGGGAAGGAAGTTTCTCTTGGGTTGTGGCAGAAAACCAGAAACATGACCAATTAGTGAAAAAAATATCAGAATTGGGCAGCCTTAGGGCCAACTGAACTTGCCGAGTCTTGCCTGCGGCAAACAATAGGCAACCGGAGACTAGTTCCTACGAGAGGTGTGCAATGAACTGAGGTCTATGCTAATTGGTTAATTTCCCAAGTGTGGGTCTCTGCATAGTGCATGGTGTGCTCTGTTTGTTGGAACAGAAGTGTGAACACTGGGGCATCAGGTAATCTAACCTGTTCAAGATTATTATACCCTCTAGAACACACACATCTTTATCACTGCTACATCTTCTGACTAAACAGCGGGCAGGACTATGATAATACAACAAATAAAAGGCCTTTTTTTTCATGCAAACATTACATGTCATGGTTTCTCTCCCATAAAAGCCATGTCAACCTGAAGGTGGGACCGTAAAAGAACAAAGTAGGACAATAAATGGCCCGTTTTCCACTGAATGACTGCCAAAAATGGCTGACTCACAGACGTTGGAATGAGTGTTCAGAGCAGGTCACGAGTCCCCGGCCAACCCTATATTTATCTGCACACAGAGATGAGCATCAAGGTGGTGATGTCATCAAGGTGTGATCACACATCCTTCATGTGCCAGTGCTACGGTTGCTGTATACAAGTTGACAAACTGGATCAGTGTTTGGGGCAACCTCATCCAACGCCCATTCAGCTATGCTCGAGGCAAAAAGAAGAATGTTCCATTCCATGTTCATTTAAATTGAGGTATGAGAGCAAGCCTGAGGTGTGGTAGAAGGGTTGTGTCGAAATAAGTCTACTCTGTTAGCTGCAGTATCGCTCTCCCATATCTGCAGCACCCAACCCAATTGTTATTACTCTTATTTGTCTGATATACACTGAGCATACAAAACATTAACATGACAAATCAAATCGTATTAGTCACCTGCACCGAATACAGCAGGTGTAGACCTTAGTGAAATGCTTACTTACGAGCCCCTAACCAATAATGCAGTTAAAAAAAAAATATGGATAATTAATAAAAGTAACAAGTAATTAAAGAGCAGCAGTAAAAAAACAATAGCGAGACTATATACACAGGGGGGTACTGGTAGAGTCAATGTGCGGGGGTTAGTTGAGGTAATATATACAAGTGGGTAGAGTTAAAGTAACCACGCATAGATGAGAACAGAGCATAGCAGCGGCGTAATGGAGGGGGGGGGGGGGGGGGGGGGGGGGGCATTTGATTAGGTGTTCAGCAGTCTTATCGCTTGGGGGCAGAAGTTGTTTAGAAGCCGCTTGGTCCTACACTAGGCGCTGTGGTATCGCTTGCCGTGTGGTAGCAGAGAGAACAGTCTATCAACTAGGGTGGCTGGAGTCTTTGACAATTTTTAGGGCGATCCTCTGACACCGCCTGGTATAGAGGTCCTGGATGGCTGGTAGCTTGGCCCCAGTGATGTACTGGGCCGTTCGCACTATCCTCTGTAGTGCCTTGCAGTCGGAGGCCGAGCACTTGCCATACCAGGCAATGATGCAACTGGTCAGGCTGCTCTCGATGGTGCAGCTGTAGAACCTTTTGAGAATCTGAGGACCCATGCCAAATATTTTCAGTCTCCTGAGGGGGAATAGGTTTTGTCGTGCCCTCTTCACGACTGTCTTGGTATGCTTGGACCATGTTAGTTTGCTGGTGATGTGGACACCAAGGAACTTGAAGCTCTCAACCTGCTCCACTTTAGCCCCGTCGATGAGAATGGGGGCATGCTCTGTCCTCTTTTTCCTGTAGTCCACGATCATCTCCTTAGTCTTGATCACGTTGAGGGAGAGGTTGTCCTGGCACCACACGGCCAGGTCTCTGACCTCTTCCCTATAGGCTGTCTCATCATTGTCGGTGATCAGGCCTACCACTGTTGTGTCATCGGCAAACTTAATGATGGTGTTGGAGTCGTGCAGTTATGAGTGAACAGGGAGTACAGGAGGGGACTGAGCACGCACCCTTGAGGGGCCCCTGTGTTGTGGATCAGCATGGCGGATGTGTTGCTACCTACCCTTACTACCTGGGGGCGGCCCATCAGGAAGTCCATGATCCAGTTGCAGAGGGAGGTGTTTAGTCACAGGATCCTTAGCTTATTGATGAGCTTTGAGGGCACTATGGTGTTGAACGCTGAGCTGTAGTCAATGAATAGCATTCTCACATAGGAGTTCCTTTTGTCCAGGTGGGAAAGGGATGTGTGGAGTGCAATAGAGATCGCATCATCTGTGCATCGGTTGGGTCGGTATGCAAATTGGAGTGGGTCTAGGGTTTCTGGGATAATGGTGTTAATGTGAGCCATGACCAGCTTTTCAAAGCACTTCATGGCTACAGACGTGAGTGCTACGGGACGGTAGTCATTTAGGCAGGTTATCTTAGTGTTCTTGGGCACAGGCATAGAATGATCAGGTGAATCCAGGTAAAAGCTATGATCCCTTATTGAAGTCACTTGCTAAATCCACTTTAAATCTGTGTAGATGAAGGGAAGGAGACAGGTTAAAAAGCCTTGAGACATGGATTGTGTAAGTGTGCCATTCAGAGGATGAATTGGCAAGACAAAATATTTAAGTGCCATTGAACAGGGTATGATAGTAGGTGCCAGGCGCAACGGTTTGTGTCAAGAACTGCAACGCTGCTGGGTTTTTCACACTAAATATAGTTTCCCGTGTGTATCAAGTAGGGTCCACCACCCAAAGGACATCCAGCCAACTTGACACAACTGTGGGAAGCATTGAAGACAACAGCATCCCTGGCTCAATATTAGGAAGTTGTTCCTAATGTTTGCTATACTCAGTGTAAGTGAGCATTATTATAGATGTAATAGAGCTCTAGCTTACTGGCAATATATGTTGCTCCGTGTTAGCATTAGATAAGAGAATTACAAATGTCTTTCTTGACATATATTGGGGTAGTATTGAGGTCTTACCTGTAATATCTGTTGCTCCAGCTGAGAGTTGGCTCTGCACAGCTCCATGATCTGTCTGAGCAGCAGCTTGGTGCTCTCCGTCTTTCCTGCTCCACTCTCCCCACTACGGTTACGGTAAAAGACTCCATTAGAAATAACTGGCAGTGTATCATTTGAGTTACGTAGTACGTCTGTAGTATGACATTGAATATAGATAGACATGATCAATTTCTCAAATATAAAGGGGGAAAAAAAGCAGTGTATTGCCATCATACACAGACTACGAAGATACAGAGCGCACCACTAATATTGGCATGCTTGGTAAATATGAGCAAAACGGGCAGTGATTTTTTTATATTATTGTTTAACATAATTAACATCTCTGAGCCTTCTCGTATAATGAGTAATGAGGTTGGAGAACACATGGCTAGGAATCTGATACCATTCCTCTATACAGAATCTCTCCAGAGCCTTCAAATTCTGAGATTTCCCGCTTGTGGACCCTCCTCTTCAGCTCATCCCACAGGTTTTCTATGGGGTTTAGGTCAGGGGACTGAGATGGCATGGCAAAACCTTGGTTCTGTGGTCAGTGAACAATGTGTGTTGATTTGAGGTGTGCTTTGGATCATTGTCCTGCTGGAAGATCCAACCACGGCCCAGTTTAAACTTCCTAGCAGAGGCAGTCAGGTTTTGATTTAATATCTGCTGGTACTTGATAGAGTCCATGATACCATGTATCCTAACAAGTTGTCTAGGTCCTTTGGAAGAAATACAGGCCTACAACAAAGATCCACCACCATACTTCACAGTGAGGATGTGGTCATTTTCTGCATGGATATGTCTCTGTCTATGCCAAACCCACCTCTGGTGTTTGTTTCCAAAAAGCTCTATTTTGTCCTCATCTGACCATAGAATCCGGTCCCATTGAAAGTTCCAGTAACATTTGGCAAACTGTAAACACTTGAGTTTGTTGTTTGATGACAGCATAGGCTTTTTTTATTGCAACCCTCCCAAACAACTTGCGGTTATGTAGACGTCGTCTAATCGTAGTTTTGGAGACTTTCTGACCCCAACACCCAACTAACGTCTGCAATTCTCCAGCTGTGATCCTTGGAGATTTTTTGGCCACTCTAACCATCGTCTTCACTGTGCGTGGGGTCAATATAGACACACGTCCTCTTCCTGGCCGATTGTTAACATCTCCAGTTGCTTTAAAAACTTCTTAATTATTGCCCCAATATTGGAAATGGGCATTTTCAACCGTTGAGACATTTTCTTATAGCCATTTCCTGATTTGTGCAGCTCAACAACCTTTTGTCGCACATCATTCTCGGGTCTTTCCCATAGTGATGGATGACTATCGGAACTTGGCCTGTCGCACCTCATATTTATACCCCAGTGAAACAGGAAGTCATGGCTTACCACTTAAGTGTTCCTAATCACTCAGGTGAGCTTAAAATATGAATGGGAATATACTTCAGTTAGATTTTACTCATAAGAATTTGTGGCACACAAAAACGTTTCACATTTATTTTAATCATTACACTTCAATTAAAAGGTTAGATTTTTGTGAATATTTTGAATGAAAAGACCAAGAGGACAAACAGCAAAGACATTTTCTTCACAGCCCGTTTTGCTCATATTTACCAAGTGTGCCAATATTAGTGGATGGCACTATATACCTTTTGAACACTGTGACTAAGATTAAATTTGGCAAAGATAACACAATATCACTACAATATCAGCTCAGAACGTCATCCTACCTTTTCGGGTTTCTAGTGACCAAGAATTAGAAAGACATTTGGCAGCCAAATTGCAGGAGCTTGATATGTCTCTACCAAATTGATAAGCTGTACACATGAGTAGTACTTGAAAACCAGTGCAGGGTTTTGCATGAGCAATAGGACTTGCAAATGTGCATGTGCTGCTGATAGTGCCTTCACTGTATGTAGTCTACACTCTGTTGATGCCACCATGCTGCTTCCTGCCAAGGGGAGAAAGCCAAGCATGGCCTAGGGATTTGTGATAAGCTCTGATTGCAAATGGCATTTTACTAATAGATGTTTAGATAGACCTTTTTTCATTTCAATGCTGGGCATGTTTCCATGACATCATCACTGGTTGTTTTTCCAGTATAGCCTCAGTCTTGACTTTCTGCATGATGTTTGCTTCAGAACTCTCTACATTTCCCAACTGCAAGCCCAAGAACTACATTCATAGTTCAAAATCCTGGGAGAACTGATAATGCCTGGCTGTTGAATGAATTACTTCCTTATCCCATTTAGAGTCTAGACTCCATTGCAACTCTTTAGCATGTTTATTGGCCTCCAATGAAGCGAGATCAACACCCATGTTATAAAATAGATATATTACCTATGAGACATACATTCCCTTTGTCGGACCCTTTCTCATTGTTAAAAATAGAGGTGTTATTTACATGCTAATGTGTGGTTATACCTACAGTGCCTTGCGAAAGTATCGGCCCCCTTGCGACCTTTTGCCACATTTCAGGCTTCAAACATAAAGATATAAAACTGTATTTTTTGTGAAGAATCAACAACAAGTGGGACACAATCATGAAGTGGAACGACATTTATTGGATATTTCAAACTTTTTTAACAAATCAAAAACTGAAAAATTGGGCGTGCAAAATTATTCAGCCCCTTTACTTTCAGTGCAGCAAACTCTCTCCAGAAGTTCAGTGAGGATCCAATGTTGACCTAAATGACTAATGATGATAAATACAATCCAAATACAATCCACCTGTGTGTATTGTGGAATGCTTGACACCTTGCAGCGTCCTTGTGGAATGCTTGACACCTTGCAGCGTCCTTGTGGAATGCTTGACACCTTGCAGCGTCCTTGTGGAATGCTTGACACCTTGCAGCGTCCTTGTGGAATGCTTGACACCTTGCAGCGTCCTTGTGGAATGCTTGACACCTTGCAGCGTCCTTGTGGAATGCTTGACACCTTGCAGCGTCCTTGTGGAATGCTTGACACCTTGCAGCGTCCTTGTGGAATGCTTGACACCTTGCAGCGTCCTTGTGGAATGCTTGACACCTTGCAGCGTCCTTGTGGAATGCTTGACACCTTGCAGAGTCCTTGCCCCGACAAATTGAGGCTGTACTGACGGCAAAAGAGGGTGCAACTCAATATTAGAAAGGTGTTCCTAATGTTCTGTCCACTCAGTGTATATCCTGTAAACGTCTGCAGTACCAGTTCTGCAATTTCAATAACATTTTATCTTAGAGAAAAGGGATAAGACGTGGCTTTTGACAAACATTAATGAAACATTAACATGAAGGTTGCATACGTTTCACTTTCATGGAAATGACTAAGTGAAATTGCAGTATTAAAATCCCTACACCTACATTTAAAAAACAGGGAGACGCTGTAGCCTGCAGCAGTGGCGAGCAAACATCCGCAAATTACAGTACAAAATATCCTCCACTAGAATGATTGAAGGGCTACATTACAGTTAAACTCCTAAACACATTGAGGAGAACCTCCCTCATGTTAACCAAGTTTACTGTAGGTTTATGCCAGGGCAGACCCAGTGTAAATTAATTCCTTAGGGAGCAATCCATATAAGTGTAGTGGAAACCTCTGTAGCTTGATACCGAAGGCTGCAGTGATCTGAACATGCTCCATTGCTATAGTGTTATTGTAATTATGGATCCCAAATCTGCTCAAAAATATTTTCCAGGAGATTGTTTTGTGACAACTACAGGAATCTAGGATACCACATAGGACCTCTGAGGAGAAGGAGTTATGAGGAGCTCAAGGAGAGAGAAAAAAAGAAAAGGAGAGTGATATGAAAGATGGCGCCAGAAAGGATGGCTGACGTTTGATTGGCTCGGAACCAACTGTGCTATTTTGTTTGTTTTTTCGAATTGTTTGTAACTTATTTTGTACATAATGTTGCTGCTACCATCTCTTATGACCGAAGAGAGGTTCTGGACATCAGAACAGCAATTAATCACCTCGAATTGGACGAATAACTTTTCTTTAATGAGTCGGACGGGAAGGATATACTCCAAACATCCGAACAGGCCCTCATCCCCGTCATTCGCTGGAGAAAGAAACTGAGATTTCACAGAAGGAGATAGGGGTGAGGATCAGGCGACGAGTGGCTAATCTGCCTTTGCCATCCGTACTATTAGCTAACTAATACTATATTAGCTAATAAATGGGACAAACTGAAAGCACGTATAACCTACCAACGAGACATTACAAACTGTAATTTCTTATGTTTCACCAAGTTGTGGCTGAACGATGGCTATTAATATCATACAGCTGGCAGGTTATACACTCTACTGGCAGGATAGAACTGCAGCCTCTGGTAAGTCCCAGGGCGGGAACTATGTATATTTGTAAACAACGGCTGGTGCACGATATCTAAGGAAGTCTCAAGGTTTTGCTCGCCTGAGGTAGAGCATAAGCTGTAGACCACACTATCTACCTAGAGAGATTTCATCTGTATTTTTGGTAGCTGTCTACATACCATTATTTTTGGTAGCTGTCTACATACCAACACAGAGCGATGCTGGCACTAAAACCGCACTCAATGAGCTGTAAAACGCCATAAGCAAACAAGAAAATGCTCAACCAGAGGCCGCGCTCCTAATGGCCGGGGACTTTAATGCAGGGAAACTTAAATCAGTTTTACCTCCTTTCTATCAGCATGTTAAATGTGCAACCAGAGGAGAGGAGAAAAAAAAAAAAAAAAAAACTCTAGACCACCTTTACTCCACACACAGAGATGTGCACAAAGGTCTCCCTTGCCCTCCATTTGGCAAATCTGACCCATATTTTATCCTCCTGATTCCTGCTTACAAGCAAAAATTAAAGCAGGAAGCACCATTGACTCGGTCTATAAAAAAACGTGGTCAGATGAAGCAGATGCTAAACTACAGGACTGTTTTGCTAGCAGTGACAGGAATATGTTCCGGGATTCTTCCGATGGGATTGAAGAGCACACCACATCAGTCACTGGCTTCATCAATAAGTGCATCAATGACGTCGTCCCCAAAGTGACTGTACGTACATATCCCAACCAGAAGCAATGGATTACATGCAACATTCGCACTGAGCTAACGGGTAGAGCTTCCGCTTCCAAGGAGCGGGACTCTAACCCGGAAGCTTATAAGAAACCCCACTATGCCCTCCGACGAACCATCAAACAGGCAAAGCGTCAATACAGGACTAAGATCGAATCGCACTACACAGGCTCCAACGCTCGTCAGATGTGGCAGGGCTTGCAAACTATTAGACAACAAAGGGATGCACAGCCGGGAGCTGCCCAGTGATATGAGCCTTCCAGATGAGCTAAATAACTTCTATGCTCGCTTCGAGGTAAGTAACACGAAAACACGCATGAGAATATATGCTGTTCCGGACGACTGTGTGTTCACACTCTCCGCAGCCGATGTGAGTAAGACCTTTAAACAGGTCAACATTCACAAGGCTGCAGGGCCAGACGGATTACCAGGACGTGTCCTCCGAGCATGCGCTGGCCAACTGGCAAGTGTCTGCACTGTCATTTTCAACCTCTCCCTTTCGGAGTCTGTAATACCAACATGTTTCAAGCAGACCACCATAGTCCCTGTGCCCAAGAACACTAACGTAACATGCCTAAATAACTACCAACCCGTAGCACTCACATCTGTAGCCATGAAATGCTTTGAAAGGCTGGTCATGGCTCACATCAACAGCATTATCCCAGAAACCCTAAACCCACTCCAATTTGCATACTGCCCCAACAAATCCACAAATGTCGCAATCTCTATTGTACGCCACACTGCACTTTCACACCTGGACAAAAGGAACACCTATGTGAGAATGCTATTCATTGACTACAGCTCAGCGTTCAACACCATAGTGCCCTCAAAGCTCATCAATAAGCTAAGGATCCTGTGACTAAACACCTCCCTCTGCAACTGGATCATGGACTTCCTGATGGGCCGCCCCCAGGTAGTAAGGGTAGGTAGCAACACATCCGCAACGCTGATCCTCAACACGGTTGCCCCTCAGGGGTGTGTGCTCAGTCCCCTCCTGTGCTCCCTGTTCACTCATGAGTGCACGACCAGGCACAACTCCAACACCATCATTAAGTTTGCTGATGGCACAATAGTGGTAGGCCTGATCATCGACAACGATGAGATAGGGTGGAGGAGAGACCAATACTATTTATTTTAAATCACTCTTTAAACATCTGTATATAAAAAAACACCCCAAAATTACATCTATTATTTGGAATTGAAAATGCACTGAGGGCATTTTGAAATGTATTTTCTGACAGTAATACCTGACCGTCTGGTGCAAGGACAACAACCTTTCCCTCAAAGTGATCATGACAAAAGGACATGATTGTGAAAAGGAGGACCGAGCATGCCCCCATTCTCATCGACAGGCTATAGTGGAGCAGGTTGAGGACCTCAAGTTCCTTGGCATCCACATTGCCAACAAACTAACATGGTCCAAGCACACCCAAGAAAGTCGTGGAGCAGGCACGACAAAACCTATTCCCCCTCAGGAGACTGAAAAGATTTGGCATGGGTCCTCAGATCCTCAAAAGGTTCTACAGCTGCACCATCGAGAGGACTGGTTGCATCACTGTCTGGTATGGCAACTTCTCGGCCTCCGAACACTAGGCACTACAGAGGATAGTGCCTATGGCCGAGTATATCACTGGTGCCAAGCTTCCTGCCATCCAGGACCTCTATACCAGGCAGTGTCAGAAGAAGGCCCTAAAATTGTCAAAGACTCCAGCCACCCTAGTCATAGACTGTTCTCTCAGCTACCGCATGGCAAGCGGTACCGTAGCACCAAGTCTAGGTCCAAGAGCCTTCTAAACAGCGTCTACCCCCAAGCCATAAGACTCCTGAACAGCTAATCAAATAGCTAAAACCGACTATTTGCATTGCCCTCACTCCCTCTTTTACACCACTGCTAATCTCTATAATCTATGCATAGTCACTTTAATAACTCTACCTACAGTTAAAGTCAGAAGTTCACATAAACTAGTTTTAATGACTCCAACCTAAGTGTTTCAACCACTCCACAAATGTCTTGTTAACAAACTATAGTTTTGGCAAGTCGGTTAGGACATCTACTTTGTGCATAACACAAGTAATTTTTCCAACAATTGTTTACAGACTGATTATTTCACTGTATCACAATTCCAGTGGGTCAGAAGTTTAAACACTAAATTGACTGTGCCTTTAAAAAGCTTGGAAAATTCCAGAAAATTACGTCATGGCTTTAGAAGCTTCTGATAGGCTGATTGACATCATTTGAGTCAACTGGAGGTGTACCTGTGGATGTATTTCAAGGCCTATCTTCAAACTCAGTGCCTCTCTGGTTCATCCTTGGGAGCAATTTCCAAATGCCTGAACGTACCACGTTAATATGTACAAACAATAGTACGCAAGTATAAACACCATGGGACCACCCAGCCGTCATATCGCTCAGGAAGGAGATGCCTCCTGTCTCCTAGAGATGAACGTACTTTGCTGCAAAAAATGCAAATCAATCACAGAACAACCGCATAGGACCTTGTGAAGATGCTGGAGGAAACAGGTACAAAATTATCTATATTCACTGTAAAACAAGTCCTATAAATCCACATAACCTGAAAGGCCGCTCAGCAAGGAAGAAGCCACTGCTCCAAAACCGCCATAAAAAAGGCAGACAATGGTTTGCAACTGCACATGGGGACAAAGGTCATACTTTTTGGAGAAATATCCTCTGGTCTGATGAAACAAAAATAGAACTGTTTGGCCATAATGACCATTTATGTTTGGAGGACAAAGGGGGAGGCTTGCAAGCCGAAGAACACCATCCCAACCGTGAAGCACGGGGGTGGCAGCATCATGTTGTGGGGATGCTTTGCTGCAGGAGGGACTGGTGCACGTCACAAAATAGATGGAATCATGAGGCAGAAAAATGATGTGGATATATTGAAGCAACATCTCAAGACATCAGTCAGGAAGTTAAAGCTTGGTTGCAAATGGGTCTTTCAAATGGACAATGACCCCAAGCATACTTCATAAAGTTGTGGCAAAATGGCTTAAGGACAACAAAGTCAAGGTATTGGAGTGGTCATTACAAAGCCCTGACCTCAATTCTATAGAAAATATGTGGGCAGAACTGAAAAAGCAAGAATGCCTACAAACCTGACTCAGTTACACCATCTCTGTCAGGAGGAAATGTGCCAAAATTCACACAACTTTTTGTGGGAAGTTTGTGTAAGGCTACCCGAAACGTTTTACCCAAGCTTAAAATTGTTTTAGGCAATGCTACCCAATTGAGTGTATGTAAACTGCTAACCCACTGGGAATGTGATGAAGGAAATAAAAGCTGAAATAAATCACTCTCTACTATTACTCTGACATTTCACATTCTTAAAATAAAGTGATGATCCTAACTGACCTAAGACAGGGAATTTTTACTAGGATTAAATGTCAGGAATTGTGAAAAACTGAGTTTAAATGTAAATGTGTAAATAAACTTCTGCATATGTGCATATTACCTCAATTACCTTGACACCGGTGCTCCCGCACATCGACATCGACCGATACCCCCTGTATATAGTCCCGGTATTGTTTTTTTTACTGCTGCTCTTTAATGATTTGTTATTCTCATATCACTTTTTTTCTTGTATTTTCTTCTTGTATTTTCTTAAAAACTGCATTGTTGGTTAAGGGCTTGTAAGTAAGTATTTCACTTCAAGGTCTACACCTGTTGTATTCGGCGCATTTGCCAAATAAAATGTAATTTGAACATAACAGAAACACAATATAGATACAAAAGTATGTGGACACCCATTCAAATTTGTGGATTCAGCCATTTCAGCCACACCCGTTGCTGGTAGGTGTATAAAATCGAGAAACGCAGCCATGCAGTCTCCATAGAGAAACAGTGGCAGTAGAATGGTCTTACTAGGGTTGAATATTTTCACAAATGTTCCATCCAAAGAATAAATACATTTTCTCCCAGGTAACCCTGTATTTCCCGCCAAAACCGGATGTTTCATTCAAAAGCATTATAAACCATATAAATAGGGATTTGATTAGAGCTTTGATCGAAAATTCAAGCCTGATGCCACATGAGCCATATATTATATACGTTATGAGTCCTACATTAAAATAAATTTATGGAGCCCAAGCCCAAAAAAGGCCAAATGATTGTGCCTTTATCCAATACATATATGATATAGGCTACTGCACATTACACATGACAGAAAAACATTAAAGCCCATAGATGTAGCTAGCTACAGTATATGTTCTCTTGGGTAAATAAATTCAATAAAAGTGAATTACGCACATCGTTCAAACCATGATAAAGCAGAAGAGAACATGTGATTCTGGTGCAGCACATGCGGCCTTCAAAGTTACAAGTACAGGCTAGCGATTTTGAAAATATAATAGGGCCTATTTGTATAATTAGTATGCTGACGCATATATACACCTTTCATAATATTTCCCCTAATGTTATTAGCCTACCTCTCTCTCCATTGTTGCTTCATGCCTTCAACAGTTAAATGAAATAAGTTCTGTTGTCTTCACTAATAGATGCAGAAGGCTTTGACTTCTCTTCACGAAGATTGAATGGTTATGGGTTTGAATAAAATACCTTAAGCCTACCGTCATTGCGCGTTCACTCTTTCATACTACCTGTGAGTTCTATTGGCTGCTGTATTTAACATTTAGCAAACAAGAGCTTGCCTCCCTCTTCGAATAGTCTATTGGTATAAGAAATTATTAAAAAAAACATTATGTCCAGCAAGTGAATGTAGTCTAGCTTTTCCTGCATGGGACTCCAAGAGCCGAGGAGCATTTAAGGAGAGCGGCCAGTGTAGCCCAGGTGCGTGCCTACTGCGTAAAAGACAGAGGCTAAAATTAGAAGATTATTATGCATAACCCATCATTAATTAGCTAAATATAAGCTAAATACTGCATTGAATGTATTACCTGAAAAGAGGTAGGCTAGAACATTTATATATAGGGCTATACATCAATCTGGAACCATTTTAGATGCAATTTGATGGAGAGAAAGAGAGACAGCGAGAGAGTGCTACGATATTCAAGTGACAGGCTCTTTTAATGTATTTATTTAGAGTTATTTGGGGAGATTTTCAAAGCAGAGGAACAGACCAAGCCCTTTTCCAAAATGATTGAGGAGGTGGTCTCCTCATACAAGGCAAAGCACCTACAGGTCAGGTCGTCAAAGCTAAGAAGCACTTTTAATTGGAATGTTTTTCTCCCCTTGATTACCTACAGTAGAGACAGAAACCAGGCCTAGTGCTGACATTTTTCGTAATGGAAAGTTTAGTTGTCTACAGGCAAAATAAAAAGTTCATTGTTTAAAGGATGATGTTTTGATTTTTTTCTTAAATATAAAGACACCCGAAACTGTACCGTTACCGTGGCCCACAAACCGTGATACATACCGAATCGTGGGCCCACTGTACCATTGCATCCCTATTGTGATGTGGAAATCTCTAGGAGCAACAACTATTCAGCCGCGAAGTGGTAGGCCACACAAGCTCACAGAACGGGACTGCCGAGTGCCGAAGTGTACAGCTCGTAAAAATCTTCTGTCGCGACACTCACTACAGAGTTCCAAAATGCCTCTGGAAGTAACATCAGCACAATAACTGTTTGTCGGGATCTTCATGAAATGGGTTTCCATGGCCAAGCAGCCGCACAAAAGCCTAAGATCACCAAGCGGCAGCTGGAGTTGTGTAAAGCTCCCCACCATTGGACTCTGGAGCAGTTTGAAGCCCATTCTCTGGAGGGATGAATCACGCTTCACCATCTGGTACTCCGACAGACCAATCTGGGTTTGGCGGATGCCAGGAGAACGATACCTGCCCAAATGCATAGTGCCAACTGGAAAGTTTGGTGGAGGAGGAATACTGGTCTGGGGCTGTTTTTCATGGTTCAGGACAGGCCCCTTAGTTCCAGTGAAGGGAAATATTAATGCTACAGCATACAATAATGTAACAATCTGTCGTTCTGCCCCTGATGTGTATGTAAATTAAGGCCGCACCTCTCTGATTCAGAAGGGTTGGTTAAATGCGGAAGATATTTGAATGCATTCAGTTGCACAACTGACTAGGTATCCTTCCCAGAAGAGTCCATATTAATGCCCATGATTTTGGAATGAGATGTTCGACGAGCAAGAGTCAACATACACTACATGGCCAGAAGTATGTTTTTCTTCCCTCTGCAATTAAAGGGTTCCATGTTTCACGCTAAATGAAGGTCACCAGAGGCAGACAAGGACATCTGTGTTCTCATCAGGAGGCTACACAAGACCCATTTACTGCTACAGTGTAGAGCAGCAAGGTCATGTTGACATGACTCAAGCCTGGGCCTGCTGGTCTGCAGGCACAACAAACACAGGCTAAGCAGCTGCTGTACTGGGAGTGGCATGTCAATGTGAGAGAAAAAATAACCACTGACCTGAGCAAAGCAGACACACCTGCCACTGGTGTCTGTTGCCATTTGTTAGGGTGGTGTTCAGGAAACCTTATATATCGTTTAGACACAATCGTGCCAACCCAAACTAAACTGTGTCGGCATGGATATTTTTGGTTCACATTATCCTTTATAACATGTTTCCAGCAACTATTATAGTGGATGTGTGACAGGCTGGTGCAGTACAGCTTGGCTCAGTAAAGTACTACTGTAGACTGTTAATGGACCCACCTGATCACAATGCATTGGTTTCGGGGTCCTGTGGCCAACCGTCCCAGCATGGACTGGTAGGCCCTGTCTGCCACAGCAAATATGTGAGGAGGTAGCTTGGTCTTCTCATGGTACTTATAGCTCTCTGATACCTGAACAGATAGAAGGAGGAACATCTCTAAAGCCACTGTCTACAAACAGTTTAGTCGATTTTTCTAAAGATTACTGGTCAGTTATGTTGGTTAAATCCACAAGACAAGCTTAAGTGTAAAAGCCTTTGAAAAGACTTGGTGGAACTTCTGTGTTTTCCAGGTCATAGGGAGTCATTGGACAGCTAGGGCAGCTTTTAGGACTAAATCTGCCAGCACAGCTGAATGCTAATTTGTCTTGTAGGAGTACTTACCTCTTTCTCATACAGAGGAAGGTATTTAAATGGATTTATGGCCACCAAGATGTCCCCAATGTAGGTCTGGTAGAGATAGGCAGTGGAAGAAAGAGAGCGAGAAAGAGTTTACCATCAATGACAAGGTTTTCAAGTGTTTCCCTTTCAAACTGAAGTCAGCTCAGGTTGTTAGCCTCCACTGTTAACGAAACCTCCCTTACACATTAGCAGAGTAAACCTGTTTTCCTTACTTGAAAATGGAAACCTCTTAAAAGAAATCAGGCCATTTATATCCTAATCATTTATATCCTAATCTATTTTATGTTTCACAGAGTCGTGGCTGAACTACGACATTAAGAACATACAGCTGGCGGGTCAATAATGTGTACTGTACATTCAAAGACAAACACCACTCGTGTCACAGCACAAAGTTCTTTGTTCTGTCAGCCAACAATGACATGAAATAAAATGGCATGTTGATATACGACTGCGTCAGTGGAGGCTGCTGAGGGGAGGACGGCTCATAATAATGTCTGGAATGGTGTGTTTGAAACCATTCCATTTACTTAATTCCCGGCCATTATTATGAGGCAGCCTCCCTTCAGCAGCCTCCACTAGACTGCCTATTTGTGTTAGTCATCGATCCCAACCCTTCAACACTGTTGAGTTTACTGCCGTGTCAAGTAATAAAATACATTGAAACAGATTTAGATAATCTAGCTGTTCTGTCAGTATGTTAAGGGTTGAGGTATTTGATTGGTTGGGATTTGTTGCAGATTAAAATACATCAAATGACAGGGATTTTTACAGAGTGCAGAGTCCTGTGTACACATGGGTGACGTGGTAGAACATGGGGGGGGGGGGGGGGGGGGATCGTGTCCAGGGATTGTACTGTAGTGTCAAAGTGATATAACCTGAAGCAAAGTAATGGTCTCATCACAATAACATAACAGCATCAGTGTTAACATTTAATCATTGGTCAGATACAAAATATCCTCGTAATGGGGGAACAAATTGTATATTTTTCACAGCAGTCACATGCACATAAATCTGAACTTGTAAAGTTACTTACATAGATGCGATCTTGTCTGAACCGTTGACTCAGGGATTCCAACAAACTTTGTTCATCCAAATCTGACAAAGCTGCCAAATCCTCGTGGAGGAGCACCTCCATTTCTTTCAAAATCGTATCTATTCAATAAAACGTGGGTGCAATATTATATGTACTGGACAATACTGAAGCTTGATAAAAAATAACAATTGACTTCCTTGTTTTTCTGGCGTTTAAATCCAACCTATACTAAAAACGACAAGGTTGTGCCGTAATTAAAATAAAATAAATGTAAACACTGTGACAGCAGCGCACACAGCGTATGTGAGCTGAGTTTACTCTATTCCCAGGGGAGTAGTGAATTTAAAAGGCGTGCAAAGCAAGGGTTCTCTCTCCCCTCCCCTTTCTTAGAGAGGAGAAGTTAACTCTTGCCTCTCCACACCCATGCTCGGCATGCGTCAGTCATCAGAATTAAATGTGACTTCTTTCTTTTTTAGAGGTTAGAGATTTACTCAAATGCAGTCATGTAGTTTATATGCGATACCATACTGCAAGGCAGTAGAGATAACATGTTAGAATATCTGGATATCTTTCATGATGATATTCATGTATGACCAACGCTGCTTACACCATTACATAACAAACAACATTATATAAAATCTCTATTCTCTCATATGACTAAAATGCCTGTCACCTCCATTTTGTAACTACTAATTACCATCCTGTGCACGTTACTAAGGGCAAAGCAGTGAAATTATCGACTGACGCAGAATGAACCATGTACGGTTGAAGTCAGAAGTTTACATGCACCTTAGCCAAATACATTTAAACTCTGTTTTTCACAATTCCTGACATTTAATCCTAGTAAAAATTCCCTGTCTTAGGTCAGTTAGGATCAACACTTTATTTTAAGAATGTGAAACATCAGAATAATAGGAGAGAATTTAACCTTTTACTTCTTTCATCACATTCCCAAATGGGTCAGAAGTTTACATACACTCAATTAGTATTTGGTAGCATTGCCTGTAAATTGTTTAACTTGGGTCAAACATTTCAGGTACCCTTCCACAAGCTTCCCACAATAAGTTGGGTGAATTTTGACCCATTCCTCCTGACAGAGCTGGTGTAACAGAGTCAGGTTTGTAGGCCTCCTTGCTCACACACGCTTTTTCAGGTCTGCCCACAAATGTTCTATAGGATTGAGGTCAGGGCTTTGTGATGGCCACTCCAGAACCTTGACTGTGTTGTCCTTAAGCCATTTTGCAACAACTTTGGAAGTATGCTTGGGGTCATTGTCCATTTGGAAGACCCATTTGCGACCAAGATTTAACTTCCTGACTGATGTCTTGAGATGTTGCTTCAATATATCCACATAATTTTCCTGCCTCATGATGCCATCTATTTTGTGAAGTGCACCAGTCCCTCTTGCAGCAAAGCACCCCACAACATGATGCTGCCACCCCCGTGCTTCACAGTTGGGATGGTGATCTTCGGCTTGCAAGCCTCCCCCTTTTTCCTCCTAACATAATGATGGTCATTATAGCCAAACAGTTCAATTTTTGTTTCATCAAATTTCTCCAAAAAGTACGATCTTTGTCCCCATGTGCAGTTGCAAACCATAGTCTTGTTTTTTTATGGCGGTTTTGGAGCAGTGGCTTCTTCCTTGCTGAGCAGCCTTTCAGGTTATGTCGATATAGGACTCATTTTACTGTGGATATAGATACTTTTGTACCTGTTTCCTCCAGCATCTTCATAAGGTTGTTTGCGTTGTTCTGTGATTGATTTGCATTTTTTGCAGCAAAGTACGCTCATCTCTAGGAGACAGAATGCGTTTCCTTCCTGAGTGGTATGACGGCTGGGTGGTCCCATGGTGTTTATACTTGCGTACTATTGTTTGTACACATGAACGTGGTACCTTCAGGTGTTTGGAAATTGCTCCCAAGGATGAACCAGACTTGTGGAGGTCTACACTTTTTTTTCTGAGGTCTTGGCTGATTTCTTTTGATTTTCCCATGATGTCTTAATTGCATTGTTGGTTGAGGGCTTGTAAGTAAGCATTTCACTGTCAGGTCTACACCTGCTGTATTTGACGCATGTGACAAATACAATTTGATTTGATGTGATTTTAATTTACCATGGCTTTTAACCCCCTTCTGCTTCAGATATACACAAAAGCTTGTCACGGCAGATTTCCTCCTCTTCCTCAGAAGAGGTGAAACAAGGATCGGAACAATACGCAGGGTGGTAGGTGTCCATGGTTTTTAATAAGAAAAACTAAACATGAACACAATTTCAAAATAAGAAAGTGAACTGGCAACGAAACAGTCCCGTGTGGCACAAACACTGACACAGGAAACAATCACCCACAAAATACCCAAAGAATATGACTGCCTAAATATGGTTCCCAATCAGAGACAACGATAGACAGCTGCCTCTTATTTTTATTTTTTTATTTCACCTTTATTTAACCAGGTAGGCTAGTTGAGAACAAGTTCTCATTTGCAACTGCGACCTGGCCAAGAAAAAGCATAGCAGTGTGAACAGACAACACAGAGTTACACATGGAGTAAACAATTAACAAGTCAATAACACAGTAGAAAAAAAAATAGAAACAAAGTCTATATACATTGTGTGCAAAAGGCATGAGGAGGTAGGCGAATAATTACAATTTTACAGATTAACACTGGAGTGATAAATGATCAGATGGTCATGTACAGGTAGAGATATTGGTGTGCAAAAGAGCAGAAAAGTAAATAAATAGAAACAGTATGGGGATGAGGTAGGTAAAATTGGGTGGGTTATTTACCGATAGACTATGTACAGCTGCAGCGATCGGTTAGCTGCTCAGATAGCAGATGTTTGAAGTTGGCGAGGGAGATAAAAGTCTCCAACTTCAGCGATTTTCGCAATTCGTTCCAGTCACAGGCAGCAGAGAACTGGAATGAAAGGCGGCCAAATGAGGTGTTGGCTTTAGGGATGATCAGTGAGATACACCTGCTGAAACGTGTGCTACGGGTGGGTGTTGCCATCGTGACCAGTGAACTGAGATAAGGCAAAGCTTTACCTAGCATGGACTTGTAGATGACCTGGAGCCAGTGGGTCTGGCGATGAATATGTAGCGAGGGCCAGCCGACTAGAGCATACAGGGCGCAGTGGTGGGTGGTATAAGGTGCTTTAGTAACAAAACGGATGGCACTGTGATAAACTGCATCCAGTTTGCTGAGTAGAGTATTGGAAGCTATTTTGTAGATGACATCGCCGAAGTCGAGGATCGGTAGGATAGTCAGTTTTAGTAGGGTAAGTTTGGCGGCGTGAGTGAAGGAGGCTTTGTTGCGGAATAGAAAGCCGACTCTAGATTTGATTTTAGATTGGAGATGTTTGATATGAGTCTGGAAGGAGAGTTTACAGTCTAGCCAGACACCTAGGTACTTATAGATGTCCACATATTCTAGTTCGGAACCATCAAAGGTGGTGATGCTAGTCGGGCGCGCGGGTGCAGGCAGCGAACGGTTGAAAAGCATGCATTTGGTTTTACTAGCGTTTAAGAGCAGTTGGAGGCCACGGAAGGAGTGTTGTATGGCATTGAAGCTCGTTTGGAGGTTAGATAGCACAGTGTCCATGGACGGGCCGGAAGTATACAGAATGGTGTCGTCTGCGTAGAGGTGGATCAGGGAATCGCCCGCAGCAAGAGCAACATCATTGATATATACAGAGAAAAGAGTCGGCCCGAGAATTGAACCCTGTGGCACCCCCATAGAGACTGCCAGAGGACCGGACAGCATGCCCTCCGATTTGACACACTGAACTCTGTCTGCAAAGTAGTTGGTGAACCAGGCAAGTCAGTCGTTAGAAAACCGAGGCTACTGAGTCTGCCGATAAGAATATGGTGATTGACAGAGTCGAAAGCCTTGGCAAGGTCGATGAAGACGGCTGCACAGTACTGTCTTTTATCGATGGCCGAGGTTGGAGTAGCCAGGAGGAAGGCATGGCCAGCCGTTGAGAAATGCTTGTTGAAGTTTTCGATAATCATGGATTTATCGGTGGTGACCGTGTTACCTAGCCTCAGTGCAGTGGGCATCTGGGAGGAGGTGCTCTTGTTCTCCATGGACTTTACAGTGTCCCAGAACTTTTTGGAGTTAGAGCTACAGGATGCAAATGTCTGCCTGAAGAAGCTGGCCTTTGCTTTCCTGACTGACTGCGTGTATTGGTTCCTGACTTCCCTGAACAGTTGCATATCGCGGGGACTATTCAATGCTATTACAGTCCGCCACAGGATGTTTTTGTGCTGGTCGAGGGCAGTCAGGTCTGGAGTGAACCAAGGGCTATATCTGTTCTTAGTTCTGCATTTTTAGAACGGAGCATGCTTATCTAAAATGGTGAGGAAGTTACTTTTAAAGAATGACCAGGCATCCTCAACTGGCACGCCCAATTTTTCAGTTTTTGATTTGTTAAAAAAGTTTGAAATATCCAGTAAATGTCGTTCCACTTCATGATTGTGTCCCACTTGTTGTTGATTCTTCACAAAAAAATACAGTTTTATATCTTTATGTTTGAAGCCTGAAATGTGGCAAAAGGTCGCAAAGTTCAAGGGGGCCGAATACTTTCGCAAGGCACTGTACAATTGACCGGAAACAGCCCCATAAACATACAAACCCCTAGACAAGACAGAAACACATAAATCCCCCATGTCACTTAAATCCCCCCCCCCCAAAGGTGCGGACTCCCGGCCGCACACCTAAACCTATAGGGGAGGGTCTGGGTGGGCGTCTGTCCACGGTGGCGGCACAGGCGCGGGACGTGGACCCCACTCCACCATAGTCTTAGTCCGCTTTTGTGGCATCCTAGGAACGGCGACCGTCGCCACCGACCTAGTATTGGCAACCCTACTAAATGGCCCCACTGGACTGAGGGGCAGCTCCGGACTGAGGGGCAGTTCAGGACTGAGGGGCAGCTCAGGACTGAAGGGCAGCTCTGGACTGAAGGGCAGCTCCGGGCTGAAGGGCAGCTCCGGACTGGCTGACAACTCTGGCAGATCCTGGTTGACTGGCGGCTCTGGCGGATCCTGGCTGAATGGCGGCTCTGGCGGATCCTGGTTGACTGGCGGCTCTGGCAGACCCTGGCTGACTGGCGGCTCTGGCGAATCCTGGCTGACTGGCGGTTCTGGCGGATCCTGGCTGAATGGCGGCTCTGGCGGATCCTGGCTGAATGGCGGCTCTGGCGGATGCTGGCTGACTGGCGGCTCTGGCGGATCCTGGCTGACTGGCAGCTCTGGCGGATCCTGGCTGAATGGCGGCTCTGGCGGATCCTGGCGGATCCTGGCTGACTGGTGGCTCTGGCGGCTCCTTGCAGACTGGCGGCTCTAGCAGCTCTGGACAGGCGGGAGACTCTAGTAGCTCTGGACAGAAGGGAGACTCTAGCAGCTCTGGACAGGCGGGAGACTCTAGCAGCTCTGGACAGGCAGGAGACTCTAGCAGCTCTGGACAGGCGGGAGACTCTAGCAGCTCTGGACAGGCGGGAGACTCTAGCAGCTCTGGACAGGCGGGAGACTCTAGCAGCTCTGGACAGGCGAGGCACACTGTAGGCCTGGTGCGTGGTGCCGGCACTGGTGGTACTGGGCCGAGGACACGCACCTCAGGGCGAGTGCTGGGAGGAGGAACAGGGAGTACTGGGCTCTGGACACGCACAGGAAGCCTGGTGCGGGGGGCTGCCACCGGAGGGCTGGTGCACTGGATAGACCGGACCGTGCAGGCGCACTGGAGCTCTTGAGCACCGAGCCTGCCCAACCTTACCTTGTTGAATGCTCCCGGTCGCCCTGCCAAAACACACCTCCAGGCTTTGCAAGGGCTATTTGACAAAGAAGGAGAGTGATGGAGTGCTGCATCAGATGACCTGGCCTCCACAATCACCCAACCTCAACCCAATTGAGATGGCTTGGGACGAGTTGGATCACAGAGCAAAGGAAAAGCAGTCAACAAGTGCTCAACATATGTAGGAACTTCTTCAAGACTGTTGGAAAAGCATTCCAGGTGAAGCTGGTTGAGAGAATGCCAAGAGTGTGCAAAGCTGTCATCAAGGCAAAGGGTGGCTATTTTGAAGAATCTCACATGTAAAACATATTTTGATTTGTTTAACACTTTTTTGGTTACTACAATATGTTATTTCATAGTTTTGATGTCTTCACTATTATTCTGCAATGTAGAAAATAGTGAAAATAAAGAAAAACCCTTGAATGAGTAGGTGTTCTAAAACTTTGGACCGATAGTATATACATATACAGTATATAAGTCTGAGGCCAGTTTGAGAGTTGATCAATGCTTTTGATCAGATCAGAGTTGATCAGATCAGTCCTGTTACAACATTCAACCTGCAGTTTTGTATTATTTACAGGTTGGTTAATGTTCATTACCTACTGTACTAACTATGTCAACAGCAAATACAAGGGAGATAGTGTTTAGCCATGTCTATCCAATGTCAAAAACATTCCACAGTAAAAAAAAAAAAAAATATATATATATATATATATATATATATATATATATATATATATATATATATATATAGATAAAGCATGGCATATATTTTCATTTTTTATTCAACCTAAATAGAGTACAACATTTTAATTCCTAACAAATGTAAAAGAAATCCTAAACAAAAAAGGAATTTGAAAATGGTGTCGAGGGTAATACATCTCTAGGACATCTCAATAGGTAGTTCCTGCTCTCTCCCATCTTTGCTTGATGTCCCTTTCCTGTGAATTTGAAAAAGAATGTTATAAAATGTCAGAATGTAACACACTTATTGATATTACCATGACATTTAAATATTGTTCTCATCCCTTTCCTTAAAAAAAGGTTACTGTATTGACTTTGTAAGAATACCTACTACCTTTGGACAACAAAGAGAACAATAGCAGAGATCACTGCCACGGTGAACACAACTCCTCCTAAAATACCCACGATCAGTCCTGAGACAAGAGCAAACACAACAGACAGTTAAAAAGAACTCTTTCATAATGACAATATAGGTCCATTACCAAGATAATCATCAAGATACTACCTAATTTGTTAGGGTCAACATGATCTCAAACTCTAGATAATCAACTCTACAAAAATGGCACAAGAGGTATTGATGTACCTGCATTAGTGGAACTCTCATCTGGGTTAGCTCCTGGCTCTGCAGCAGCACCACCCCTGGCTCCTTTGGCTGCAGAAGAAGAACAGCTCACATGAACAGGATGAACAAGCATCAGTAATATACTGTAGTTGTAATGAAGTGGTGGAGGAAGGACCTCTAGTGGACTAAAGAAAAACTGTCAAGACAGTTGAAGTCAGCTGAGTGTCTGTTGTGCAGTGTAAGGAGGAATTGCACCTCAATGTCTAAAATGCCCTTTAGTGTCTACAGACTATTTTCATACACATTTCATACATAAACATGCATTTCCATATGGCAGTAGAGAGAAAGAGAAATATGTATGTTCTTTATATTGAAAATGGGGTGTTGTTATCTTTGGGTACATATTATCATTACCTCAGATGTAGAGGGAGAGATAAGAAATAGTGGTATCACAAAAATAGATAGTGAACTGACCCATGCATGTCTGTTGACAGTGCTCTCTGGTCTCGAAACGGTTGCCATTGCCCTGACAGCCCCCGTAGTGGAAGATACGGCAGGTTCCCTCTACTGCGTTGTAGTAGTACATCAACAACATGGCAAAGCAACTGCCATGGTCTAATCGAAGGTCACACACTGCACCTGAGAGAGCAGAGAGAACATATGAGGGGAAATTATGGGTTTGATGAACTTCTATGAATAGCTCAACAATTCTTCCTTAAATGGATGGATCATTTTGAGAGAGTAGCGTAGCATAATAATCTGATTATAGAATGGCTGTGTATGATATGTCTATTTGCTTATTATATGGTTTGGACAATATCTTGTCCATTATGAGTTCATCAATCACTAACCATTATTATAAAATCCAATACACCAATGCAACACTGTACAGTTTGTATCTGTCATATAGACTTCCTGTTTGTTAGTCCTCTTTGAATCTACACCTAAAAAAATGGCCACCATACAGCAGCCACTCTCTCTCCCCACTCTCTGTAGCAGCCTACCTGCAGCTGGGTAGAGCTCGTCAAACTTGGCAGAGCAGGCCTCCATGCACGTCCTGTCTGTGTTGAAGCGGTTCTCATTCCCTTCCAGTCCTTTGTAGATGAAAGGAAAGCAGATGCCTGCCCCCTCATCGTAGTAATACTGCAGTTTAGTGAGATCTTCCTTTCCCTCCGCTGGCTTTCCCTCGTCCATCTTCCTACTGCAAAACGGTTCTGAGAGAAGAAGATCAGTGTTGGGGAGTAGTGAGCTACATTTAGGTCAACTAGTCATTTAATTACATTTTGGAGTAGCTTGGTGTTAGTTTAAATAAATTCAAGTTGCAATTTTCAGTAGTTAATGACTTTTTTTGCCATGTAGTGGTGTAGCGAATTACTGGAACTACACATATTTTTCAGCAAAAATAAAATATGGGTGAAGTATGCAATGCCTAATTCTCACTTGAATCACGTTTTGTGTGCCTAATTCTCACTTTTTGTTTTTAATAGTCTAAATTGCACATTCTGTTAACATTTGACTTCAGAGTGATCTTTTCTTGCAATTTGTAGTCTATGACATTTTAGATTTAGATATAATTTTTCACAAAGTAGTTTGGATGTAGAACTACTTTTTCTAAGTCACTTTAGTTAAATAAGCTGTGTTTTTCTTAATGGTAGCTTTAGTATCGCTTGAAGTAATTGTTAACAATTTAAACTATATTTTCAGAGTAAATTCCCCAACACCGAAGAAGTAACTGACTAGTGACAGCCCATGTTCTCTCGACAGTTTTGACTGAGTTCTTTAACAGTAAAAACAGTGTGGATGTATGATTTGCAAGTGCATTCTCAATCTAGTTTGAACCATCTCAGTTGTGTGTTTTCTTCTTTATTTCCGACACACCTCAAAAAAATGTCAATATGCATCTGAATAATATTGAGAAAGGACCCCATTCACAATGTAAACCCAGCCTTACATGTAAGATGGGATGGAATACATGATATCATCAGTCATTCATTTCCGAGAAAAAAACAAAACATTATTTCCACTCCTAGATTTAGTAACCATGTTGGCGTTACTTGATTTTGCTTTGATATAACTGGCATAAAGGAATTATGACAAAGTAGGAGTGCAGGTACTTCTTACAGTAGCACACATGCTGTAGTTAAAGCAAGGTGATAAAGCAAAGAAGGGTTCATTGAATGAATGCAGAAATGTAAAGAAATATAGAATATACTCACCAATGGACAAAGCTATAGGAAGCATAACTCCTAGGAAAAATATATTCAACAGTGGATTTGCCATAATTGTGTCGCTGGTAGGCCAAGACCGTAAATTCCCCCCAACAGAAAGAGGTTGACTTCTTTTCAAATCCTGTTCTATATGCTTCTGTCCACAGGTATGTAACGTTATTTGTAGCCCTTATCAACACTTAGGTTTTTATGACCTAGGAGTGTCTTTCTCTCTCATTCGGTCACAGATCCCATAGTTTCAGTCATAAAATAGGTAAATGACTGGCAGTATCTTGCCAAACTTTTTCAGTGTTCATGTTTTTATTGTAGTTGAGTAATCAAGCATTTCACACACATAAATTAATAAATAATGCAAACATATCCCCAACTACAAGACCTTATGGTAACCTTTCTTTTATCTTCAAAGAAACGTCCGTTACATTGAGTGGAGCTACCCAGAGCGGAGCTACCCAGAGCTGAGCTACTGCACCTCGGGTCAAAGAGTAGAAGAAGGATAAAAGCATTAAAGTACTAATCCTAACCCTAGAATGGAATACATTTTACTTACAGCAGTAACCCTAGCCATAACCCTAAACTTAGCTTTATGTCCACCTCCTGGTGCAACCCTAAACCTCAGCCACAACCCTAACCCTAGACTAAACCAGGGCCAGCCCTAGCCTTTTGGGGGCCCTAGTTGAGATTTTGCAAAACATTTTAGTGGCCCACCTCTAGATGGCAAGAATAAATAAATAAATGATAATTTCCTGTAATTCTACACATTTTGCCATGGGGCGGAGAGAACATTTCAAAATTGTTCTTCTAATTTCATGACATTTTGCTATGGTGCGGAGAGAAACATTCGTAGTTTTACAGATTATTTCCTGAAATTCTACACATTTTGACATGAGATGGAGAAACATTTTTGCCATTTTTAAGCAAATTTCCTGAAATTCTACACATTTTGCCATGACTTATGCCATGTTAACATGATATCTGAGTGACTAACAAAATCAATGGGGGCCCCTTCGAGGTCAGGGCCCCTGGGCACATGCCCGGGCAGTAATTTGACCATGATTTCTATAAGTTTAGATAGCTGGGTAGACCACTTTACCAATCTAAAAACATAAGAGGAAAACTACTAATGTACAACCACATTTTGAAATGGCACCTTGTGCATTCTATTCTAACACTCAACAGTAAGTTGAGATCCTGACTGAGTTCTTACGTTATTATTATTTTTTTGGTGGTTGGGTCCCCTGGCGGCCGGGGGCCCTAGGCGACCGTCTATGTCACTTATGTCCAGGACCGCCCCTGGCCTCAACCACAACCCTAACCCTAGCTTAATATCCACATCCTGATTCAACCCTAACCCTCAACCACAACCCTAACCCTAGCTTCATATCCACATCCCAGTACAAACCTTATTCTAGCCTCATCTACAACCCTAACCCTAATATTGGCATAACCCTAGCCTTTTGTTCAACCTTGGATCAACCCTTACCTTAACTCCTCTAAATCAGGCTCCTCAAAATTCTCAATTTAACCCATGGTCCTGACTCATTGGATAAGAAGAATGGATTTGAAGTAGATTTATTTATAGCCACAGCCAAATAAATATTATTAATCATACATTTGGGATGTGGCACCAACTCAACAAAAACCCATCTGTGAGTAAACAATATACTTTTCTATTTTTCATTCTCTCGATACAGAAACATAATATATCACATAATATCTGACATATCTACTTCCTATTTCATAGGGTCTTCCAAAATGAATCAGCATCATATGAACAGCCAAGTCTGATATGCAGAAGCAAAGAGGAAATTGCACAGACACACAATCAGAAAGCTAAACCTGGTTTCCTCCATCCAAATGGTTTATTGGGCCAATAAATAGGCTATTATGTTTACTTATTATATCATTTTAGGAAGTGCATAAGATTGCTGAACAATGCTATACTTAGTCTCAATGGTCTAAAGGAGATTCCTGTTTGTCTGCTTCCCCTCATCTGCACTGATATGAAAGATCCTGAAAGGTAATAAATGTCACATTTCTGAAATCCCTAATACTGCTATCTCTAACCCTTTGTTTTCAGATTACTGCAGATGAAGCACAGAACACTAGGAAAGGAAGCCACTAGACTATTGTGATTAAGCCTCCATACAGGTAGTCAAAGCTGAGTTCAAATACATGTGTTTTTTAGTTATTTTTTTCTGTGGATTTGAGTATTTGAGTTTCAAATAACACAGCCCAAAACAAGTACTTTTATTTAAGTAAAAGATTGAAATTGAAAGTATTTTCAAATACCTATTTCAAATACTATTTTCAAATACCTAGGATAAATGTATGGGAGTGTATTTGAGTTAGTGCATTTCAGTATTTTCAAATACTTTTCAAGTGTATTTCCACATACATTCCAATGTCCAACTACATGTTTTTTTTTCAAATAAAGGTTATCTGAATACGTACTTCAAAATGTATGTGAAAGTAATTTAAATATTTTTAAATGTTATTTGAACCCACTGGCCTTAAGCCTATTGGACTAAATTATTTTGGATGAAGTCCACTAGGAGTCATCAAGTGTTGAGTTTTGAATCTCACTCTCACCTATAAAACATGACAGGTATCAGTTTACAGTAGGTAATATAACATGCCTGAGAGCTACATCAGAGAGGCTGGCCTAGTTATTATGACAGAGTCAACAGAGTCGTTTCGATAACCAGCAATGAGAATGATGGTACTGAGACATTACATGTATTTCATTTCATCTTAAACATACTGTATGTATTCAATATTGTATGGTAAATTGGAATGGACATTAAGTATACAATACAAGTGTGTCTTTTAGAAAAACCCATAGTTATACCCTTCTCTGTTTGAGAACACAGGTCCAAATCTCTCCGAGTGCTTATTAACTCTGGGGACGACGAGAGCTTGATGGACACTACCCTGGTGTCTGCGCTGGGCATCTCCACACAACCACTCTCCATTCCCATGGACGCCAGACCATTGGACGGACGCTTTATTGGCAGAGTCACCCACACTACGTTTCCCATTAACGTGAGAGTGTCGGGCAATCACAATGGGAGTATGCAGTTCCTGCCCATTGAATCCCCTCATGCACCTATGATTTTGGTCAGCACCTCAGGAGTAAATGTCAGTTGGCTTTTCATAGCCGATCATTCAGAGTTAGAGACAGCAGGTGCGGTAGAGAGAGAGTCCAAAACAGCAGGTCCGGGACAAGGCAGCACATCCAGGGAACAGGGTTCCATAGCCACAGGCAGAACAGTTGAAACTGGAGAAGCAGCATGACCAGATGGACTGGGGACAGCAAGGAGTCATCAGGCCAGGTAGTCCTGAGGCATGGTCCTAGGGGTCAGGACCCCCGAGAGAAGAGAGACTACACTCAATTATAGGACCTACTGAACTACTTATCGGCCCTTTCCCCATCTCCAAGATCCTTAGCCCCTCTGCTGTTTGTCTTCTGTTGCCCCGTACCCTCCGTATACATCCCATTTTTCATGTGTCCAGAATTAAACCTACGTCTCACAGCCCTCTGTCTCCTGTTTTTATACCTGTGTTCTCTGTTGCCAGTTCGTCTTGTCTCGTCAAGTCTACCAGTGTGTTTTTCTATACTCCTGTTTTCCAGTCCCTGTTTTCTAGTCCTCCTGGTTCTTGCCTTTTCTGCCTGCCCTGACTCTGAGCCCGCCTGCCATACCATTTTGCCTGCCCTGACCTCGAGCCTGTCTGCCATCCAGTTCCCATCTGACTCTGAATTGGTTTACAAACTTCTGCCTGTCCTCGACCTGCCTCTTGTCTATCATTAAATATCAGAGACTCTAACCATCTGCCTCCTGTGTCTGCATTTGAGTCTCATCCTGGGTCGTGATACTATATGGAGGAACAATGGGTACATTTTGAAGATGCACATGCTCTCCCCAGAATCTTTGTACGTGTCTATTTTAAAAGGATAAAGCTAAGGACATTAACAACTTCATAGTTAAGAACACTATAACAATATGGAAGAAAATTAAATGAATTCTACAAGAACCAATATCACTCACTAATTCAGAATTCACCAATAAATTGATCAAGATGGAAAACTAAAGGCATAGAAACTGTGAATGACTTGGTAACAGGAAATACATTTATTTCCATGACCAAATTAAAAAGTAATTTTGGACTGACCAAAAGTTAAACGTCACAAAATGTTTATTTGACATCTTTTAGACATCAGAGCAACCTTGAGGGAACCATATTTGAGTCAGAAAATGATGTTCATATGATAGGTAAGATATACAAAACCTTGCAGAGAGCCTATCCAACTGACAACCTCTTAGAATTTTTTTTTTACTATTGGAATCAAGACTAAAAAAGAACTGATATCAACACAAGATGGAGGAATGTTGGAACATAAATAACAAAATTCAAGTTAATGAAAATTGATGCTTAATCCAGTATAAACTAAAGTATAGAATTAATTATACAAGAGACAAAATTCTGAAAATTAACAATGAGTCAACTAACAATGACTCAATAATCCATACTTTCTGGGAATACTATAAAGTCCTGAAGTTATGGGTGGAGCTAGAAAGTTGGCTGTCAGAAGAATTACAATGTAAACATACTTTTAATCTGTATGTTTTAATGATTTATTATTGAAAGGAGGCACTAGGGATGGAGGTGTGACCAGGCACTGGGGATGGAGGTGTGACCAGGCACTAGGGATGGAGGTGTGACCAGGCACTAGGGATGGAGGTGTGACCATGCACTAGGGATGGAGGTGTGACCATGCACTAGAGATGGAGGTGTGACCAGGCACTAGGGATGGAGGTGTGAGTATGCGGGTCTGGGGGGATGAGATGTAGACATTGTTTGTGTGTGTCTGTAAGTTGTTGTTCGTTTGTTTCTGGCTTGTGTAATTTTTTGCAAATATTTTTGTTGTAAACAAAATGGATAATAAGCAGTAATGCGCATGTCATTAGTTTAAAGTTGATTCCAGACACCCCCCCTTGAATGATGATGATTAAACAGCCTTTCTTGTGCTGTCTGACAAGGCATAGGTGTCCTTCAATCTGCCTGTTAAAACAGCATTTCTCAGGGTGGGGACCTCTGCAAAAGGCATGTATGCGTCTCCTGTTGAAACCAAGCAGAGGGAAATGTCAGTTTGTTGCTTTAAACATTTTGACTGCAAGAAAAGACAACCTGGAACATCACCAATATCTAATTCTATAGGACCAAGAGGAATCAGTTGCAACCCACCAGTGGGCCACAACCATTAGAAATCCTGCAGGGGAGAGTGAGGTAAGTTGAGCCAATGTCAAGTTGAGCAAATGTATGTTTTCTTCCCAAGTGTGATACAAGGCATTATCGCTAGGATACGAGGTAACAACAGGGGCTGGCCTATGTTAAAAAAAAAAAAAAAGTACAAAGTGTTTGTTAGGTGTTAAGCCTGTGTTAAAATATTACTAAAAAGACAAAAAAAAAGCTATTGTGATTGTGTTGAATTGTGTTTGGGGAAAAAAACCTTTAAAAAAGGCAGTGGTAGTATTTAATTCAGTACAGACATTTGTAGGTGGCTTAACTTACCCTGTCCCATGGCTCAACTTACTCCGTATGGAGTAAAGAGACCACTTTTTGGACAAGCTATGTTTCAAAACTGTTTACATGAATTCTGATTATTTCCAGGGATACACAACATCCTGAAATATACACTATATATACAACTAGTGGATTCGGCTATTTCAGCCACACCCGTTGCTAACAGGTGTATAAAATCGAGCACACAGCCATGCAATATCCATAGACAAAAAATGTCTGTAGAATGGCCTTACTGAAGACCTCAGTGACTTTCAACGTGGCACCGTCATAGGATGCCACCTTTCCAACAAGTCAGTTAATCAAATTTCTGCCCTGCAAGAGCTGCCCGGTCTGTAAGTGCTGTTATTGTGAAGTGGAAATGTCTAGGTGAAACAACGGCTCAGCCACGAAGTGGTAGACCACACAAGCTCACAGAACGGGACGGCCGAGTGCTGAAGCATGAAGAGCGTAAAGATCGTTTGTCTTCGGTTGCAACACTCACTACGGAGTTCGTCGGGAGCTTCATGAAATGGGTTTCCTTGGTCGAGCAGCCGAACACAAGTGTCAGCTGGTGTCGGATGGTGTGGTGTAAAGCTCGCTGCCATTGGACTCTGGAGCAGTGGAAATGCGTTCTCTGGAGTGATGAATCACGCTTCACCATCTGAAAGTCCGACGGACCAATCAGGGTTTGGCGGATGCCAGGAGAATGCTACCTGCCCGAATGCATAGTGCCAACTTTACAGTTTGGTAGAGGAGCTGTTTTTTTATGGTTCAGGCTACAGCATACAATGACATTCTAGACGATTCTGTGCTTCCAACTTTGTGGCAACAAGTTGGGGAAGGCCCTTTCCTGTTTCAGCATGACAATGCCCCCTATGCACAAAGTGAGGTCCATACAGAAATGGTTTGTCGAGATCGGTGTGGAAGAACTTGACTGGCCTGCACAGAGCCCTGACCTTAACCCCATCGAAGTCTTTGTTAGAAAGAATAATATACAGTGGGGCAAAAAAGTATTTAGTCAGCCACCAATTGTGCAAGTTCTCCCACTTTAAAAAATGAGAGAGGCCTGTAATTTTCATCATAGGTACACTTCAACTATGACAGACAAAATGAGAAAAAAAATCCAGAAAATTACATTGTAGGATTTTTAATGAATATATTTGCAAATTATGGTGGAAAATAAGTATTTGGTCACCTACAAACAAGCAAGATTTCTGGCTCTCACAGACCTGTAACTTCTTCTTTAAGAGGCTCCTCTGTCCTCCACTCGTTACCTGTATTAATGGCACCTGTTTGAACTTGTTATCAGTATAAAAGACACCTGTCCACAACCTCAAACAGTCACACTCCAAACTCCACTATGGCCAAGACCAAAGAGCTGTCAAAGGACACCAGAAACAAAATTGTAGACCTGCACCAGGCTGGGGCGACTTAATCTGCAATAGGTAAGCAGCTTGGTTTGAAGAAATCAACTGTGGGAGCAATTATTAGGAAATGGAAGACATACAAGACCACTGATAATCTCCCTCGATCTGGGGCTCCACTCAAGATCTCACCCCGTGGGGTCAAAATGATCACAAGAACGGTGAGCAAAAATCCCAGAACCACACGGGGGGACCTAGTGAATGACCTGCAGAGAGCTGGGACCAAAGTAACAAAGCCTACCATCAGTAACACACTAAGCCGCCAAGGATTCAAATCCTGCAGTGCCAGACGTGTCCCCCTGCTTAAGCCAGTACATGTCCAGGCCCGTCTGAAGTTTGCTAGAGAGCATTTGGATGATCCAGAAGAATATTGGGAGAATGTCATATGGTCAGATGAAACCAAAATATAACTTTTTGGTAAAAACACAACTCGTCGTGTTTGGAGGACAAAGAATGCTGAGTTGCATCCAAAGAACACCATACCTACAGTGAAGCATGGGGGCGGAAACATCATGCTTTGGGGCTGTTTTTCTGCAAAGGGACCAGGACGACTGAAAGAATGAATGGTGCCATGTATCGTGAGATTTTGAGTGAAAACCTCCTTCCATCAGCAAGGGCATTGAAGATGAAACGTGGCTGGGTCTTTCAGTATGACAATGATCCCAAACACACCGCCCGGGCAACGAAGGAGTGGCTTCGTAAGAAGCATTTCAAGGTCCTGGAGTGGCCTAGCCAGTCTCCAGATCTCAACCCCATAGAAAATCTTTGGAGGGAGTTGAAAGTCCGTGTTGCCCAGCAACAGCCCCAAAACGTCACTGCTCTAGAGGAGATCTGCATTGAGGAATGGGCCAAAATACCAGCAACAGTGTGTGAAAACCTTTTGAAGACTTACAGAAAACGTTTGACCTCTGTCATTGCCAACAAAGGGTATATAACAAAGTATTGAGAGAAACTTTTGTTATTGACCAAATACTTATTTTTCACCATAATTTGCAAATAAATTCATTAAAAATCCTACAATGTGATTTTCTGGATTTTTTTTCTCATTTTGAGTAGTAGTTGAAGTGTACCTATGATGAAAATTACAGGCCTCTCTCATCTTTTTGAGTGGGAGAACTTGCACAATTGGTGGCTGACTAAATACTTTTTTGCCCCACTGTATTTCCCTTGACGGAGTGATGCTGAATGTAAAAAATGGCTCCACTTACCCCACTCTCCCCTACAGATATTCCTATTCAAACAATGTTTTTTAGTGGCTGGGTGGACCATTTGGTATAATGTTCTAGGACTTCTCCTAGCTCACCGTATGGCAGGCCCTGCTTTCTCCTGGACTGCTCAGTTTCGAAGAACGTCTCATGCTTCTCCCAGTGCTGGTCACATGAAGCACACAGGAAGCTGGACTGGAAGATAACACAGCGACATCCTGGGGGCCATAAGACACCATTGCACACTGGAGTAAACATGGCGCTGGAGAAGAAGGCAGACTTTTTACATGCCCCAGCCGATTGTGTTTTTTTGTTTGTTTATTTGCGTTGTTTGCAACTTATTTTTTTACTTATTTTGTACATAATGTTGCCACTACCGTCTCTTATGACCGAAAATAACTTCTTGACATCAGGACTGCGATTGCTCACCACGGACTAGCAGAATCCTTTTTTTAATTTCAAGACTCTGACGAGCCCCGACGTTCCCGGACCCCGTGATCTGCGTGAAGTGGAGACGGAGAAAGAGGGGCCGAAGGGCGGGCTGCCTTCTGAGAATTCGTAGGCGATCGAAGAAACCCCCACTTCCCTCCATTCTACTAGCAAACGTGCAATCTTTGGAGAATAAAATCTATGAGTTACGAAGAAGATTAAACTACCAACGGGACATTAAAAACTGTAACATCTTGTGCTTCACAGAGTCATGGCTGAACGACAACAATATCAACATACAGCTGGCTGGTTATACGATGTACCGGTAGGTTAGAACAGCGGGGTCTGGTAAGACAAAGGGCGGCGGACTATGTATTTTCGAAAACAACAGCTGGTGCATGATATCAAAGGAAGTCTCAAGCTATTGCTCGCCTGAGGTAGAGTATCTCATGATAAGCTGTAGACCACACTACCTACCGAGAGAATTTTCATCTGTATTCTTTGCAGCTGTTTACATACCACCACAGTCAGAGGCTGGCACTAAGACAGCATTGAATGAGCTGTATTCCGCCATAAGCAAACAAGAAAATGCTCCCCCAGAGGCGGCGCTCCTAGTAGCCAGGGACTTTAATGCAGGTAAACTTAAATCTGTATTATCAAATTTCTATCAGCATGTTAAATGTGCAACCAGAGGAAAAAGAACTCTGGACCACCTATACTCCACACACAAAGACGCACACAAAGCTTTCCCTTGCCCTCTATTTGGCAAATCTGACCATAATTTTATCCTCCTGATTCCTGCTTACAAGCAACAGTTAAAGCAGGAAGCACCCGTGACTAGATCAATAAAAAAGTGGTCAGATGAAGCAGATGCTAAGCTGCAGGACTGTTTTGCTAGCAGAGACTGGAATATGTTCAGAGATTCCTCCGATGACATTACATCAGTCACTGGCTTCATCAATAAGTGCATTGATGACATGACCAACCAGAAGCCATGGATTACAGGCAGCATCCGCACTGAGCTAAAGGCTAGAGCTTCCACTTTCAAGGAGCGGGACTCTAACCCGGAAGCTTATATGAAATCCCGCTATGCCGTCTGACGAACCATCAAACAGGCAAAGCATCAATACAGGATTAAGATCGAATTGTACTACACCGGCTCTGATGCTCGTGGGATGTTTCAGGGCTTGCAAACTATTACAGACTACAAAGGGAAGCACAGCCGAGAGCTGCCAGTGACACGAGCCTACCAGATGAGCTAAACTACTTATATGCTTGCTTCGAGGCAAATAACACTGAAACATGCATGAGAGCACAAGCTGTTCCCAGAAGACTGTGTGATCACGCTCTCCACAGCCGATGTGAGTAAGACCTTTAAACAGGTTAACATCCACGATGCTGCAGAGCCAGACGGATTACCAAGACGTGTACTCCGAGCATGCGCTGACCAACTGGCAAATGTCTTCACTGACATTTTCAACGTCTCCCTGAACCAGTCTGTAATACCAACATGTTTCAAGCAGACCACTATAGTGCCTGTGCCAAAGAACACAAAGGTAACCTGCCTAAATGACTACCGACCCGTAGCACTCACGTCTGTAGCCATGAAGTGCTTTGAAAGGCCAGGCATGGCTTACATCAACACCATCATCCCAGAAACCCTAGACCCACTCCAATACGCATACCGCCCTAACAGATCCACAGATGATGCAATCTCTATTGCACTCCACACTGCCCTTTCCCACCTGGACAAAAGGAACACCGACAGTTGAAGTCGGAAGTTTACATGCACCTTGCCAAATATATTTAAACTCAGTTTTTCACAATTCCTGACATTCTTAAAATAAAGTGGTGATCCTAACTGACCTAAGACAGGGAATTTTTCCCAGAAATGTCAGAAAAATAGTAGAGAGAATGATTTATTTCAGCTTTTATTTCTTTCATCACATTCCCAGTGGATTAGAAGTTTACATACACTCAATTAGTATTTGGTAAAATTGCCTTTAAATTGTTTAACTTGGGTGAAACGTTTTGGGTAGCCTTCCACAAGCTTTCCATTAAAAGTTGTGTGAATTTTGGCCCATTACTCCTGACAGAGCTGGTGTAATTGAGTCAGGTTTGAAGGCCTCCTTGCTTGCACACGCTTTTTCAGTTCTGCCCACAACTTTTCTATAAGATTGAGGTCAGGGCTTTACGATGGCCACTCCAATAGCTTGACTGTGTTGTCCTTAAGCCATTTTGCCACAACTTTGGAAGTGTGCTTGGGGTCATTGTCCATTTGGAAGTCCCATTTGCGACCAAGCTTTAACTTCCTGACTGATGTCTTGAGATGTTGCTTCAATATATCCACATCATTTTCCTGCCTCATGATCTGTTTTGTGAAGTGCACCAGTCTCTCCTGCGGCAAAGCACTCATACAACATGATGCTGTCACCCCCATGCTTCACGGTTGGGATGGTGTTCTTCAGCTTGCAAGCCTCCCCATTTTTCCTCCAAACATAATGATGGTCATTATGGCCAAACAGTTCTATTTTTGTTCCATCAGACCAGGGGAGATTTCTCCAAAAAGTAAGATTTTTGTCCCCATGTGCAGTTGCAAACCGTAGTCTGGATTTTTTATGGCGGTTTTGGAGCAGTGGCTTCTTCCTTGCTGAGCAGCCTTTCAGGTTATGTCGATATAGGACTCGTTTTACAGTGGATATAGATACTTTTGTACCTGTTTCCTCCAGCATCTTCATAAGGCCTTTGCGGTTCTTCTGTGATTGATTTGCATTTTTCTCAGCAAAGTACATTAATCTCTAGGAGACAGAACGCGTCTCTTTCCTGAGCGGTATGAGGGCTGCGTGGTCCCATGGTGTTTATACTTGCGTACTATTGTTTGTACAGATGCACGTGGTTCCTTCAGCCGTTTGGCAATTGCTCCCAAGGATGACCCAGACTTGTGGAGGTCTACAATTATTTTTCTGAGGTCTTGGCTGATTTCTTTTGATTTTCCCATGATGTCAAGCAAAGAGGCACTGAGTTTGAAGGTAGGCCTTGAAATACATCCACAGGTACACCTCCAATTGACTCAAATGATGTCAATTAGCCTATCAGAAGCTTCTAAAGCCATGACATAATTTTCTGGAATTTTCCATGCTGTTTAAAGGCACAATCAACTTAGTGTTTGTAAACCTCTGACCCACTGGAATTGTGATACAGTGAATTATAAGTTAAATAATCAGTCTGTAAACAATTGTTGGGAAAATTACTTGTGTCATGCACAAAGTAGATGTCCTAACGAACTTAGTTTGTTAACAAGAAATTTATAGAGTGGTTGAAAAACGAGTTTTAATGACTCCAACCTAAGTGTATGTAAACTTCCGACTTCAACTGTATGTGAGAATGCTATTCATTGACTACAGCTCAGTGTTCAACACTATAGTGCCCTCAAAGCTCATCAATAAGCTAAGGACCCTGGGACTAAACACCTCCTTCTGCAACTGGATCCTGGACTTCCTGACGGGCTGCCCCCAGGTGGTAATGGTAGGTAGCAACACATCCGCCACGCTGATCCTCAACACAGGGGCCCCTCAGGGGTGCGTGCTCAGTCCCCTCCTGTACTCCCTGTTCACTCATGACTGCACGGCCAGGCACGACTCCAACACCATCATTAAATTTGCCGATGACACAACAGTGGTAGGCCTGATCATCGACAACGATGAGACAGCCTATAGGAAGGAGGTCAGAGACCTGGCCATGTGGTGCCAGGACAACAACCTCTCCCTCAACGTGATCAAGACTAAGGAGATGATCGTAGACTACAGGAAAAAGAGGACCGAGCACACCCCCATTCTCATCGACGGGGCTGCAGTGGAGCAGGTTGAGAATTTCAAGTTCCTTGGTGTCCACATCACCAACAAACTAACATGGTCCAAGCATAACCTATTCCCCCACAGGAGACTGAAAATATTTGGCATGGGTCCTCAGATCCTCCAAAGATTCTACAGCTGCACCATCGAGAGCATCACTGCTTTGGTATGGCAACTTCTCGGCCTCCGACCGCAAGGCACTACAGAGGATAGTGCCTATGGCCGAGTACATCACTGGGGCCAAGCTTCCTGCCATCCAGGACCTCTATACCAGGCGGTGTCAGAGGAAGGCCCTAAAAATTGTCAAAGACTCCAACCACCCTAGTCATAGAATCTTCTCCCTGCTACCGCAAGGCAAGCGGTACCGGAGTGCCAAGTCTAGGTCCAAGAGGCTTCTAAACAGCTTCTACCCCCAAGCCATAAGACTCCTGAACATCTAGTCAGATGGCTGCCCAGACTATTTGCATTGTCCCCCCCCCCACCCCCTCTTTACACCACTGCTACTCTCTATTGTCATCTATGCACAGTCGCTTTAATACCTACATTTACATGCTACCTCAACTAACCAACACATTGCCTCTGTATCGGTTGCCCCCTGTATATAGTCTCGCTATTGTTAATTTACTGCTGCTCTTTAATTACTTGTTACTTTTATCTCTTTTCTTATCCATGTTTTTAAAAAACTGTATTGTTGGTTAGGGGCTCGCAAGTTAGCATTTCACTGTAAGGTCTACCTACCCCTGTTGTATTCGGCAATGTGACTAATAAAATGTGCTTTGATTTATTTGATTTATCCCATGTAAGGGTGCCATGAAACAAAGTGAAACCCTATCAAACTGTACTACTGGGTCCTGTCCCACCATTTGGGAAATGTCTGAACACATACAGTCCTGTCATTTCTGTTTGCAATTATTACATCATTGAGCGGCTCACATGTCCATTTATTGTTCACTACCGTACCTCCCACCCTGCATGAGTGTCCTGCCCTGGGAGAGTGTTGCTGGTGGGGGTGTTTGCACCGACAGAGGGCCCTCCAGACCTGGGAGTCAAACCCAGGTCTCCCTCTAACCCACGGCTCCCCCACCTCTTCTGGACGGGACGGTATGAAGGCAAAGGCCCCGCAGCTACAGGACGGGACCAAGCAGGGCACACGCACACTGGAGCCTGACGCACACACACAGACACACCATTATGTAATCACAAACTAGTTTAATTACACTCGTGTAGACCAGGCACATACACACACACCATACAATTTTTTAAATCCATTTTTTAGACAGATGGTCTGTACCTGTGTATTTCCCATGCTCATACAGGTGATGTCCACAGAAGCACATGGAGGAGTCACCCACTCTAAAACAATCCCAGGTCAAGTCTGGACATCTCCAGCCCACATACACACCTGAATACAACACCACCACAGAGCAGAGACAGAGAGCAGAGAGCAGAGACAAAAATACTGTAGGAGCCTATCTGTTAGTTGTAAATAGGGAATGTGAGCAGAGGATGGTGGTACCTGTCTGTATAGCTTTCAGTGCTGCCTCTCTCTCAGGGCCGATGAGGTCCTTGACCTTTTGTCCAGGCCTCTGTGTGTGACTGTGTATCCACTTGGGAACTGCCACTGTTCCATTGGTATCTGTAGATACTGAGGTACAGTCAGTCGGACCGGGAGTAAAGGTAAACAAGGCTAAGACACCACAAGAAAGTTTGGTTGTATCAAGTTTCTCTCTGTGTGCGTCTGTGTGTGTCACTTTTGGTTCCTTGGAAGTTGTGGGAACGTATGTTTTTGGTTTCCCATTGGTTCTGGGAACGAAGCCATACGTTTCCTGACCGGTAAAATCGAACGCTTTTTAAACATTCTGAGAACAGAAGTGAAAATTTAGCTTGTTCTTGGAACCTTAATTTGTAGGTTGCAAGGAGGTACTGAGAACGTTTTACTATGATTCCCTGAAACTTTTCCTGGGAGGCTTTATTAACTTTCTGAGAACGGAAATTATAGGTTATTTTAAGGTAACGTCACAATAAGACTTTTAATAACACTGCTAGCTTAGTTTGGGTTTACTGTGTTGAACTCCAGGCACAGATAGGGCACAATACATTTAATTTGCTTAGGCATTAATCGCGCAAAAATATGTATTTTCTATTGTGGCACGGCATCAGAGATTCGAACCTATGATATTCTGTTATCTATCCATGGATTTAGAATGAAAATGGCGTTAGCATGACATGTTTTTTTAAGTCATACAAAGCTGTTCATTTTAGTCTATTCCAACAGACCCCATTTCAAAGGAAACAAGCACTCATTAAGATCAGGTGTGGACAATTAGAGGACGTGGCCAACACACCTGAACACACTTAACAAGATAGAGGACAGAGTGTTTTGTTGATGCTGAGAACGGAATGTATATGTTTTTAAATAACATTCTTAGAACGATCTCTGAACGTTACTGAAGCACTCTTGTGGTTTTTACGGCAAGTTTTTATAACGTTTTCTGAACAATGAGAACATGACTTTAAATAGAACCATGAGGAAACGTTACGCTGAGTACTAAAATTCCCACAGAATAACATTGTGCTGAGAATAAATGTGCTGAGAATGTTCCAAAGCCAAGCAACTATCCTGCACCATACCCAGAAAATTGTGAGAAGGTTGTATGCAAAATAACAGACTAGCACACTTTTACCAAGCTCTAAGAAACATATGGTTCTCAGAACATGATGTTCTAGCTGGGGTGTGTGTATGCATGTGTGCTGCCTACCTGCAGGGCTGAGGTGGACTGGCCTTGCCACTACACTGTGACGGAGTTTCTCCTTCCTCTTCCCTGAGCTGGTCACCAGAGCTCTGTTCTGCAAACCTTGGTCCTCAGAAGCCATTCATAAGCACTAACACACCGACTGACTGTGACAAACAAGAGGTAATACAAACACAGACAACAGGTAGCCAAAATTGACACAAACAGGGAATCTAGCAAACATAGGCCCACTCACAAGAGCTGACAGACATGAACAGTGAATCAAACATTTACAATCTTCTTCAGACAATTATTTTGTTTAACTGTCTATTCTCACCTTTCATAGGTGCAGTAGACAGTAGACTTTAGTTATGTTACCTAAGTTGTTGATGACGTTACTATGGAGACAGATACTTAAGACTTGCAAGTAGCAGTGTAGCACTACAAACTAGATGGTAATTTCCCATGAAGAAACTATTTGTGACTTGCTTCAGCTCTTTAAATGTATTTTTGTGGTAGTTGAAGAAGTTTAAAAGTTTTTTCTTAAGTGAAGCAGTGGAATATAATCAAAGTGAAATATATTAAAATATCTGGTCTGATTACTTTAATAGAATACTATATCAACCTTATTACTTTTGAATGTGGGCCTGTCATGCCAAATAATGTCTCCCGGCCAAATAGTGTCCCCCTCTACCTCTCCTTTGAGAGTAATTCTGAGGTAATAATTTATGAGGTGAAATAGCTCTATAACTGTCTGCATCCTCCTACGAGGTAAAATAGAGCCAAGCAACCAGCATAGCAACAGACACTTTGGTTCATTATGTAATCCGGTCAGAATGTTGAAAGTTTTAGCAACAGTCCTAGCAACAGAAGCTAGAACTCCTCGAATCCCATTGTGACGTAGAGGGCCACACTATTTGCCATGAAAGGCCCCCTTACGAAAAAAAAAATGCAGTTTGAGTGCAGTATAACTGCAGTATGGTGCAAACACTGCATCCAAAATAAGCTATTTTTACTGAAGTAATTTTGCAGTGTTACTGCAGTTAGAGTGCAGTATAAATAACTGTGCTCTCCATTGCTATTGTTTTACATTTTTCAAAGTTCCAGTTATATTCAACATAGGGAAGTTAGCTTAATGAAACTAGTTGATGCGGTTCTAAAACAGCTTTACTTCTTGATTGGTAGAAGATAATTCGGTTCTGATTTCAGATTTCAATAGCAGAGAAGTAGACAAAGATTGTATACGTTCTTGCCTAAGTTGTTGGGAAAGTGGTCAAAGTAGCTGATCTTTGTCAAAAGTTACATTGTTTACTGTGAATAGAATGTTGGAAGTCTGGGAGTTTGTAACAATGGGGCCTTTAGAATGCTGAAGAAATCCCATAAGTGGATGGAGGACAAAAAGATGGACAAAAAGCTTAATAGTTAAAAAAGTATAAAAGATATCAAAATGTTCCTGACCAGTCGACACGTTTTTACGTTTAAATGGTGTTTCTAGCTTAAACGGTGTAAGAGAAGCAGCGTTCCAAAGAATAATTGTAAGTGAGAAATAAGTTGTACATTACTAAAAATAGAGTAGTCTCGTAATACAGACAGACATGTTTTTTAAAATTATACTTTAAACCTGGTCTTCTGAATGTATCAATGCTGGTTTGCGTGACAGGCGTTATTGTAGCATAAGAAAAACAGAGAAGCACTCAGTTGGCATTTTACTTTAAAATTGGTTTATTACTTTATAATATAAACAAATACTATTTGTATAAAAACCAACAAAACAATGATTGCCAAGATTTGATTACAAAACATATCTGTGCAAATAAGGTCATTAGTTTGCTAACCCTCCTTTCTTAACCCCCCCCCCCCCTTTGCTACCCCTCTAACCCCTCGTCTCATTCACAGAACAGAAGGTGAGACCACCCACTCAACTGGATTATTCCCCAGATTCACCTGAGTGTGGTCTGGTCGAGATGCGCAACAGAAACAGAGTACAGGTATTTGCGTGATAAGTAATATTATAATCAGTTTATTAAGAGGAAATGACATCACTACTACACTAATAGTCTACATGCCAGTGCTTGCTTTCATATGCTGTGGGTCTTACCAAATAGCAGGACTGGGGTAAATACATTGAAACTCAAGGAATGAAAAGGACATTTGGTTAATGAATCGAAGCAAAAATATTGTCAAATACAATTTCCATGAATAAATTAGATGGAATTTATATGCAATTGACCCACCCCTGCCTAATTAAAATGTCTGTATACCAGGCTATTGAGGGTTATCTAGAAACATGGGTGTCATCTGGGTACCAGTCTGTCCCTGCTTAAGTATACTTCTAGTAGCTAGATACAGTATGTTGAACGATATAGCAGTCAGGTAGAGTGGGAGAATGCAGCATCTCAGATTGCTATAGAATAGTATGTGGTTCCCTCGTCCAGAGAAAGTGGAGCAGCCATTGGTTAACAGGTCTTGCAGGTTTAAGTCTTGCAGAAAAACAAAGAGTCCTCAACAAGGAAATGTGGTGATATTATCCAGCGGGAAGTGAAAAGTGCTGTGGCTGGAAAGGATGTTTGTGTGTGTACAACAACTCTGTGTGTATGAAGGGGATGACAAGGCATAATCTTGTATCTCTGTCTCAAACGTTCTCTCTCACACACACACACACACTTAAAACCCTATTGTTATCTCCCCTCCATGCACACACCTACTACAGTATTTTGCGATTGATTCACTGCTGTACAGTTCAAGGCCCGTGCTGAAACACTGCCATACATATTGGAAGGACATTTTGCACACTATGAGGTATTGACTTAGGGCCCTATCCCAATCTGGGAAGCAGGCTTGCCAGTTACATCAAAGACAACATTGTTACCTGTGTGACAATTCAAATGACAGTGCAAGAAGAATGATGTTTTTGACATATTCAGACGTCAAACCCAGTGAAAGGTTGGAGTGAATAGAGCCCTTGTGTTCAGTGAGTCTTCACTATGGCAGAGTGTACATTGTAGACTGAAAACTGTGAAGTTGTTAAGTAGAGCTGAGAGAATGGAATTCCTTAAAAAGGGAATCGCTCAAAATAGTGCCAAATGGCAACAAAAAGGAATAACTTTAAATGACAACACTGATCTAAAATATTTCCAAAATAATTTGCAGTCAAACCTTGAGATAACAAAAAGGCTACTAAAGACTACCATAAACATATGAAATAAAGTGGGAGACATAATAGCGAATAATTTGCCAGTAAGGATAGTAGTGCTTTAAAAAAAAGTACATTATGATTACGTGTTGTTCTCCAGAGATGATTGATAGAGTAGTGTTCATATGTAGCGCCAACTCTGATAGGTCCTGGCAGTTCTACCAGTCCATCAGCTAGCCAATGACCTTGCAGCTATCACCGCAGTGTCCTCCCCCACGTGTACGTGCCCAATAGGACGGCAGGGTATCTCTGGGTTGGTAGGAAAGGGTTACATTCTCAACACACATCAGTCTTTCCTCTCCCTCGTTCCCTCCTCTAACCGCTCATAATAATGCTCACACGGAGGTCCTGTTGGTGTGGAGCTTTGAGTTCTCCTAGTGAGTTCTTGTGAGATCTCATAGTGATGTCTCTCATTGCCATGTATTCTTGTGAGATCTCATAGTGATGTCCAGTGAGTTCTCGTAGTGATGTCTGGTGAGTTCTCATAGAGACGTCTGGTGAGTTCTCATAGGGACGTCTCATCAGTTCTCATTAGGGCATCGCATCAGTTCTCATAGGGACGTCTCATTGGTGTGTGGCCGTGAGTTCTCCTCCTCCAGCAGGGCGATGCGTTGTTTGAGCATGCGGACGTGGGTCTCGTGGCGCTCCACCATGGCCATCATTTGAGCCTCCAGCTTTTTCAGCTTGCCCTGGTGCTTCTTCTTGGCCTTCTCGTATGCTGCCACCAGGTTACTAGAGAGTTGGAGAGAAAGAGAGAGTCAAATGGCTAGACAGGACAATGCAGACAGACAGATGGATGGATTGGCTTCAGTTGGTTCTGATTTGGTGAGTTCAGTCACAGAGAAAGAGGGGTTGCAGTGAAAGTGAAATAGTGAGATGTAGTAATTAACTTGAATGTGTTTAGGAGGAAAATTGTGTTCATGCAATCCATAAAGAATAGTGCTGTTCTATATCAATTCACCCCCTTTCCCACTAGATGGCAATGCTGTATTACAAAACAAAACAATTACAGCAAAACAGATAAAAAGGGTCTGAACTGAACTGTATTCATTTTTCCAAAACCTTTTCATTCTTTATCTATTGGTAGTCATAAACAAGCCCCCCCCCCCCCCCCACGCACACAATTAAGTCTTAATAACAATAAACATTTCCACTTTTAGTCACAAAACATATTTCCTCCCCTCCTGTGTGTGTTGTCGTGGTTACCTGTTGGCCCTTTTGAGGTCGTTGACGAACTCGGCACTCTGCTGGTGGCGGACCTCGCTGCTCTTGGTTAGTCTCTCCAGCGCTGCCACCAGCTCCTGGACACGCCCCTTCAGCTTCTTCTCTCTGAGACACACACACACACACACGGGATGAGTCAGGAAGACACACACACACCAGACCTAGGCGGAAAATAGTTGTATTTTTGTAATTTACTTGAAAATACCAACAAATACCAACTCAAGGTAGTCGAATATACAGCAGTTTATGTAGGGTTTCAACTAAAAGGCAACTATTTTATTTGATATTCAAATACAGGTCTCATTTTTAAGTATTTTGAATACCTGTCAGAAAACTAAATAATATTTGAAGGTATGTGAATATATGCACATTATTTGAAAATAAACAAATATTTATGTGATGGCTGCCAACTATTTGATGAAGAACCAAAAACTACAACAGTTTGTTGAATTAGTCTAAATATATATGATCAAAAGCACATGGTTTGGAGGGCTCGTAGATATGAATCTTAATACAGCCTATAATTAAATACACGAGGGACATGGAATCCCCTCATCATTCGAGTAGACCACTTTTGCAGCTTCAAAATGATTAACAAATATACACTCCTCAAAAAATAAAGGGAACACTTAAACAACACAATCTAGCTCCAAGTCAATCACACTTCTATGAAATCAAACTGTCCACTTTGGCAAGCAACACTGATTGACAATAAATTTCACATGCTGTTGTGCAAATGGAATAGACAACAGGTGGACATTATAGGCATTTAGAAGACACCCCCAATAAAGGAGTGGTTCTGCAGGTGGTGACCACAGACCACTTCTCAGTTCCTATGCTTCCTGGCTGATGTTTTGGTCACTTTTGAATGCTGGTGGTGCTTTTACTCTAGTGGTAGCATGAGACGGAGTCTACAACCCACACAAGTGGCTCAGGTAGTGCAGCTCATCCAGGATGGCACATCAATGCGAGCTGTGGCAAGAAGGTTTGCTGTGTCTGTCAGCGTAGTGTCCAGAGCATGGAGGTGTTACCAGGAGACAGGCCAGTACATCAGGAGACATGGAGGAGGCCGTAGGAGGGCAACAACCCAGCAGCAGGACCGCTACCTCCACCTTTGTGCAAGGAGGAGCAGGAGGAGCACTGCCAGAGCCCTGCAAAATGACCTCCAGCAGGCCACAAATGTGCATGTGTCTGCTCAAACGGTCAGAAACAGACTCCATGAGGGTGGTATGAGGGCCCGACGTCCACAGGTGTTGTGCTTAAAGCCCAACACCGTGCAGGACGTTTGGCATTTGCCAGAGAACACCAAGATTGGCAAATTCGTCACTGGCTCTTCACAGATGAAAGCAGGTTCACACTGAGCACATGTGACAGACGTGACAGAGTCTGGAGACGCCGTGGAGAACGTTCTGCTGCCTGCAACATCCTCCAGCATGACCGGTTTGGCGGTGGGTCAGTCATGGTGTGGGGTGGCATTTCTTTGGGGGGCCGCACAGCTCTCAATGTGCTCGCCAGAGGTAGCCTGACTGCCATTAGGTACCGAGATGAGATCCCCAGACCCTTTGTGAGACCATATGCTTGTGCGGTTGGCCCTGGGTTCCTCCTAATGCAAGACAATGCTAGACCTCATGTGGCTGGAGTGTGTCAGCAGTTCCTGCAAGAGGAAGGCATTGATGCTATGGACTGGCCCGCCCGTTCCCCAGACCTGAATCCAATTGAGCACATCTGGGACATCATGTCTAGCTCCATCCGCCAACGCCACGTTGCAACACAGACTGTCCAGGAGTTGGCAGATGCTTTAGTCCAGGTCTGGGAGGAGATCCCTCAGGAGACCATCCGCCACCTCATCAGGAGCATGCCCAGACGTTGTAGGGAGGTCATACAGGCACGTGTATGACACACACACTACTGGGCCTCATTTCGACTTGTTTTAAGGACATTACATCAAAGTTGGATCAGCCTGTAGTGTGGTTTTCCACTTTAATTTTGAGTGTGACTCCAAATCCAGACCTCCATGGGTTGATAAATTTGATTTCCATTGATCATTTTTGTGTGATTTTGTTGTCAGCACATTCAACTTTGTAAAGAAAAAAGTATTTAATAAGAATATTTCATTAATTCAGATCTAGGATGTGTTATTTTAGTGTTCCCTTTATTTTTTGGGAGCAGTGTATTTTCATAATGAGTGAGACATAAGGCAATACAGTAACACTTGACATCCAGTTTCTATACTGGTGTAGTAACTTTATTATTACAATAGTGATTATTACAATAGCAACATTGTTGTCACATAGGACTTTGGAAATTGCTTTATAATTGCATAATACTGGAGTTTTTATACGAATGGAATAAGTAAGTCACTATTCCTCTTGTGTATAGTAGATACAAAAACTTGCAGCTTGTTGCTATGCAATTAAAATGCAATTCCCAAGTTATAATGCAACAACATGCTAATAAAATGTTGTTCCTAATGTAGTTAAAGTTTTATTACACAGGCACAAGAACAGTTTCATGTTAAGTGTTACTGAGAAAGCTAACAGTAACAAAATATGGCTATTAAGTGTCGAAAGGAAACTAAATATCCCCAAACTGCCTTATTGAATCAACTATAGCAAAGGTAGGTGGAAAATCATGCCAGTTTGTATTCTGAGTAAGCTATCCCATCCCTAGGCCGTCATAGTAAATAAGAATTTGTTCTTAACTGACTTGCCTAGTTAAATAAGGGTTAAATAAGGGTTAAATAAAAATAAAAAATGGTATAAAGTGTGTTTGAAACAAGAACACTTACCCTCAGAACGACAGAGGTTGGAATATGTTTTTTGCTCAGTGTTCAACTTGCTGTATGCAATGTTTGCAAATGTATTTGAATTACTCTGCAGTATTTACAGGTATCGTATCATGTATTACTGCATTCTACCTTTTCAGTGGCATGTTGAAAGAGTCATACAGTAGTTGAGCAATACAAGTTATTTATACTTATCTGTACAAAATATCATTGCTTTGACTTAATTATGTACACTTGGGGCAATGGACATTCAGGAGAATGGACATTTACAAAATGTTCTGATGGAAATGTATTGTGTAGATCAAATGTGACTGTCAGATAGATTGGAATAGTATGCAATTATGTGTACTCTATTCATTCTATTTCCATATTCAACATGCAGTTCCAGATACAGCCCTGACATTAGTTGAAGGCAGCCAATTCAATAATTTCAGAAAAGTCGTCACTTCCTTTAAAACTGCCATATGTAACTTTTTGGGAAACCCGACCAAATGCACATAGAAATATGTGTTATAGATGTGTCACTCATTGAAAGCAAGTATAAGAAGCGGTAGATATGTTCTATGTGCGCTATTTCTATGCTTCCTGGGCTTACTTTCGGGTTTCAAACTGTAGAAAATACAATATTTTTGGTTCTGGAAAATATATTTCACAGTGGTTTAGATGGTACAATGATTCTCTACACTATACTTACTTGTTTTGTCACAAACTGATATTATTGCTTTCTCAGATCTGTATTCAGATAGTTGTAGTCACCTCCAAAGTAACTATCTGTTCCCCTGAAAACAAAAATCTTTACACAAAGCATAGCTAGAATTATAGTTATCCCAGGTCTCACACACACACACACATTTGTTTTACTATCCTTGTGGGGACCAAATAATTTATTCCAAATCCTAATTTCCCTAACCCTAAACCTAACACCTAAAATAGCATTTTTCATTGTGGGGACCGGCGAAATGTCCCCGAATCTTCCTTGTTTTACTATTCTTATGAGGACTTATGTTCCCCACAAGGATAGTAAAAACAAAAACAAAAACCACACACACACACACAGTGTGTTGGGTTTCTTACCGTCTCAGTGCGCTGGTGAGCTCTGCTGCCAGGTCGCTGTCATTAAGTGTCCTCAGATCTGACAAGCTGATGGCCGGAGAGTCTCCACAATCCTGGAACATAACACTTCCATGAGGAGGAGCTGGTCTACAACCACACAGTGCTACTAATGACCATTCTCAGACCAGGCCTGGTGACGTGATGGGCTGAGGTGATTAGGCTGCCTACAGATACAAGACTTACAGTGATCAAGTTAACATTGGCCTCAATCACTCTAATTCAATACCATAACACACAACAGAACAAGGAAAAGAGCTCAAGACACCATTACATAACCAGCCATATAACTAAATCGCATTAACAAACCAAGCCCATGTCGCCTATCCCAAAACACTGATTACTCCGCAGGACATTCCCTCTCAGACCTGCGAGAGAAGGATGAGTTGCCTCTAAAGACAGTGATCTAAGGTCAGCTCTGCATGTCTCAACATACTGGTTGACGTTATGATTTGGAGAGGGTAATCTGATCCAAGATCTGTGGTTAGGCGCAACGTTTACCTCAAGCTGTTACATGCACACCCGGTTCATGAGGTGGCAGCACTACCACTTCAACCTATTATCCCAGTGTATTTTCCCTACACCTGGATTACAGAACAATACAGCTTGATTCACAACGGACAAGCATGTCAGAGCATTTATTTAGCATGCTACATGACTTATCGAGTTACAGGTATGCTGTCATACTTTCAGGGCCTGCTATGCTGCTAGCCTGATTTTATTATAGGGCTGTTGATAGATATTGGAACATGGCTTCCATTAAAGCTAGTGGAGAAATGGATATGGGAAGAGACCAGGGAGGAGGGGAAGATACTGGGAGATGCTGGTTAGTGTTTTGTCGGTGTGTGTGTTGGGTAATAGCCTTTGTGCTGTGTGAACTATGCTTGATTGGGCTTGCAGTGTTTGTGTGTGCATGATGAATGGCTCTGACTGAGTGGAATGATGGTGTGTGTGTGTGTGTGTGTGTGTGTGTGTGTGTGCATGTATACTCTCCCACGGCAGGAGGTGTGTGTGCCTATTAGTGTTCCCAGTGTGCGAGATCCAATCAAGCAGGCCATTTCTAGACCCTAACAATGAGAACTGGTCTGTAGATGTAAAAGGTGGCTGGTTTGAAAAGGACAGAGAAGGGTGAAAGGCAATAATAGCTGCTGCTCTGGCATTCACTCTGAAAAGCACCTTCATTTACAGATGGTCCTGTGATTGGCATCTTCAATGCCGGTTGCTCCTAGCAACCAAGGATTAAGCTTTATTGAACCAAAGGAGCTACGGTGATAGCAGGGAGTGGGGGGGGGGGGTGTATATGTTATGTGTGTGTGAATACAGATGGAGAGGTGTGTGTGCATACATAGAGGTGTGTGTGTCTACATGCCTAGAGATGTGAAGTGCATGTGTTCACGTATGGAAGGACACTGTTATCGTATCCAGTGGATTATAAGGTTAATGTAGTGCCACCAGCATTGGAAGCTCAAGGCTGTGATCAGAGAAAAGCACACCTGTGTTCTCCCTTTCTTAATCTTGGCAACCCACAGACAGCTGATCTCTATCTATCTGGATTAAAGAAATGGGTAGTGAAGACCAAGGCAGGGATGGTGTGCGGGGCATAGCACTCTGATATGGAATTGACCTCGCAGACCTTTTGGAGTTCAGGTAAAAGACTTTGATAGTTCAGACTCTGTAAGTCCTCCTTTGTCTACTTTCTCACCCACTCCTCCCATTTTCTTATCCTCCTTTTGTCAGTTCCTGTTACGCAGCACAGTAGTACTCAGTCTTTATCTTAGTTTGCCTTCCTTCCTTCGCTTCTCTCTCCTCTCCCCCCTTCTACTTTTCCTTCCTCTCAATAGTCCTTTCCTAAACTCTCCCTTTCTCCTCTCTCCCTCTGCAGGTCTTTTCTTTTTATTTCTGTCACTCTGTGTAGACAGTAGGACTCTCACAGACACACAGTGTCCCCGTCTCTAGGGCCCCAGCTCAGAGTGAATGACGGACAGCTCCCCAGTAGAAAACCCCAACAGAATAAGAAAGACTCCAATTATTTTAGGAGTAGAGTAGAGGCCGCTTTCTCACAGAGGAGATTCTCACTAACGGGGGTACTAGTGCGCCAACCGTTCAGAGTGACAGCTCCTCACAGCTTCAGGACTGTTGACTATGGGGGCTCAAACACCATTCATCCCAGGATCCCAATACATACAGACTGACAAAGTGTGTGTGTGTGTGTGTGTGTGTGTGTGTGTGTGTGTGTGTGTGTGTGTGTGTGCGTGTGTGTGTGTGTCTGTGTGTGTGTGTGAAACAGAGAGACTACTGCAAAGAGAGCAGAGAGCCTCTTCAATATTTCATGTGACTGACTGGGTCAGAGTGAGTGCTGCTGTGTACAGGAGAGACACTGTCTATAAGGTCGGTCTACAAGTCTCAATCCAAGCCTAAACCCTGTTCTGTGGCTCTGCGGTAGACCTGTTTGGGGATAGGGCTGGGGTTTTCGATGCGATGGAAGAGGTCTACATCGAGGTCGACAATTGAGGGCGTAAATGTGGGCGCACCCTCAACCTGGCAGTTGTCCCTGTTAGCGCTGGGGGGTTGTTTGAGGTGAATTCTTGTGTGTGTGTATGAGTGTGTGTTGTCCCTTCACCTTGGCGGCTTGGCTCTTGTCTTTACTACCACTCCCAGTGGAGCCGAGGGATCTCCTGCGCTGCTCCTGCTGCTCCTCCACCTCAGCCTTGAGGTGCTCGATGTGCACCAGGTAGGCCTGCTCCTGGGCCTCCCGCGTGCTCAGCAGCAGCTCCACCGCCTTCTTCTCCTTCTCCAGCAGGTAGAGCTGGGCCTTCAGCTCCGCCATCTCCTCCTGAGGGGGAGGAGGGAGAGAAAGAAAGGCTTAACACACACAAGGAAAGAAAGGATTAAACAGGTTAATATACACAAGCCACAAATTATTCTGATCAAGTGATGTTAACCACATAGAAGGAAGGAAAGGGGAAAGAGAGGGAAAAATGGAGGGAGCAAAGAAGTATATAAAGGAGGGAAGAAAAGAAGGGAGGGATTAACTACAGGTTAAGTGAAGAGAGTTGATAGTGCACAGTACAGCCAATAGCAGAATGAAGGCCATGGGATTATCAATGTCACCACAACACTAAATAATGTGCAAGTCAATGTCAAACAGGGACAGTTCTGATGCAAGTCATCTTGTTTAGAGAACGTTCAGCCATCCATGGAGAGGTGAGAGTGTTTCAATCTTTAGTATTTCAGAGGGGAAGTGTAATCCTATTCCTGTGGAGCCATCACCACAAGATCCTATCAACCCGACGGATTGCCAAGGTCAGGGGAGGACATGAGGACTAGGTTTTCATGTCATTAAAATAGGAGGACTGTGGGGACAAAGTGTCAGATTCTAACTAACTCCCTAAACTGAAGGGTACGTTTTGTGTGTTTATTCATACAAGCCTACGTATATTCTCTCTCTCTCTCCCTTCTCTCCCTCCCTCCCTCGCTCACCTTCATGGCCATGAGCTCCTGCATCAGCACAGCATTCTCCAGGTCCAGCCTGTGTGTGTCTCCCCGGGGCTTGATCTCCAGGCTTAGGGGGTCGACGTGAACGCTCTCCAGCTCCAGCATGGTCAGTTTGACCGCCGCGCGGTCATTCTTCAGCTGCTGCACGTAGTCCTTTAGCCGCTGCTCGTCCTCCCTGGAGAAGTCAGTGTCGCATGAGCTGGCCGTGGAACTGGTGGTGCTACGCATGCACGCACACGCACACACAGGTAGAGATGAGAGATAGTATAGTACATTATGCACTGTTGGATGATAGCTGTAGCATCTAGAATCTAGCCTTTATATCCCCCTGAACAGTTAAGATCAGAATTAGAGAGGCTAAACTGTTCCTAGATCTGTGCCTTATGGGCAGATTCAAGCCAAAGCAAGTCTGACACATGGAGAAATTAAGTCACCAGCTAAAGACTGATACCAAACTATAGTAACCTGGTTGGACACATGATTGCATAACAACGCTTTATTATTGTCAATCAGCCTCAAATCTGTTAACTAAGAAAGATGTGTCTACGCAGATACAGTGCATTCGGAAAGGATTCAGACCCCTTGACTTCTTCCACATTTTGATGCGTTACAGCCTTATTGTAAAATTGATTACATCGTTTTTTCCACTCTTCAATCTACACCCATAATGACAAAGCAAAAATACTTTAGACATTTTTGAAAATGTATGAAATATCACATTTACATAAGTATTCAGACCCTTTACTCTGTACTTTGTTGAAGTACCTTTGGCAGCGATTACAGCCTCAAGTCTTCTTGAGTATGACGCTACAAGCTTGGCACACCTGTATTTGGAGAGTTTCTCCCATCCTTCTCTGCAGATCCTCTCAGGCTCTGTCAGGTTGGATGGGGAGTGTTGCTACACAGTTATTTTCAGGTCTATCCAAAGATGTTCAAGCGGGTTCAAGTCGGGCTCTGGCTGTGCCACTCAAGGACATTCAGAGACTTGTCCCGAAGCCACTCCTGCATTGTCTTGGCTATGGGCTTAGGGTCAATCTCCTGTTGGAAGGTGAACCTTCGCCCCCAGTCTGAGGTCCTGAGCGCTCTGGAGCAGGTTTTCATCAAGGATCTCTCTGTACTTTGCTCTGTTCATCTTACCCTCGATCCTGACTAGTCACCCAGTCCCTGCTGCTGAAAAACATCCCCACAGCATGATGCTGCCACCATCATTGGAATTCAGGCCAAAGAGTCTTGTTTCTCATGGTCGGAGTCCTTTAGGTGTCTTTTGGCAAACTCCAAGCGGGCTGTCATGTGCCTTTTACTGAGGAGTGGCATCCGCCTGGCTACTCTACCACCTAATTGGTGGACTACTGCAGAGATGGTTGTCCTTCTGGAAGTTTCTCCCATGACCACAGAGGAACTCTGAAGTTCTATCAGTGACCATTGGTTCTTGGTTACCTCCCTGACCAAGGTCCTTCTCCCCTGATTGCTCAGTCTATGTAGAGTCTTGGTGGTTCCAAACTTCTTCCATTTAAGAATGATGGAGGCCACTGTGTTCTTAGGGACCCTCAATGCTGCAGACATTTTTTGGTACCTTTCCCCAGATCTTTGCCTCAACACAATCCTGTCTCGGAGCTCTACGGACAATTCCTTCGACCTCATGGCTTTGGCTTTGTTTTTAGTCTGATATACTGCCAACTGTCGGACTGTATATAGACAAGTGTGTGCCTTTCCAAATCATCTCCAATCAATTGTATTTACCACAGGTGGACTCCAATCAAGTTGTAGAAACATCTCAAGGATGATCAATGGAAACAGGACGCACCTGAGCTCAATTCCGAGTCTCATAGCAAAGGGGTTGAATACTTATGTACAGTTGAAGTCGGAAGTTTCCATACACCTTAGCCAAATACAATTAAACTCAGTTTTTCACAATTCCTGACATTTAATCCTAGTAAAAATGCCCTGTCTTAGGTCAGATAGGATCACCACTTTATTTTAAGAATGTGAAATGTCAGAATAATAGTAGAAAGAATGATTTATTTCAGCTGTTATTTCTTTCATCACATTCCCAGTGGGTTAGAAGTTTGCATACACTCAATTAGTATTTGGTAGCATTGCCTTCAAATTGTTTAACTTGTGTGTCTAACGTTTCGAGTAGCCTTCCACAAGCTTCCCACAATAAATTGGGTGAATTTTGGCCCATTCCTCCTGACAGAGCTGGTGTAACTGAGTCAGGTTTGCAGGTCTCCTTGCTCGCATAAGCTTTTTCAGTTCTACCCACAAATGTTCTATAGGAGGTCAGGGCTTTGTGATGGCCACTCCAATACCTTGACTGTGTTGTCCATTTTGCCACAACTTTGGAAGTATGCTTGGGGTCATTGTGCATGTGGAAGACCCATTTGCGACCAAGCTTTAACTTCCTGACTGATGTCTTGAGAAGTGGCTTCAATGTATCCACATCATTTTTCGTCCTAATGATGCCATCTACTTTGTGAAGTGCACCAGTCCCTCCTGCAGCAAAGCACCCCCATAACATGAACATGATGCTGCCACCCCCATGCTTCACAGTTGGGATGGTGTTCCTTGGCTTGCAAGCCTCCCCCTTTATCCTCCAAACATAAATGGTCATTATGGCAAAACAGTTCTATTTTTGTTACATCAGACTAGAGGAGATTTCTCCAAAAAGTACGATCTTTGTCCCCATGTGCAGTTGCAAACCGTAGTCTGGCTTTTTTATGGCGGTTTTGGAGCAGTGGCTTCTTCCTTGCTGAGCGGCCTTTCAGGTTATGTCGATAAAGGACTCATTTTAGTTTGAAGGTAGGCCTTGAAATACATCCACAGGTACACCTCCAATTGACTCAAATTATGTCAATTAGCCTATCAGAAGCTTCTAAAGCCATTTTCTGGAATTGTCCAAGCTGTTTAAAGGCACAGTCAACTTAGTGTATGTAAACTTCTGACCCACTGGAATTGTGATACAGTGAATTACTATAACTTAATTTAACTATAAGTTAAATAACATGTCTGTAAACAATTGTTGGAACATTTACTTGTGTCATGCACAAAGTAGATGTCCTAACCAACTTGCCAAAACTATAGTTTGTTAACAAGAAATTTGTGGAGTAGCTGAAAAACGAGTTTTAATGACTCCAGTCTAAGTGTATGTAAACTTCCGACTTGTAAATAAGGTGATCTGTTTTTTATTTTGAATACATTTGCAAACCAGTTTCTTCTTTGTCATTATGGGGTATTGTGTGTAGATTGACATGGTCATGTTTTTATTTCATCCATTTTAGAATAAGGCTGTAATGTAACAAAATGTGGAAAAAGTTGCAGAGTCTGAAAACTTGCTGAATGAACTGTATGTACATGTGTGAAGGAGGGAAAGATTTTATTATGAATTTGTGTCTATGACTAAGCCAGCGTGTGATTCCCTGCTGTGCGTGTGTGCGTTCGTGGGATCAGTGATGTGGATCCAGCATAGGGAATGTCCGTTAGTGTACTGGTCTGACAGCACAGCACCGTGGACTCTCATTTCCTACATTAATTGTCAATTGTCTGCTGTGCTCCTGAACATGTGAGCCACATATGAATGTCTTGTCTTCTCTCTCCCGGAGCAGTGGCTGTAGATTAATGATTTGTTTAGGGAGCAGCTTCCTTGCCTGAACTGTCATGGGCACGTGAGCAGAGGGTTGGCCTCAATTATGTTTCAATACAGAATATTTAGGGGATGGATTGCCATATAAGCAATGAACTAGAAAGATTCTCATAGAAAAGAAACAAACATTGGTGAGTTAAACACGTATTGCACATGGGATAATTACCAATGTGCAGACATTCTCAAACAAGTACACACACCACACACACACACACAGCTGCTAGAAGACACTCTACACACATACACACACATGCACATTCACACACAAACCTAGTGTGACTATTGGAGGACAGGCTCTCCCATGGTTGAACGCTGCAGCCGGTCACAGCGAATGCAGCTCCACAGCTACCGTCCAGCCTGCCCAGCAGATCCTTGGCTGCGTTCTCTGCTATCTTCCTGCAGTCGTGAGCCCTCTTCAGGATCTGAGTGATGCTCTCCTCTCCCGACTGCTCACCTGCATACACACACACAGACAGACAGAACTGTCAAATAACTTGCATTCGCTGCAGTCATTTTAGGGCTCTCACAAGGCCAATGAGATATGCCATATGAACAAAATGATCGAATGGAGCATTCAAACTGACAATGTAAATATGGCTACAAAAGGCTATAAATACTGTATGTAAAGTTGGTCAGCATTAGATGAATACGCTTATTGAAATTTTATTTAACCTTTATTTAACTAGACAAGTCAGTTAAGAACAAATACTTATTTACAATGACGGCCTACCGAGGCCAAACCCTCCCCTAATGACCCTGGGCCAATTGTGCACCGCCCTATGAGACTCCCGATCACGGCCGGTTGTGATACAGCCCGGGATCGAACCAGGGTCTGTAGTGCCACCTCTAGCACTGAGATGCAGTGCCTTAGACCGCTGCACCACATCCATTTGAATTCAATCACTTTTTTACAGCATCCCATCTTAGAAGTGGACAGAAAGTAACTTTTTGGACCCGAATACCAAAACATTCGTGTTGAAAGTTGACCCATTTTGCATACCCCATACCATGAGACATCCATAACTTTATCATTTGAAAAGATAAACAATTGAGTTTGATATCATTTAAAAGTTGTACAAACTACATTATTTTATTATTTCATAAAAAAATGTTTTAATAAAATTTGCAATTTTTTACATTTAAAGTCAATTATCCGCAAAAGATACACCAAAAGAATATATTGTCACATACACCGGATAAGTTGTTTTACAGGGTCAGCCATAGTAGTACGGCGCCCCTGGAGCAAATTAAGGTTAAGTGCCTTGCTCAAGGGCACAGATAGATTTTCAGTCGGCTCGGGTATTCGAATCAGCAACCTTTCGGTTACTGGCCCAATTGGCCCAATGCTCTAACCGCTAGGATACCTGCTGCCAAAAACATGTAAACTCTGGGTTTTTTCATATTCGCATATGTTGTAACTTAGACCTTATTTCACATCTAAGGTTTTTGTGTTGTTCCCGCCATCAGTTGAGACAAAACATGCTCTTGAATGCAGGGTGGGTGTCATTTCAATCATAGAAATAGAATTCATAGAATGGGCCTACCGCAATTTAGCTGGTATATCACTGACATTTTAAATGAATTGAAATTGTAACTTCTAATTACTACAACAACCCACCGTCAAATGTCAACTTAAATGGTTGTCTATTTTATTATCTATATTTCCATGATTTCAATAAGTTTCCTATGGAGGATTGAAAGTATAATTTAAAACGACAGACATTCCCATTCAAGTCAGCATTCTCTCATGTGTGGACCTGCAACCATCTTTGTGGTACCGTTTGAAAGCTGACATATCAATTTTATTCCCATTTTAGTACATTTATCAGGCAAAACATGACACCAACTCTGTATTCAAGAGCATGTGTCTCAACCAATGGCGGTCACATCACAAGAACCTTAGATGACGTAAAATAGGATCTAAGCTACAACATACAGTACCAGTCAAAAGTTTGGACACACCTACTGATTCAAGGGTTTCTCTTTATTTTTACTATTTTGTGCATTGTAGAATAACAGTGAAGACATTAAAACTATGGAATAACACATATGGAATCATGTAGTAACCAAAAAAGTTTTAAACATTCAAAATATATTTTATATTTGAGATTCTTCAAAGTAGCCACCCTTTGCCTTGATGACAGCTTTACACACTCTTGACATTCTCTCAACCAGCTTCGCCTGGAATGCTTTTCCTACAGTCCTGAAGGAGTTCCCACATATGCTGAGCACTTGTTGGCTGCTTTTCCTTTGCTCTGCGGTCTGACTCATCCCAAACCATCTCAATTGGGTTGAGGTCGGGTGATTGTGGAGGCCAGGCCATCTGATGCAGCACTCCACCACCCTTCTTCTTGGTCAAATAGCCCTTACACAGCCTGGAGGAGACGTTATATTTTTTGGTTACTACATGATTCCATTTGTGTTAAACCCTGGAATGAGTAGGTGTGTCCAAACCTTTGACTGGTACTGTATGTAAATATAAAATCAATAGCTTAATAATTGGCATTAAAGGTTAATTAACCCCTTACACTAGTGGAAATTGGCCTATATGGATGGGGCCAAATTGAAATGTTTGTAACAGAAGAACTGTAAAAGTATATGAGTTTTTAAATATGGAAATGTGAAGTGCACATTTGGACATTTGGACTCATGGGTGTGTGGTTTGCTTGTATGACATCAAAGCGGTATTTAATATAATCCTCAAATAGTCTCATCTTTCAGAACTCATCGACTCCTCTCAATTTACAGTATTTTCCTAACTCAGACAACAAAAAATGTGCAAAAGTAGCCTAATTAGCAGGAGGGATGGGGGCTTCTTGTCGCGCACAGTGCTGAGGTTTATGACAGATGTCAGTCAAAACCGATCCTGCGCTGTGAAGAGGAGAACCTGAGCACTGTGTTCCAATTTAGGCGAGGCGCCTATCAATGACAAATGTGACATACGGGATGAAAGGGCTGTGAGTGGAAAGAGATTTTAAAAAAAAATAAGAAACATTTCATTTGTTCTCCAGATTTTTTTGTTTTGTTTGACAGCCCTGTTTGTAAGCTTTTAAATTATATAAAATTCAACCGTTTATCTTTTCCAGTGCTGAAGACATGGATGTCTCATATTATGGTAGGGTATGCAAAATGGGTCCACTTTCAGCACCTTAATCTCTTGAATAGTTTGGCATTCAGTTCAAAAAAGTAACTTACTGAGCACTTCTACATTGGGAAAAATGTGTATGGAAGATTTCATTAAAATAAAAAGGGGTGCTGTCAAAAAGTGATTGAATTCAAATGAATTTACCCTAAGGGGATGTTCTTCTGAGAGAGTGTTTTTGTGTTGAAGGGGAAAAGGTGAGGTTGGGAGTGGGGGAAGTGTGTGAGACAAGGGAGTCATGAGGCATGACATGCCTCACTGAAGACATGACACCTGTCAACAGCCGAAGGAGAGTTGGGGAAGGGGGGAAACAAATGAGTAGGATATAGACATTTATGATGGGAGGATGAGAGAAGTGAATAGGGAAGAGGAGTGATGGAGGAGAGGTTTGTGAAGGAATTAAATGGGTGAGTGGAGCAGTTTGTGAAAGAGTAATAAATTAGAAGTGTGTGTTTTTGGGAGGTGACCTCTTTGCTTTGATTGGTTGGAGGAGTTCAACTGTGGGTCTCTTAATGCAGGGAGGAGCAAACCAGCACTGATCAAAGAACAAACAAGCCTGTGTGGGCACGAAGTGTGACTCACCTACAGTCCCCACTCCGGCAGCTCTGAACTGGCCAAGTACCAGGCTCTGTTCACTCTCCGCCAGGGCTAACAGCAGCTCATAGGCCTCTATACACTGTTCACTGAGGAAAGAACACATGCATATCAGTTAACACACACACACACACACACACACACACAAAGTAGCTCAAAGGCCTCTATACACTGACTGACAGAAAACACAACCTTTTGCACTACTAAATGAGAACGCACATAAGCTCTCTCTCCCTCTTTCTCGCACTCTCTCACGCACACGAGGAATGTGGAGGCCTCTCGCTTCCACTTATCCTTCCTCTGTGTTGCACTTTCATCGTGTTCAAAAGGAACGCGGCCGAGAGGTGCTGATGTCTATTTAACTACAGTCATCATAGCGCGTGCGTGTTTGCCTGGGGCCCGGGGATGGAAGAAAAACAGCGAGGCACTATTGTTTAATCAGGTAATGATTACTCATCAGGAAAAAATCCACCTTTTCTCCAAACAAATACAGAGAGAGCTAGGGTAATTAACTATTAAGCCTAAAAACGTGTCATTCATCCACAGAGGAAGTCTGAAGCCTGCATTCAATTTAAACATTTAACATCTCTAAGTTATTTTCTCCTCATAGCTAGTCTATATTTGTTGTATGTGTGTGTGTGTGTGTGTGTGTGTGCGCGCGTATGTTTTGATGGATGACGCTAAAAGGGGCAGACCATTTACACACACAAACATACATCCCCACACACACACAACCTCGACTCCAGTCCCCTGCTAGTTCAGCTGTACCAAAACAAATCCTGTGGATACTTTTACACACTTTAATAGCTCACGCCAACACTACGAGTTAGTCACTCTCTCAAGAACGCAAATACACACACAGCAAGTTTCTGCCTGCAAAAACACCATAAAGTAGCCGGCATTGTCAACATACTCCACAGTGTTCCTCTTTTTGATGTTTCAATCTTATGATTATAGTTTTAGTCACACGCACACCCTGGCATAGATCATATACAAATGCAGCCATGCACGCACGCACACAGCCAAACACACATTCACTTGCTGTCCTCCAAGCCCCCTCTTGATTCTTTATAACATTACACTGCTTTCCAGCTTTCCAGACAGCTGATTAATACCACCGTTTACTAGCTTGGCTACACACTGCTTTTTAAATACATACAGTGACCAAACTCTCTCTCACAGACACACAGAAATAGAGAGAGACAGAGAGAGAGAGAGAGAGAGAGAGAGACAGAGACAGAAAGAGACAGGGAGAGAGAGACAGAGAGAGCTCCTTGGAGATTCTTCCACCAAATATTAAATGCACACATACACACACCACTAGGGAAAAGTTCACCAGTAAACTACCAGAATTGCAGTATCTTTCAAGAATTTAATAGAATTTATCACAAGACATCTAGTGTAGGTGATAATCTCTGGCTCTCTGTGTGGTCTTATCACATGTAAAATATACCGAACAAAAATATAAAAGCAACATGCAACAATTTCAAAGATTTTACAGAGTTACAGTTCACATAAGGAAATCAGTCAATTGAAATATATCAATTAAGCCTTAATCTATTGATGTCACGTGACAGGGAATACAATGCAATTTTATTCTTTGTCCGTAACTTATGTTCGTTGTCCATAACTTATGCCTGCCCATACCATAACCCAACGTCACCATGGGACACTCTGTTCACAACATTGTCAGCAAACCGCTAGCCCACACGACACCATACACGTGGTCTGCGGTTGTGAGGCCGGTTGGAAGTAATACCAAATTCTCTAAAATGACATTGAAGGCGGTTTATGATAGAGAAATTAACATTAAACTCTCTGGTAACAACTTTGGTGGACATTCCTGCGGTGTGCATGCCAATGGCACGCTCCCTCAAAACTTGAGACATATGTGGCATTGTGTTGTGTGACAAAACTGCACATTTTAGAGTAGCCTTTTATTGCCCCCGGCACAAGGTGCACCTGTGTAATGATCATACTGTTAATCAGCTTCTTGATATGGCACACCTGTCAAGTGGATGGATTATCTTGGTAAATGTGTGCACAACATTTTGGAACATGGAATATGTCTGGGTTCTTTATTTAAGCTCATGTAACATGGGACCAACACTTTACATGTTGCGTTTATATTTCTGTTCAGTATATACGAATACATTTTTGAATACACAATTCAAGTATAAATTACCTAAATTCCGATCGATTGGCATTGATTTTCTGTTAATTACCAAAATTACTGAAGATTCCGGTAGCTTTGCAATCCTACACACCACACTCCCCCATCCAATGAAAGACTAGATCTCTCCCCAAATGGCCCAATGGGGTGCCCTCGCTGACATCCCACTTGGCGGGGCTGAAATTCAATCAAAGCACTGACATCTGGGCTTCTAGTGAACAACAAACCAGACACAGATGGCCAAACCCTCTCTCCCTCCAGGTACAAACACACTACAGTCCCCCACATCACATAAAATCAATGGCTTCATGAATATATCATACAGGGAAAAACACACAGTATGAATCTTAGTGTGTGTTTGTGTTTTTAATGGAACTGGTGTTATATTAATAATACATTTGAGGGCTATTCAAGTGTTGTGTACTCTGGTGTAATGGGCAAGACTAATAATTATCTTTATTGGCTATAACGTTTCTATTTATGTATCGGTCATCTATCTTTGTATCTGTTTATTCATCTACTCATAGCTTTGCTTTGAGGCAATCCGTCTCCCTGAGACATGCTACGCAGAATGCTATGAGAAACACACGTAACGTTACCATGCCACCACAATATTACATTCAGCCAATATCAACAGCTGAAAATACAACTTATTTCCATTTCAGTTTGCTTAAACTTTGCCATACAAGAAAAGGATTAACAGCCTTTCTGCAACTCATAACATCCCCACAGGATTATCATGGTTGGATGATTAGCATGATGCTAATTAGAAATACCACTTAGATTAGATCTGTTTTTCCCTTTCGTATCTCGTTAGCGTTAGCTTTGCTGAATGGGCACCTTCAGGGCACCTTATTAGAGAGGGGCCAAGGGCCGTACACAAACACACTTGATTGACCAAGGGGATGCGAATACTAATAAGATGCAAATGGCCGCTACCGTATGGAACCTACAAAAAGGCCCTGACCTTGAAGAGTACAGCTTAATTATAATTACTGGAGGAGGCTTCTAACGAGGAACATTAGTGTGGTTCTGATGTTTACAGCTTGATAAGGTGTTTGTTAGCTATGCAAGGCTCAGAGTTGGCTTGGTCTTATGAGTGGAGCAGGGAATTTGTATTCAGGCTTTCACCCTTTTGGTGTGTTTCTTTCTGGTTGATGCGTGAATCCAACCAGGACTGCGCAAATGTCTCAAGACAACTCATGCTCCATTAGGTTAGGCATTGCTGTGTGTGTGTGTGTGTGTATACCTGTACTGCAGTGCCAGTCGCAGGGCGGTGGCATTAGATTCGTATTTGCCCACCAGCATGCTCATCCTCTCTGCGTTGCCCTTACACTCCTCTAACGTGATGGTCAGCAGGTCATTCTGAGACTTCAGATGCTCGATGCGGCTGGAACACACACACACACACACACACACACACACACACACACACACACACACACACACACACAAAATCATCATTGGGGTACATTTATTGTATAAAGTGCCTGTCATATCTCAAAGCATATCTCACATTGCGATTCACCCATCCACCAGCGATATAAAGCACCCACCTGGGTGATTCACAGCATCCATTTTGAGCCAGGTCGCTCATCACACATCATCTATTGCAGTTTAAGTGAGTGCTAGGGGAAAAAGGGACAGGGAAACTATAGCAACCCCCCTCTACAGAACTCAAATGGCCTTGGTTTTATGGGTAGATTATGTGAGAGTAGCTAATGACGCGTAACTATCCATCTAATCAAGGACGTCGATAAAGCACTCTGGGCTTAATTAAGAGAAAATAGTATGTCAGCAGCCTGGTCGTTAGTGGTAAACGTATGGGATATCCCATAAAACACATGTGCCAAATAACAACCTTAAAGGGATAGTACACACCAAAATGTAAAGTTTCAAAGTTTTGTCACAGATTATCAGGTGCTGATCTTTCCCATTAATTTTGGATTGACTCCATTACACCAATTATGGTTGGATTTTAAGGTGAACTATCCCTTTAAGCAGTGGTGACCCATCAATTTGTTTGTTTGTTGTTGTTGCCTGTTTAGCATGTTATTTGGGCATTAATTCATGTCACATATCAGATTGCAAACAATGTAAAAACACATTTATTGAGTGAATAAAGCCACATTCAAACATGGTCTCTTTCTTGCTTTCTTGAGTAAGGCAGCTCCAAAAATCAGGTGTTTTAACCTAGCTCAGTGCTTCCTGTGGTGGAGTAGCAGCCGTCGGAACATACAGAGCGTAGGCATTGGTAATCTTCTTTAGTTGCGCTGTGATTGACTCAGTGTTCTGTCACTCATGGGGACACTACATCACCGCAGAATCTACAGGGAGAGCTAGGCAGGTCAAGCCCCCTTGGGTGCTGCCATAGATTTACATTAGAAGTGACCATCCAAGAAGGCTCAAGGTCATTGGGCACAGATAAAATGACCTCAAATCACATTATATATACACCGTATATTTGATCATCACACTTTCAAAATCTTAGCTAGCAATCTAGACAAGCATTCATCATCATGAATCACATTGTCAATCTACTGGCAAATCGTTTTTTATATGAAGAGAAATTATAGATAAAACGTATCAGTGCTCAATGGCCATTGGACATAAACATTACACAACAAGTCATAAATCGCAAATTCAACAATGAGTAGTTTTGGAAGGAATCAGTGGCTAACTATTTTGCTTCCCCTGCCTTCTATTCAGTGGAGAGAGTGTGTGGTCCAAGTCTGGGTTTAACGGTTTAAAACATCTGTCTGAAAGGGTCTCTTTTCCAAGCTTAAAATGATAAACATTCACACACAACACCATGTGCCAGAAAAGGTTGAATAGATTGACCATGCTGTCAATCCAGCATGACTTCTGTCGCTTTCAAAAAAACTGGAAACTCAGAACTGGGAAATCTCAGACTTCAGTGAGTTCAAGACAACTCAGAAAAAAACGAGCTCAATTGGGAAAATACGTTTTGAACTCATCCAACTCGGAATTCCAAGTCGAGAACTCGGGCCTCTTTCTAGAGCTCCGACCTAATGTCACGATTCATTGGCGTCATGATTAGACCTTGTTTTTTTCCCCGAGCTCCCAGTTGTTTTGAAAGCATGATAAATCCAGAGAATACCAGACTTTGATGACAATATTTTCCCACAAGAAGACCCGCCACCTTCCTGTTCAAGTGAGCACAGAACAACAATGTGAGTCCAAAAATTTCTTAAAAGCTGCTGCATAAAATATGTAATATGTCAGGGAGTTATGTATACTGTAACTAAGAAAGTAATAATAAGTGTATGTTGTGTAGTAAGCTGTTAGTAGCCCATGTGCCTTACCCTAATAATGTGATCACTTACCCCCTCATAACTTACTGTTCTGACCTGGTGGTGCACATGTAGCCTATAGGCTGCTTAAGAGAAATGTCATCATTGAATATTATAAGAGCTTTATTTGTCTGCTTATATGCCCCCTTTATCTATTCTACAGTTCTGACTTGGTGTACAGGGAGAATACTGTAAGAACGGTCCATGTTCTGAATTCTGTTGCTGTGCATTTGAAAAGTGCTGAACAAATATTTATATTGACAACGTCCATCTTAGCTTGTTCATTAATGTCTTAATTGAAATTACGGATTGCCTCTTATCTGCTCATCGTTCCCTTATGCCATAGTTTGTACATCTCAAATGTTACAGGCATCTTATTCATCATTTAAGGCAATTTTGGAATGATTTCATTGTTTTGCTTACTTTGTGTATTATAATTAGCTCATGTGCATTTCTTGATGAGGAGGAGATACTATATAATGTTGTTGAATTTATCTGAACTAACATCTGAATTTCTGTAGGTGTCCATTTTGAAGGTGCTGAACCAACAGGACTACTTCAAGACTGTTGGAAAAGCATTCCAGGTGAAGCTGGTTGAGAGAATGCCAAGAATGTGCAAAGCTGTCATCAAGGCAAAGGGTGGCTACTTTGAAGAATCTCAAATATAAAATATATTTAGATTGTTTAAAGCTTTTTTGGTTACTACATGATTCCATATGTGTTATTTCATAGTTTTGATGTCTTCACTATTATTCTACAATGTAGATTTGTAAAAAAATAAAATAAAGGTGTGTAGGTGTGTCCAAACTGGTACTGTAAATGTAATAATGTTTGTGCATAATTCAAAAGTCATTTTGGCATTCGTTATTATTGAAGGAGAATGCGGTTCTTATCGACTTACACAAATCCACAAGGAGTCAGTAGTAACCACATTTGTTTAAGCAAGTCAACCATATCAGCTATGGTTATTAAAAAGGCAGTAAATGAGGTTGAATGAACTGTATCTCTACACCACAGCGCAACACCATGTAGGATGTCAATACTACAGTTGACATTATAAACATGTCTCTTTATTTTAATCCTAAACCAATCCAAAGCAAATGTGTGTATTTGATTGTATTATTCTTTCCATCTGTCCAAATGTTCTCTATACAAAACAACTCCAAATCTAATGCTTGTGTTATACTGAAGTATGGTTACTGTCATGGCATTTTTGCATCAATGACGTGATAAAGTATTACTTGGAACTGACAGTTTTAACTACTTTACAGATATGAAACAGACAATCATAATATCAGTCATAAATATGAAATTCCCAGTTTATGCTACAAAACCAACTTTATAAGATGTTTTAAAAATAGGTTCAATTTGACAAAAAATTCCATGATGTAGAGTAAGGTATGGTTGGCAGAATAGATAGTTCAATGCATGATTAATATAATTCACCAATAAATGTCTTGGTTGTCCAGCAAATATTGCTATCAGGTTGTACATCTTAGATTTGTTTGTTTAATTCCTCCAGCTATCTGGGAAGCAATCTTTCAGTTTCAATGACTAAATATTTTGGACAAAAATTGACAAATGTAACCAGGGCTGGGAATGTCAACACAATCAAAGCATGGGCAATGATCACATTGACGACCCCACCCATATCGTTTTTCTGTGGCTACAGCTAGAGATGCAGGTGTCATTTGGTTAGCTAGCAAGCAAAAAAAACGCTAAACAAATTGCTGTGAATTCAAAAGAAGAGGCCTCTGAACGATGTCAAATTGATTTGAGAGCTATATGTCATGTGGTTGAGAAGCTATTCATTAACATGCAAAAGTAGGCATTTGAGTTGTAAGACTGTCCCCCTTAACCCTCTGAGTAGAGGAGTAATGTTTAAGCTACATTTCACCTCCAAAAAGAAAAGGACGCCGAATTGCAAAAACAAGGGGTGCAATTTTTTTGCTATTGTCAGCTGATTCAGAATATGTAAATTATATCATTCTTGCACGTTCCGATTAAGAGATATTCATATTATTATTAATGAGTCTGAATCTTTAACATAGAGATAACTACACCGCACGTTGGCAGGCAAGCTGCAGAAGGGCGAGCAGGCTACTATTTCCCATCGTTTAGCAGTGCAATTTTGACAGCCAACTATAAGCTAAAACAGTTTGAGAGGGTTCACCCACTGTTCTCTCGGTAGATTTTAGCTCATCTCACTCTGGCTAACATTAGTTAATGATCTTGTTATTGTTGATGTGCATAGGCATCTGAAGGAAACAGCCTACCATTTCATGGCTGTTTGATCAATAAAACTGTTGTTCCCAAAAGACGACTCCCGCGGTATTTATATATTTGCAGAAATATGTGGCTTTTGGCAAATGCTTTCTAATGATCTAAAATCGTGTTGTTGCTACTGCCTGTAAACACACAGTCCAGTTCAAAGTGAATAATGGCAAGCCCATGTAAGTAGCTGAATTTGTTGCTAGAATCTATTACCAATAAAAGTAGCTGGAGGGTACTGAAAACTTGTTAAATATTGTAGGCAACACTGCCCATGTGGCAAATGGCTTATTAGCATATAGACCTACTGTAGCTCAATTGGCTATGGCTCACCGGTATGCATAGACTCCGGTCCTGGACAAGACACATTTTTATTTGGTTTTATTTACTGCAGTGTCTTAATTGTCCAAACGCACAGCCGCTTTCCTACTCTATATTGCTATATACATTTCTCAAATGCCTTTCTATTCGTCATTACCAAACATTCTATGAATTTATGAAAAGGTGAAAATGACCATATCTAAGTGCTCGCTTGTCAGAAAATGAAAAAAAGGTGTCATATTCTTCCCGGGGGTGTAAATGAAAAGATTTGAATACGATTTCAGTTTGTTAAAATGCTGTCAGTTCCACTTTAACAGTATTAATTAGGCATGGATGAACCGACGAATGGATAAAAAAATGATAAGGACATAATAAGGACAATGACAGCATGGTTTGAGTATCACCTGTTGAGTCTCTCTGTCTCCACTTCAAACTCCCTGATCTTGTTCTCAGAGATGGCTGATCCGTGGGAGTAGAGGGTCTGGAAGATCTCCTGGATGTTGGAGCAGTCCTGGAGGGAGTGGGCCAGGTGTTCCGCCACGTTACTGGACACCTGGGAGGAGGAGGAACAGGGTTACATGGTATTTTGGTATTTTATTAGGATCCCCATTACCTGTTGCAAAAGCAGCAGCTACTCTTCCTGGGGTCCACACAAAACAAGAAACATAACATAATACAGAACAGTAATAGACAAGAACAGCTCAAGGACAGACAGGGGTAAAACAGACATTTACATAGATCTAAGGTCGCCTCCCAGTCTCAAATGGTAACTTATACCATATGAAGTGCACTACTTTTGTGTAAAGAGTAAATTGGGGTACAAACAAGGAGAGGAGGGGAGTAGACAGCGCTTCAACCAATGTGAGTCAAGGTGCAGCCAAAAATCACAATGTAAAAACGACACAATAGGAATTCAGTGGGTCAGACTGACTGAGGGCATTTCTTTGTGATCCTCCACTCTCTTAATCCACAGTGTATACATATAGTGTTTATAATCTTCACTTATACAGGTTAGTCTCCTTGAGATCAAATCTCTTTTTCAAGAGAGACTGTACGCAGAAAGAGACCGGTTTTCTACTGAACTTTACATAATTCGTCGCAGCCTAGTCCCAGAGGAATGCTAACAGTCTGCCTCTCCTTCTCTTTCTTCCCTCTTCCTCTCTTTTTAGTCTATTTTGGAGCAGATGGGTTCCTGCTAAAGATTGAGAGGAGAATTTTAATGGCCGGAGCTTTCAGGGAAAAGACAAGCCCTGGAATCATTAGGATTGATTTCCAATCACTCACACACGAACACACACCAACAGGAGCGAGGGAGAGAGAAAGAGAGAGAGAGAGGGAGGGAGGCACAAGAGAAAAAAAGGGCACCAGAAGAGGAAAGTGATAACTGTTAGAGGGGACGTTGGCAGGTCACCTTTAGTGTCAACAAGGCTGTGTGGGTGCCAGGGGAAGGGAACAGTGGGGAATGAGTGACACCAGGTCTGTCACACTTCACTGGAGATACCCATCTCTGACACATCTGCTGATGCTGCTGTTACCTTCGGCCAGCTGCTACAGGGAAATGTGCCCCTACCTAATGTCGCTCTCTCATACTCTCCCTGTCCACCCCTCTCTCTCTTCCGCTCTCTCTTTCTTACATCCCTCCCTTCCTTTCTTTAAACCCGCTTGCATATTTCCCCTCAAAGCCTTCAGTATTGAATATCCATCCAGTATCTCCTTACCCCGATGCTGCTGATCTCTGATCCCAGAACAGGCCTCTCGGTAGAGGAAGACTCTGACCTGGTTTTAGACAGCTTCACCCGCTCTGCCACCTAGCAACAAGACAACACACTCAATACATTACTGTGAATTACTTATAAAAAGTGCTTGGCCCCTAAAATAAATAAATGTAGGGATTGTACTGGATCTCTAATATATTGAATTCCTTCTGAGGGTCAATGTCAAGGACACACACACAGGAAAGGGGAAGAGCAAAATGGTTGATCAGACTGACTCTTTGATTACAATTGTCCCTCTCTGGCTGGACTAGCTCAAGGCTAGTACACAGATTGGTGTGTGTGCGAGCATGTGTGTGTTTGTCATTCAAGTGATAATACAATAAGATAGAAAAGAGAGATGGAGAACATTCCAGAGGAGAGTTCAGAATATCCCCACAGTATGTGTGTCCCTCATACGAATGTACAACATCCCATTGTTCCAATTTCATTACTCCATCATTCCAGTACTTTGGTGTTTTGTACCTTACTATGCATAACATAGCGTGTGTGTGCATTCTACCTTGGCCACAGGTATATCGTTACTGCTGCTGCTGGTGCTGAGTTCCCCAGTGCTGGGATTGATGGGGCGGGAGGCGGGGGTGAGACGCCCAGGGCTGGACGGGCCTGCAGACTGGGAGCTCTGGAGACGCGTCTGCAGCTCTCGCACCTGGGGAAAAGACACCATAGAGATACCTTATATCACTATTTTATTGTGAATGTGTTCTATTTAATTCTATGGGACACACAGACACACAGGCTGAGGTTCATGGGCGCAGATCTGCTGAGAACACACACACTTATAATCTCATCATACAGACGATTTACAGAAGGACTCAGTTTGTTGCTACTTAAGGCACTTCTTGCTCCAGTTTGAGACAATGTGAGGATCCATCTGATCTCTTATGTGCAGTGGGCAAAGGCAGGAATTTTGGGACAGTGATGATGCAGAGGAAACAGGGTACTTGAGTCGCTCCTCTGCTGACAGGCCTCTTCTCTCACTCTATATTAAGCATCAGAGAACTCATGGAAAGACTTGCCAGGTCTTGCAATGAATTTGTTATGCCAGCTTGGATTTGTCAGCATTATGCTTGCAGCTAGTGTACAAAATACATACGCTGTTTAATTGTTGTTATCTCTTCACAACACTACAGCAGTTTAGGCCCTAGGTGTGTGTGCGTGCATGTATGTTGGGTGTGTGTATGTGTGTGTGTGTCGGAGGGAGAGAGCTTCCTCTGCCAGGAAGAGCGTGGAAAGGAACATTAGTTTGAACGCTGGCCCACTAAAATATAAACAATGACGATACAACGGCCTTTTGTGCTTTCACAGCACCCATTGTACAGGCAGAGAGGAAATATATGGAATTATAAATCATTGATGTCGCAAACATACCACACACAGCCATCTACTGGCATGTGCTGTTAGCAGAACGGGATATAGCTGCATACACAGACATGTCAAGATGCCTAAATCATGTTAGCTACCTGCATGTTTTCAATAATATGGCCAATCTTTTACATTGTATATATATACATGTGGCATTATAGAAAAAGGTACAGTATATCTACATCATTGTAACTATCTGTACAAACATCAGTACATGTACAGTGGGGCAAAAAAGTATTTAGTCAGCCACCAATTGTGCAAATTCTCCCACTTAAAAATATGAGAGAGGCCTGTAATTTTCATCATAGGTACACTTCAACAATGACAGACAAAATGAGAAAAGAAATCCAGAAAATCACATTGTAGGATTTTTTATGAATTTATTTGCAAATTATGGTGGAAAAAAAGTATTTGGTCAATAACAAAAGTTTATCTCAATACTTTGTTATATACCCTTTGTTGCAATGATAGAGGTCAAATGTTTTCTGAAAGTCTGCACAAGGTTTTCACACACTGTTGCTGGTATTTTGGCCCATTCCTCCATGCAGATCTGGAGACTGGCTAGGCCACTCCAGGACCTTGATATGCTTCTTACGAAGCCACTCCTTCGTTGCCCGGGCGCTGTGTTTTGGATCATTGTCATGCTGAAAGACCCAGCCACGTTTCATCTTCAATGCCCTTGCTGATGGAAGGAGATTTTCACTCAAAATCTTACGATACATGGCCCCATTTATTCTTTCCTTTACATGGATCAGTTGTCCTGGTCCCTTTGCAGAAAAACAGCCCCAAAGCATGATGTTTCCACCCCCATGCTTCACAGCAGGTATGGTGTTCTTTGGATGCAACTCAGCATTCTTTGTCCTCCAAACACGATGAGTTGAGATTTTACCAAAAAGTTATATTTTGGTTTCATCTGACCATATGACGCTACAAGCTTGGTACACCTGTATTTGGAGAGTTTTCTGCAGATCTTCTCAAGCTCTGTCAGGTTGGATGGGGAGCGTCGTTGCACAGCTATTTTCAGGTCTCTCCAGAGATGTTCGAGTGGTTTCAAGCCCGGTCTCTGGCTGGGCCACTCAAGGACATTCAGAGACTTGTCCCGAAGCCACTCCTGCGTTTTCTTGGCTGTGTGCCAAGGTCGTTGTTCTGTTGGAAGGTGAACCTTCGCCCCAGTCTGAGGTCCTGAGCTCTCTGGAGCAGTTTTTCCATCAAGGTTCTCTCTGTACTGTGCTTCGTTCATCTTTCCCTCGATCCTGACAAGTCTCCTAGTCCCGACCGCTGAAAAACATCCACACAGCATGACGCTGCCACCACCATGCTTTACCATAGGTATGGTGCCAGGTTTCCACCAGACGTGACGCTTGGCATTCAGGCCAAAGAGTCTTGTTTCTCATGGTCTGAGAGTCCTTTAGGTGCCTTTTGGCAAACTCCAAGTGGGCTGTCATGTGCCTTTTACTGAGGAGTGGCTTCCGTCTGGCCACTCTAACATAAAGGCCTGATTGGTGGAGTGCTGCAGAGATGGTTGTCCTTCTCGAAGGTTCTCCCATCGCCACAGAGGAACTCTGGAGCTCTGTCAGAGTGACCATTGGGTTCTTGGTCACCTCCCTGACCAAGGCCCTTCTCCCCCGATTGTTCAGTTTGGCTGGGTGGCCAGCTCTAGGAAGGGTCTTGGTGGTTCCAAACTTGTTCCATTTAAGAATGATGGAGGCCACTGTTTTCTTGGGGACCTTCAATGCTTCGACAATCCTGTCTTGGAGCTCTACGGACAATTCCCTCGACCTCATGGCTTGGTTTTTGCTCAGACCTGCACTGTCAACTGTGGAACCTAATATAGGCAGGTGTGTGCCTTTCCAAATCATGTCCAATCAATTGAATTACCACAAATGGACTTCAATCAAGTTGTAGAAACATCAAGGATGATCAATGGAAACAGGATGCACCTGAGCTCAATTTCAAGTGTCATAGCAAAGGGTCTGAATACATATGTAAATAAGGTATCTGTCTTTTTTTAAACCTTACATTTAACAAGGCAAGTCAGTTAAGAACAAATTCTTATTTACAATGACGAACGACACTGGGCCAATTGTGCGCCGCCCTGTGGTACTCCCAATCACAGCCGGATGTGATACAGCCTGTTTAGTATTTTATATAAATTTGTAAACATGTCTTCAAACCTGTTTTTGCTTTGTCATTATGGGATATTGTGTATCGATTGGAAAATTATTGATTTAATTAATTGTGGAATAAGGCTTTAACGAAACAAAATGTGGGAAAAGTCAAGGGGTCTGAATCATTTTTAAACGCACTGTATGCTACCCGGCCATACGCAGGTGTGTAAATCAGGCTTCCTCTAGAGCCAGACATAATGGTCTGGAAAACAGATGAGGCGATAAGCCTGCCTCTAACTCGGTCAGTGATTTTCCCCACCTCTATTTCACAGGGACGTCAGGAAAGAGACAGGATGAATTTCAGAGACAGAAGACAGAAAGGGAGGGACAGGCGGAGACAGAATAGAAGAGAGAATGAGTGACAGAGAGAAGATGGAGATGGGGAAGACTGACAGTGTAGCAGAGAGATACTGGGAGAGAAGGTGGGGTGGGTAGATGGGGAAGGAGAGCATGACAGAGAGCGAGGGAGAGAAGGAACATAGAGGGGGGGGGGGGGGGGGGGGGGGAGCGTGCAGAAGAGAGAGCGAGAGAGTACTTGGCCATGACTTTGAACACTGCGGTTTTTCCTGCTCTCCTCTCCTGCCAAACTCCCTTGGAGCCATGGGTCTAAAAAAGCCAACATGGCTGCCATGTGCTGCCAAAGGACACAAAGAGGACTGCGACTGTACCATCATGAACCAGTCCCCTGGCCAGCTGCCTCCCTCATGATCCCCAAGAAAAGAAATGGCAAAGAAAATGATAGGTTCTGTTCAGTCCTGGCCAGTAATTATGTAATCGAGGACTTCCGTGTAATTTCCTGGTTTCAAAAGGAACTACGACTGTGACACTCTGCCTGAGGGAGTGAACAGGTTTGACTCACATGCACATCTGTCCAGGACAGGTCTTGAATTCAACAGATCTTTAAAAATACTAATGTTCCACTGTATTTTACCACCGGCTGTCACGTTCTGACCTCTATTTCCTTTGTGTTGTATTTATTTAGTATGGTCAGGGCGTGAGTTGGGTGGGCAGTCTATGTTTGTTTTTCTATGTTGTGGGGCAGTTCTATGTTTTCGGCCTAGTATGGTTCTCAATCAGAGGCAGGTGTCATTAGTTGTCTCTGATTGAGAACCATACTTAGGTAGCCTGGGTTTCACTGTGTGTTTGTGGGTGATTGTTCCTGTCTTTGTGTTTGCACCAGATCGGGCTGTTTTGAGTTCTCACGTTTCTTGTTTTCGTTAGTTTGTTCATGTATAGTGTCTTCATTAAAATACAATGAACAACCACCACGCTGCGTTTTGGTCCGCCTCTATTCCACAACAAGAGAACCGTTACAGAATCACCCACCACAACAGGACCAAGCGGTGTGGTAATGGGCAACGGAAAAAGCAGCAGCAGGAGCAGCGCGAGGAGGTATGGACATGGGAGGAGGAATTAGACGGAAGAGGACCCTGGGCTCAGCCAGGAGAATATCGCCGTCCCAAAGAAGAACTGGAGGCGGCGAAAGCGGAGAGGCGCTGGTATGAGGAGGCAGCGCGGCGTCGTGGATGGAAGCCCGGGAGTCAGCCCCAAAAATTTATTGGGGGGGGGGGCTAACAGGGAGTATGGCTACGCCAGGTAGGAGACCTGAGCCAACTTCCTGTGGTTACCGGGGGGCTGGAGAGACCGGGCAGGCACCGTGTTATGCTGTGGAGCGCACGGTGTCCCCAGTGCGGGTGCACAGCCCGGTGCGGTACATTCCAGCTCCGCGTATCGGCCGGGCTAGAGTGGGCATCGAGCCAAGTGCCACGAGGCCGGCTCTACGCATCTGGTCTCCAGTGAGTCTCCTTGGGCCGGCTTACATGGCACCAGCCTTGCGCACGGTGTCCCCGGTTCGCCTGCATAGCCCAGTGCGGGCTATTCCACCTCGCCGCACTGGCAGGGCGACCGGGACCATTCAACCGGGTAAGGTTGGGCAGGCTCGGTGCTCAAGAGCTCCAGTGCGCCTGCACGGCCCGGTCTATCCGTCACCACCTCCACGCACCAGCCCTCCGGTGGCAGCTCCCCGTACCAGGCTGTCTCTCCGGCCCATCCTTGCAGGGGCTCTCTCCTCTCCAGCGCTGCCGGAGTCTCCCGCCTCTCCGGCGCTACCAGAGCCTTCCTCCTCTCCAGCGCTGCCGGAGTCTCCCGCCTGTTCGGCGCTAGGAGAGCTACTCAGCCCAGCGTTGCCGGAGCTTCCCGTCTGCCCAGCGCCGCCAGTGCCGCCCGTCTGCCCAGCGCCGCCCGTCTGCCCAGCGCCGCCAGTGCCGCCCGTCAGCCCGGGGCCGCCAGTGCCGCCCGTCAGCCAGGGGCCGCCAGTGCCGCCCGTCAGCCAGGGGCCGCCAGTGCCGCCCGTCAGCCAGGGGCCGCCAGTGCCGCCCGTCTGCCAGGGGCCGCCAGTGCCGCCAGTCAGCCAGGGGCCGCCAGTCAACCAGGGGCCGCCAGTGCCGCCAGTCAGCCCAGCGCCAGCGCCGCCAGTCAACCAGGGGCCGCCAGTGCCGCCAGTCAGCCAGGGGCCGCCAGTCAGCCAGGGGCCGCCAGTGCCGCCAGTCAGCCAGGGGCCGCTAGAGCCCCTCCGCCCGGAGCAGCTGCCCCTCTGTCCCGAGCAGCTGTCCCTCTGTCCCGAGCAGCTGTCCCTCTGTCCCGAGAAGCTGCCCCTCTGTCCCAAGCAGCCCCTCTGTCCAGTGGGGTCATTGAGAGGGGTGGGCATGGTGAGTAAGCCACGGAGGCGGACAATAAGGCGGACTAAGACAATGGCGAAGTGGGGTCCGCGTCCCGCGCCAGAGCCGCCACCGCGGACAGACGCCCACCCAGACCCTCCCCTATAGGTCAAGGTTTTGCGGCCGGAGTCCGCACCTTTGGGGGGGGGGGTACTGTCACGTTCTGACCTCTATTTCCTTTGTGTTGTATTTATTTAGTATGGTCAGGGCGTGAGTTGGGTGGGCAGTCTGTTTGTTTTTCTATGTTGTGGGGCAGTTCTATGTTTTCGGCCTAGTATGGTTCTCAATCAGAGGCAGGTGTCATTAGTTGTCTCTGATTGAGAACCATACTTAGGTAGCCTGGGTTTCACTGTGTGTTTGTGGGTGATTGTTCCTGTCTTTGTGTTTGCACCAGATCGGGCTGTTTTGAGTTCTCACGTTTCTTGTTTTCGTTAGTTTGTTCATGTATAGTGTCTTCATTAAAATACAATGAACAACCACCACGCTGCGTTTTGGTCCGCCTCTACTCCACAACAAGAGAACCGTTACACCGGCAGTGGTTGATTCCTACATATCTGTGAGTTGTATTATGAGTGGAGAGAATTGTAAAAGCTTAGAATGCTTACAACGACCTGACAATATAGAGGTCTGTATCTGACCTCAAAAATCAAGCTATTAATAACACAAGAATGGTCTCTTTTGTATCGTAAACAAACTGCTGACGCAGAGGAAATATGTGGACTTCCGACATACAGTACCGTTTCTAGAAAAGGTGTAAAATATGCTTACTACCTAAGTAAATACCTCTCCTTCAATGGAAGGTAAAAGCCTAAGGAAGGGAAGTTAAGATAGTCTCCGGACCTTGACACTCAAATTAGGTTGAATCCATCTTTTAAATGCTGAGCCGGAGGACACAGGCCCCCAAGGATGCGCCGGTGTGTGCATAGCAAATCCTTTCAAGGAGCCTCGCATTGAAACAGCAATGCAATGCATTTGTCCAATTAGTCGGCAAAATGGACAGATTTCATTAGAGGAAAGAGGATAAGGAGAGAGAGGAACGAGCGCTCTGAGCTGAGCTGGAGTGATTCTTCTGCTGCGTCCGAATCTCCTTTCTCAAGGCAAACAGAATCCGTGAGGTTGGTTAGCAGGACTGGTCCGCCTGACTATTTTCGCTTGATGCGAACACAGTCTAATTGGGTCTTTCTATAAATAAATGGGGCCAATGGGAGAGATTGGGATCAACATTTTAAAATGGTTTGAAACAAAAATAAGGGATTTTCATGCAGTTCCATATGTGTACTTAAAAGAAATTGACCCATAACTTCACCTATACAACATCATAGGCCTAGGATTACACATCCTTTAATCAGGATTCATACAGACATTGGCAAATCAAATTCAAGGACTTTCAGGGGCCTTTTCCAAGCACTTAACTGTAATTTTCAAAGACCCCAATGTCATACAATTGTATAATTTACATAATTGTGCATATAGGGCCTAATATAGAACCCCCCCCATCTCCCAAAAAGCATGCAATAATTATTGTCAAAAAAGTAGCCCATTACCACTAAGAATAGTGTCTTTTTTAGGCCTAACCAATGCATTGATATTGAAATTATTATTGCATTCTAAAATATGTGAGAATAATGTGGACATTGCCTGACTAAATAGATTGGATGCATACATGGCGATTTTTCTGTAGCCTATGTGGCCAACGCAGGCACACATAATAAAGCCATGACTTGCTGTAGCATTAATCTCACCATTTGAATCTCACCATCGCTGTTTTTATAATGAGAAAGTGACCAAAAACCAGGTTCCTTTTTTAATGGAAGGATTTGTATGTATGGCCAAGTTGAAGCCAGCATTAATGTTGTCCTCATAATAACCACATGGTTTTACTGCAACAGAGTAGCACAACACCCTTCATATGAAGCTGTGGGAAACAAACGAAAGTGGCCACATCTCTCACAAAAATGGATCAAAACTGAAAACAACCGATACATTTAAGGGTGTAGGAGAATTTATAAATTGGCTACAATAATTACAATAACTTTTTAAGCACCAAAATTGAGGAAATTTCAGATTTTCAAGCAAGCCTATTCCAGTACTTGAATTTCTGAGCTCCAAATTCTAGTAGGCTACTTCAAGCCCCTTGTATTGTTTAAAATTGCAGGTCTAACATGGAATACTAAAAGTATTTGTTGTTATATTTCATTACCAGATCATATTGTGAATAAGCTAGCTAGGGCATTCCGGCTCTTTCCAGTGAGCAGGCCCGTTCGGCTCAGCTCACCAAAAAGAGCTGGCTCTTTTGACTCCCAAACGGCTCTTTAAAAAAATATGTTTTGTATTTTTTCAAGTCAAACAGTTTGCGATAGTTTGACTATGATTGGTGTTAAAACGATTCTAAATTGAATTATTAAATAAAATCATACTCTACCTTAATCACAATGTATTTAAAAATGCATTGGTTTGTTATGAAAAAGAATGCTATTAAACATTACATTTAAAGTATAACTTTTTAATGTATATAAACAAGTGCATATAAATCTAACCATTCAAAACTAATACAATCTGAACAGCATAATAGCATATTGCACCATATCAAAGAAAAATAAATAACAATGTGCAAAACTGCAGCATCCCACTTAAAACATTAAACTGGTCCCTCTTTTCTCTCTCTTCTTTATTGCCATGTTATAACCAGCAGCACACAGCAATGCTGACCAGATTTTGCTTGTATGAGAGATTTGCATTCAGAAATGCAAGCTGCCTCACTTTCGAAGGGCTGATGCGGTTTCTTCTCTCAGTAATTATTTGTCCCGTTCGAGAAGACCCTCTCAGAGGGAACGGATGTGCCCACTATGCAGTCTCCCTGTCATGACTTTAGTAAGTCGTGGGTAGACAGAGGCCTTGTTCTTCCACCAGCTCAGAGGATCTGCTCCTCCAAATAGGATCGGACCTCCATTATGGCATCTGCTGCATCCCCAGTTGCTCTCTCGTCAAACAGCATCCAAACATCAGACGTTTGTGTCACTACTGCTGGTGTTTCTGCTCCATCTACTCCCTCTTCTTCCTGTTGCCCTGGTACCTGAGCCAGCTGACTGTTGGGAGTGTCCCTCCCTGCTGCTGAGGTTATTCTTTAAAGAGCCTCATCAATCACTCTGGCATCACTGAAGGCTAACTTCTCAAACCTGGGGTCAAGTGCAGCGGTTTCTAATAGCACGTGGTTCTATTCCATTCTGTGAAACTTTCTGACATAGGGTGTCCATCAACTCTGTCACATGTCCTGTGGTTACATTTGCTTCTCTCTAGCGGCTGGCTGTGATTCGCTGCAGACCCTGACACAGGAGTATCATTTCTGAGACTGTCACATAGCTGAAAAGAGAGAACAGTAACTTATTAGTTCAGGTTCATGTTGTGTCTACTGATTCTCATCTACAGCTCAAATACATATATAATACTGGATTAAGTAATGATGTTGTAATAACTGCTTACTGTACCTCTCTCCACTGATCTCCACAGTGACCTGCTCAAAGGGTCCCAGGACTCTGCACACCTCCTCCACCACCTCCCATTCCTCTTGGGTCAGAGCATCAACAGGTGCATTGACAATGGCCAGGGTAGAGATGATGGCATCCTTGGACTCAAGAAACCACTTCAACAAATAAAATGTTGAATTCCACCTTGTAGTGCAGTCTTGTTAAGGCCTCAGCTCAGGCATCCCCATCTGGCTTTGTGTAGACTTTAGTTTTCAGCACCTACTGTGATCCTGTGTAAGTATTCCACAACTGCTTTCACTTTGTCCACAGTGGGCTTCATCACCTTCAGAGCATCTCTTACAACCAGGTTGATTGTGTGGGAAAGACATGGATAATAGGTCCATATTAACATTTCCATGGCTTTGGTTATGTTATCTGCATTGTCGCTAACACAACAGACCACTTTTCCATCTACTTGCCATTCTCTGGCCACTCAACAGTTCCTCTGCCAAGTTCTCTGAAGTGTGTCTGTCGCTGAACTCAAAGCAGTCAGCTAGACATCGTAAAATCTTCAATGAAGTGACATGTAACCAACATGTAAGAAGTGGTTACCCTTGATGTCCTGAAGTCAGTGGTAAGGCAAACTGCAGTGCTTTTTGGACTCTTTCCCGCACTGAAGCCTGTGTGCTCTCGTGCAGTTGTGGAATAAGTGATTTTGAAAGGGGTTTCATGCTTAGAATAATGTACATTGGATTTAGACTATTGCTATAATTTGTAAAACCTCTGTCCTCCACGATCGAAAATGGCTGGAAATCGGTGGCAATCATTTTAGCTAATGCAATATCAATTTAGCCTTGTGCTACAAACATAGACTTTGGCATACACTGGTCCATAGAAGACTGCGTTACTGTGGGTCGCGGAGTAGGCCTACTTGACTGAGTGGATACCAGGCTCCACCACTATCACTAGCAGGCCCGCTAGTTTCTCGAAGCTCCGCTACAGCTAGCTTCACAGTTGGGTGCAGTTTGCATATGCCGGTGTAGGTTGTGCATAGAACCGGCTTTATATGAGATTTTGTTTTGGCAAATTCTACACTGTGCTCTAACATTGTCTACATTATTAAAATGCATCCAAATGTTACTGTGCTTCTGACTCATTTTCCAGCTGTTGTTATCACAGCTGTCCTTCCTCTCTCTCCTCGGCTGCTAAGTGTGTGACTGAGTGAGTTGGCTCGGCCCTCCCTCACACACCTTTGGTTCATTGGTTGACACTGCGTGTCTGATTGACAGGAACAACAGGTGAGGCTGTTAGTCTGAGCAGACAGTCAGAACGAATGTGTGTGCGCTTGAGCATTTAGGCCTGTATTATTTTATTTATTTTTTCGTTCTTTGAATTACTTAATTCTATTCATTTAAATCTTTTGATTATTCATATCTTAATTTTAAAAATATTTTTATAACTAGATTCGGCTCCTCTAATATGCGAGCAGGCTCCCAACGTTCACCTACAAGAGCCGGCTCTTAGAGCCGACTCGTTCACGAATGACCCATTACTAGAATAAGCCCACTAGGCTATGTCATTTGTTGTCATTATATTCAGAATAATTAATAGGAATAGGGTGTTGCGCGATAGTCTATCCTACACAATTGCGCACAGTAGACTCAGTGTCCAATTCAAAGCACAAAAACATATGAAGACATGAATTCATTTGCGTGAAGCGTTCTCTGTTCAATCTAACGGGCCTGCTGTAAATCAAGCAGACAACAGATGTTCAACATCAATTCTCTAGGGATATTATACTGAACAAAAATATGAACGCAAAAAGATTTTAACGAGTTACAGTTCATATAAGGATATCAGTCAATTTAAATTAATTAATTAATTAGGCCCTAATCTATGGATTTCACATGACTGGGCAGGGGTGGGCCTGGGAAGGCATAGGCCCACCCACTTGCCAGCCAGGCCCAGCCAATCAGAATGAGTTTTTCTCCACAAAAGGGCTTTATTAAAAGACAGAAATACTCCTCAGCAAACACTCAGCAAACACTGAGGCAGCTTATGGTAGAGATATTAACATTACATTCTCTGGCAATAGCTCTGGTGGACATTCCTGCAGTCAGCATGCCAATTGCACACTCCCTCAAAACTTGAGATATCTGTGGCATTGTGTTGTGTGACAAAACTGCACATTTTTAAGTGGCCTTTTATTGTCCCCAGCATAAGGTGCACCGGTGTAAAGATCATGCTGTTTAATCAGCTTCTTGATATGCCACACCTGTCAGGTGGATCGATTATCTTAGCAAATGAGAAATCCTCACTAACAGAGATATAAACAAATTTGTGCACAACAAATACACTTTTGTGCGTATGGAAATCTGGGATTTTTAATTTCAGCTCATGAAACATGGGACTAACACTTTACATGTTGCATCTATATTTTTCTTCAGTGTAGATCCAACGTGGATCCAGGCACAACTATATTCACTGGTGTGAGACACCAAAAGATTCTGGACATTCCTCGCAATCAACTTTTCTCCAGCACTTGGGCTGTTGGCTGCATCGCATGCGCTATCACAACAGCTGTTCGTCACTTGACTGTCATTCGGAAAATTCCTTCCGGGATCAGAATATGTGTGAAAATATCATGGCGTAACCAATCAGCTGGACACCAAATGCACATCCAACAAGTATTATGTATAATTATTAAAGAATCACATTAATGACAGTATCGATTTAGGTTAAGTATGTGACTCTTTCGGTTAGAAGCATTCAATTTCGCAATGCATACATTATTTTGTATTTGTGTGCCCATGAAAACATGTTATGGGGTGAAAACTAAGGAGACACGAAATGTTAAGTAGTTACACTACATGTCTGAACTCTCTATACAAAAACACTGTCTGACAGCTAGATATGGAATTCTTACATGGTTCAAGCGATGTCTAATTTAACAGACTAATGCTTAATATATGATATAAATGACCATTTACACGGCCATACATTTTACATGTACATTTGAGTCATTTAGCAGACGCTCTTATCCAGAGCGACTTACCGTTAGTGCAATCATCTTAAGAAGGCTAGGTGGTACAACCACAAATCACAGGAATAGAATAGAAAATCTCAATAACGTAGCTATCAGTCGAGTCAGAGCTAGAAAGAGGGGTTGGGGAAGAGGATTATTTAAGATACTTTTTGAAGAGGTAGTATTTCAGATGCTTTCGGAAGACGGGCAGGGACTCTGCTGTCCTTCAGAGAGAAGCTGGTTCCACCATTGGGGTGCCAGGACAGAGAAGAGCTTGGACTGGGCTAGGCAGGAGCTGCCCTCCTGTAGGGGTGGAAGGGCCGAGAGACTTGCAGTGGCAGAACGGAGTGCTCGGTTGGGGTGTAGGGTTTGAACATAGGCTGAAGGTAGGGAGGGGCAGTTCCTCTAGCTGTTCCGTAAGCACCATGGTCTTGTAGTGGATGCAAGCATCGACTGGAAGCCAGTGGAGTGTGTGGAGGAGCGGGGTGACATGAGAGAACTTGCAGGGGTTTGATGGCACAAGCAGGGAGCCCAGACAAAAGCGAATTGCAGTAGTCCAGATGGGAGAGGACAAGTGCCTGGATTAGGATCTGCGCCGCTTCCTGTGTGGGATAGGGCCATACTCTACGGATGTTATAGCGCACAAACCTGCAGGAGCGGACTCCAGTAAAGATGAGGTCAAGCGTATTGCCTACCTTGTAAGTTGTTGGGGATTGGGTAAGGGTGACGTCAAGAGAGACAAGTGGGGGGGAAGAGAGAGTTGGAAAGAAATGAGTTGAAGGCACACGTTGGGAGGTTGAAATTGCCAAGTACAAAGAGCGGTGAGCCATCATCAGGAAATTAGCTTATCAAGGTGTCAAGCACACTGAGGAACTCTCCAAGGGCATCTGGTGGGCAATAGATGACAATAATGTTAAGCTTGAGTGGACAAGTGACAGCATGAAATTCAAATGAGGAGATGGGGTGATCCATGTCTCAGTCAGGGCCAAAAAGGCAAGGGACTGGAAAGCACACCTTCCTGTACTAACTGCTGACTGCCTAGGAAAGGCGAAACCACTCCCCCTCCAATACAGCCACTGATTACCAAAACAAGTCACAAATTGCCCCGCATCTTGATCCTGGTTGATGTGTCAACAACTATCTGCAAATTGTGAGCAGTTAGCAGTTCACACACCAAGTAGGTCACTGGGAAGACAGGCAGCACTTAAAGTTGATGGCCCTAGATAGCAAAAATACAGTACTAGACCACAACAGATAAAGACAAAATAATTATACTTATCACTCCATCAAGACACCAACCATGATAAAGGGTTAAACATAGATTTTAAATCAACTCGTTAATTGTATCGAATATAGCTATGATCCCCCTAGTATCTTAACGTAATGACATGACTTATCAACAGCTGTAACAAGTTGTCCAGTGTAGGAAATCCTCACTGGTACCCTAGTTTATAGAAAGACCCAATTGCATTACCGCCTTAACCAGCTACAGCAAGCCTTAGGAGGACACCAGATTTGATTATGTGTCTAAAAGTGCTCTACGTATTAATTCGGAGGCCCGTCCTAAACGGGGAACCATTGTTTGGTTCAGACAGCAGGTCTCAGTTTGCAGCTGGAGAATTCAAAGGGCTCATTCTTGTAGAAGTGTGGATAAATACATGTGTCTGACCGCTCCTGCCCAGTAATGTCTCCTTCTCCTTCAGACGTCCCTGAATAAACATGTTGTAATTAGAGACGGAAGCGCGCGTACGTGTCTGTCAGTGCAGTGGCCTAGCGACAACGCATCAGAGATCATGTGTATATATTAACCCCTCGCCGCTCTCCGCAGATCATTCACTCCAACAATGGAAATGGCGGACCATAATTACATTTTAGAGCCTCTTTGCAGAGATTTCTTTGATTCAGTCTGATTCAGGTTTTCGTTCTCTGCCTAGAACTGGTTCACACTAGGACACATTTACTGGAGATTTGGCAACAGGCTCAAGTTCACGCCACTATTTTGGGAGCCAATAAAAACATGAAACATAGAAAGAAAACTGAGAAACATGCATTGCTAATTTGATCCCCTTCTTTTTTCCTTCCACCTCACTAGATACAAGGTACTATGTATCACTATGTATTTTCTGTTATGGGCTAGAGGCAATCAAAATGTTATTAAACCTGCCTTGGTAATAAGCAATATTGCATCCCAGTTTATCAGCCACCAACACAGTCACATAGACAGGTTCATAGATACACAGCTCTATTGTGTCGCTCCAGACAAAATGACCAAATTAAAAAAATATATATATAAACGGGACACAGCTGACTGACCCGTCGTCTCAGGCGATCGCGTTCCTCCCGGATGGCGTTCATGGTGGCCTTGGTGCGGTTCAGGTCCTCCTCCTTGGAGCACAGCATGGCTGTTAAGCTCTCGTTCTCTTCCCTCAGGCCTGCCAGCTCCTTCTCCCAGCGCACCCGCTCCTCCAACAGGCTGGGGTAGAAGTCCCGGCCCAGGGCCCCTTCGATCTCCTCCACCGTCTGGGGAAAGGAGGAAAGGACAGAGGGGGAATGGTGTTTCATGGCACACCTTTTTACAGAGCAGTATGTATAGTGTTGAGATTGCGATTACATGGTCACAATTCTAGTAACCAAATGTGAATCCGGGACTCAATGAAAATGGCATCAAAAAGAAGAACCTTTAGGTACCTTGAAGTAGTCCCAAGAAAGAGAAGAAAATTATGAGAAAAATGAATGAGAAAAATGTAAACAAAGAACAGAGACAAAACAAAAGTGAGACAGACAAAACAAGAATACAAACACGTCAGGCACATACATTTTCACACAGGATTTTCCCCCGTCAGTTCACCAATTTCATGTTCATAATTTGTGGGTAGTGTAGCCCTACACCATGTGTCTCAATTTACACAAGTAGAACAAGCATTCTAGACTATGATGTATGTACATGTGTCTTTTTCCTATTTTTATCCAGTGGAACAAACCCCTGATCTCCCAAAGAGCCCATATTTCAGAGTGTATAACTGTATGTGTGTGCGCATGTGTGTGCGTGAGTGAGTGTGAGATATGGCAGAGGGATGGATTCTATGACCATGTCTGCCTCTACAGATCCTCATCTCTGGTGAGTGATTCATAGGTGTGTAGACAGGCCTGAGTCCTGCCTTCATCTGTCCTCCACCACGGAGCGTCAATCTCGCTTATCCCTCCATCCAGCTAGCCCTCTCATCCCTCCATCTCCCTCTCAGCTGACACACACACAGCCAGAGAGACAGAAATAGACAGACAGAGAGACACAGAGACAGAAAAACACAGAGAGAGGGTGGTGCAGTGGTCTAGAGCACTGCATTGCAGTGCCACCAGAGACTCTGGGTTCGCGCCCAGGCTCTGTTGCAGCCGGCCGCGACTGGAAGGTCCATGGGGCGACGCACAATTGGCCTAGCGTCGTCTGGGTTAGGGAGGGTTTGGCTGGTAGGGATAACCTTGTCTCATCAGTGGTCTAGAGCACTGCATTGCAGTGCCACCAGAGACTCTGGGTTCGCGCCCAGGCTCTGTTGCAGCCGGCCGCGACTGGAAGGTCCATGGGGCGACGCACAATTGGCCTAGCGTCGTCTGGGTTAGGGAGGGTTAAGGCTGGTAGGGATAACCTTGTCTCATCACGCGGGTTACGTAGATTGAGTGCTGGGTTGGTCTGGGATCTACAACAGTCAATGAACTTGGGATTTCATTCTCATTCCCTTCCTCATACTCATATTCCCTCTATCTCTCTCTGTTTTTTTGTTTGAATTTTACCCCCTTTTCTCCCCAATTTCGTGGTATCCAATTGTTAGTAGTTACTATCTTGTTTCATCGCTACAACTCCCATACAGGCTCGGGAGAGACGAAGGTCGAAAGCATGGTTAAGATAAGCCCCAGTGATACTGATGGGTGGTACTGCATAGAATAATCTCTATTTCTCTGGCCTATTATTGGCTTGAATTTATACATTGTTTACAGTAGTAGTACACAGTTATTTTCTAACGAAGAACATCTGAAATCTGTAACATATTTGAAAATGCACTGAAATACCCCCAATTAGCAGAGTGTGGTCCAATATGTCCTGAATTCACTCTGATAAATAATTTTAAATGCTCAAACACTTTACATGTATTTTACACTCTCTTGTTAAACTTCAGACTACATGGTAGCGGATTCTGGTGGGTTTAAGAAGGCATGGTGTCTATGGGCTCTATATAATATAAAGTACATCGCCTTTCTCTCTGTATGAGGTATGGATCGGCTTTATCAACCGCTTCAAAACTGTTTTAGAAGCCCAACTACCACTATGGAACATTGAGTAACTTAACCTTGTCTGTGCCAAATGAACACCCAATATCTATTAATAGTCTTAGTACATGGTAATGGATTGGGCCCACATTCACAGGATACCATGGCCCAATCCAAAACCCATCCCTAGACCCTTGGCTGACTCTCCTCGCAAATCTGAAAGGACTGGATAGGTCGGTGTAGGAAAAATGGTATCCGATCCACCTCTCATACTCATTGGACAATAATTGTTTCTATCAAATGACATACATTCCGTTATTTTAGATGTGTTTTTGTGAGGGTGACACCATTAGGACAACTCAGTCTAGAGACGACTCCAGGGATCGGTTTGGGATTAAGCCTCAACTGGAAATGTGAAGGCGTCCATTTTTCTTCCCACAAAAGGTAATTGGATTAGGATTAAGTGAGGTCAGATTCATAATGGAAAAAGCCAGCTCGATATCCTCTCTTTCAAGCACAAGGAGAAAGCTCTTGTCCTCATCCTAATCGATTAGCACTGGTTCTGTCCACTGTGACCAGCCAACAAAAGGGAGAGAAATTAAATACAAGAACAGTGTTCAATGACTTCTTTCACATCACGTTTTAGGATTTAGGATTCAGTTTTGGAATCACAAACTGAATTTGATAGCCAAGTTCAATTTGTTTGTTAGAAAATGTAGATACACTTCCTTGGCAAAAGTATGTGGACACCTGCTTGTCGAACATCTCATTCCAAAATCTTGGGCATTAATATGGAGTTGGTACCCTCTTTGCTGCTATAACAGCCTCCACTCTTCTTGGAAGGCTTTCCACTAGATGTTTGAACATTGCTGCAGGAACTTGCTTCCATTCAGCCACAAGAGCATTAGTGAGGTCGGGCACGGATGTTGCGCAATTAGGCCTGGATCACAGTCGACATTCCAATTCATCCCAATGGTGTTCCGGGGGGTTGAGGTCAAGGCTCTGTGCAGGCGAGTCAAGTTCTTCCACACCAGTCACAAAAAAAACATTTCTGTATGGACTTAGCTTTGTGCATGGGGGCATTGTCATGCTGAAACAGGAAAAAGACCTTCCCCAAACTGTTACCACAAAGTTGGAAGCTCAGAACCGTCTAGAATGTCATTGTATGCTATAGCGAACAGTTATTGTGCTGACGCGTTGCAACCGAGGACAGATGATTTTTATGCGATACGCTCTTCAGCACTCAACGGTCCCATATTGTGAGCTTGTGTGACCTACCACTTCGCAGCTGAGCCGTTGTTGCTCCTATACATTTCCACTTCACAATAACAGCACTTACAGTTGACTGGGGCAGTTTTAGCAGGGCAGAATTTTGACGAACTGACTTGTTGGAAATGTGGCATCCTACTGTATGACGGTGCCACGTTGAAAGTCACTGAGCTCTTCTGTATGGGCCATTCTACTGCCAATGTTTTCCTATGGAGATTGCAGGGCTGTGCCCACAATTTTATACACCTGTCAGCAACAGGTTTAGCTGAAATAGCTAAATCTGCTAATGTGAAGGGGTGTGTACATACTTTTAGTTTGTTTAGCTATCTATTGCTGGCTATCTATTACTTGGCTAAATAAAGCCAAGTAAATCCATTATCCCACATTACAGTGGGCTGTGACTGTCACTAAAGGAATGCCAGTGATGGTGATTGTCTGTCAAGCCTTTAGTAGTCTTAACACCAAGGACATACTTCCATTGAGCCGTCAGCTCATATTCAGTGAAATCACTAGGTGTATGAGGCAAGGAGCTCCCTGCAGTCTATCGCTTGCTCTCTCTACGTCCTTCACTCTGCCTCTCTCACCCCCCCCCCCCCCCCCCCCCCTCCCTCATCTTTCAGTGTGTGTGTGTGTGTGTTGTATAATAATTTTGCGAGGAAACCAATAGCTAGCAGACTGAATTCCCATCAGGACTGCTGGCACTCACATCGCTGCGAAGACGACAACTAGGCAGACATGGTTCCATTACCAGAGCTGAGGCATCACCGTGGGGACCACCATCACGCCCCCATCAGTCAGACATTAGGTTGACATCAGTCTGACTCACACAGGCCCCGGCCCCCAGGCTGAAACAGGCGGTTGGTTACTGCTGGGTCCAACCCAGGGTCACCCCAGGACCCCTACTGACTGATTACTGGAAGTGGCTCAGGTTTTCCAGCAGGACAGTTCAACATCATATGACAGTGTGTGTTATTATAACTAATCTCACTCTCTTTTATTTACAGTGCCTTTGAATGCATCTGATAGGAGAGATTTGCACACCAGTATTGGGTTCACCTATATTCATCTATCCTGCATGTTGTTTTTTTCTCACTCTGTCCACTCTTTATCATCCTTTACTGTTAACTCCCAATTAATTGTGTTTATAATGAGGAAGGAAATGGATTTTCTAGAACGGGTCTCAGTCTTCGCAGCAAGTCATTTCCTGGTGTCTTACCTTGATGGCGAGGTCACAGTGTTCGCTGGCGGTGGTCAGCTGCTCTATCTGGCGGTCCACCTCGGCCACAGACAGGCTGCATGTGCTCTTCTTTCTCCCACACAGAACGCTCTCCAGCCCCGTCAGAACCCGCTGCAGCTCCGAGTTCAGGTCACTGCAGTTGTCTACACGGAGAAAACACAGGGCCGGGGTCAGATGTAACTGGTCTAGGAACAGATCAATGTTTACAAACAGAGTTGAGGTCACTGCAGTAGTCTATAACAAGGAAGCCCAGGGTCAAATAAACTAATCTGGTATCAGATGAATGAATGCCAGTGTGCCTGATACCGGGAGAAATAATAGGGCTAGAGCCAGATACACAGACCTAGGAGAAAATAGTTAAAATCCCAATGTGCAAAGAACAACACAACTACGGTAGTCTGCATGGGTAAGGTGACCTTGTTAGCATAGCAGCATAGTGATGATGTATTGTGTACTAGTCGGCAGGTAGCCTAGTGGTTAGAGCATTGGACTGGTAACCGAAAGTTTGCAAGATCGAATCCCTGAGCCGACAAGGTAAAAATCTGTTGTTCTGCCCCTAAACAAGGCAGTTAACCCAGTGTTCCTAGGCCATCATTGAAAATAAGAATTTTGTCCTAAAACTGACTTGCCTAGTTTAATAAAGGTCAAATAAAAGAAAGAAAGAAAACTAGTGACATACTAATAACCGGCCATGTGCTTAATGGTTTAACTGAATGCCTGAGGCTGACTGGAGGAATGCTGCAGGCTAGTAAAACACATCACACACATCTTCTGCTTAGAGCACAACACACACCACATAACTATCTGAGAGAAAGACAACAGTGATGAAGATACAAACAGGACCACTCTTTTTTATGATATATTATGACAATATTGTCATTCCGTACATTAACCTACAGTTAAGACCTGCGGGAATCAAACCCACAACCCTGGGGTTGCAAGACAAGTAACTAGCTCCAACCAAAGCGTCATCATCACTTTCAGAGCTTCCGTTCCCTATTCACTATTCACTCTCAACTTCTTATCTCCAGAGGTAATCAAATGAGCTCATCGGAAACTCATTTCAATTAGCATATTACTACAATCCCTGCAAAGCAGCAAAGACATGCATGTCAATGGTTAGCATCTGCTTCCATATTGCATCCAAAATAATAATGAAGATGATGATGATTATTATTGTCCAAGACCAAACAGAGCCTGGGTACATTGTGTGGGAAATTAAAATGTGGAGAGTGGCGGATGTATTTCCCCAAGTGCCCCCCTTAAGTGCAGATTCTGCCAACAATGCAAATGCAATTAGCACAGTGCGAAGGAATGTGAAGATGAACAAAACTTGAATTTGTTTCCTAAACAATTTCCTGACTGGTGAAATCCTGTTCGTGTGGGGATAAGATTGCCACGGCTACAGCCAGGGACGAAGGACTGCGAAGATTGAAATATGTTTTTCTTCTAGCGCTCTGCTAAACGTTGAGGATGATGAATAAGAAAAACCGATGAAGCTCTTTACCGTTGACAACTGATTGCTGGGTGCTCTCAGCACCACTGATAGAGGGGACTATTAATAGCATCTTGAAGGAACTGCCGTGCAGTGCAGTGTTGTTTGGGGGAAATTGTTCTGTTACAGACCCAACAGTGTGTTTGTGCACTCCCCCACAGTGGAAAATTGATTTAGCAGAGTGCTGAATCAATTGTACATTGTGGGAGAGTGCACAAACACACACATACACACACACTCACTCTGTCAGAGACACACATGTACACACACATAACTGCTCCTGTAGAAGCCTATAAATGTGTATTGTGTGCCATCAACCCTATAGCCACTGGTTTGTAACAGGCCATCCATCAAGGGAGGACATACACAGATAGGGAACAAAGCAGTTGATCAGTGAGAGTATATACACTACATGGCATCCTCCAAACCCTGATTCGTCAGTCGGACTGGCAGATGGTGAAGCGTGATTCATCACTCCAGAGTACTCGTTTCCACTGATCCAGAGTCCAATGGCGGCAATCTTTACACCACTCCAGCCGACGCTTGGCATTGTGCATGGTGAACATAGGCTTGCGTGCGGCTGCTCGGCCATGGAAACCCATTTCATGAAGCTCCTGACGAACAGTTCTTGTGCTGACGTTGCTTCCAGAGACAGTTTGGAACTTGGTAATGAGAGTTGCAACCGAGGACAGACGATTTTTAGCACTTGGCCTACCACTTCGCGGCTGAGCAGTTGTTGCTCCTAGTTGTTTCCACTTCACAAAAATAGCACTTACAGGTCACCGGGGTAGCTCTAGCATAGCTCTAGCAGGGGAGAAATTAAATTAACTGACTTGTTGGAAAGTCTGACCTGTACGACGGTGCCACATGGAAAGACACTGAGCTCTTCAGTAAGGCCATTCTGCTGCTAATGTTTGTCTACTGAGATTGCATGGCTGTGTGCTCAATTTTATACACGTCAGCAATGGGTGTGGCTGAAATAGCAGAATCCACTAATTTGAAGGGTTGTCCACATACTTTTGTATGTGCATTAATTCTACTGGTTGTGTAGAACCAACTCCTGATCAATGCAATGGCTTGGGACTGTTGTGAATGTGTCCACTAAAACGGAGTATGAAGATATTTGGAGCAAGTCAAAAGAATGCAATCGGGTCTGGGTGAATTTCACTGCTCTTAAACAGAGTTTGCACTTAAGTAACGTGCCGTTATCAGGAGTTGATTGTACATGGGTTTAGCTTAACTTCTTATGGCTGCAGGGGCAGTATTGAGTAGCTTGGATGAAAGGTGCCCAGAGTAAACGGCCTGCTCCTCAGTCCCAGTTGCTAATATATGCATATTATTATTAGTATTGGATAGAAAACAATCTGAAGTTTCTAAAAATGTTTGAATGATGTCTGTGAGTATAACAGAACTCATATGGCAGGCAAAAACCTGAGAAGAAATCCAAACAGGAAGTGGGAAATCTGAGGTTGGTTGATTTTCAACCCAGCCCCTATTGAATACACAGTGGGATATTGGTTATGTTGCACTTCCTAAGGCTTCCACTAGATGTCAACCGTCTTTAGAAACTTGAATGAGGCTTCTACTGTGATGTGGGGCCGGATGAAATGAAGTTTGAAATGTTTCTATGACCTGTAATATAACTTTTTGAAGTTTTTGTCCAACATTTGGCTGGACCTGCACGAGCGTTTGGATTTGTGTACTAAACGCCCTAACAAAAGTAGCTACTTGGACATAAATAATGGACATTATCGAACAAATCAAACATTTATTGTGGAACTAGGATTCCTGGGAGTACATTCTGATGAAGATCATCAAAGGTAAGGGAATATTTATAATGTTATTTCTGATTTCTGTTGACTACAACATGGCGGATATATATTTTTTTCCTGTGTGCTGTTCTCAGATTATTGCATGGTTTGCTTTTTCCGTAAAGTTGTTTTGAAGTCTGATACAGCGGTGGCACAAAGGAGAGGTATACCTATATTTCCATGTCTAACAATTGTATTTTCATCGACATTTATAATGAGTATTTCTGTAAAATGATGTGGCTCTCTGGAATATCACTGGATGTTTTTGGAACTAGTGAACGTAACTCGCCAATGCATAATGAGATTTTTCAAATATAAATACGAACTTTATCAAACAAAACATACATGTATTGTGTAACATGAAGTCCTATGAGTGTCATCTGATGAAGATCATCAAAGGTTAGTGATGAATTTTATCTCTTTTTGTGCTTTTTGTGACTCCTCTCTTTGGCTGGAAAAATGGCTGTGTTTTTCTGTGTCGGTGGTGACCTAACAATCGTTTGTGGTGCTTTCGTTGTAAAGCCTATTTGAAATCGGAAACTGTGGTGGGATTAACAACAAGATTACCTTCAAAACGGTATATGTATGTTTGAGGAATTTTAATTATGAGATTTCAGTTGTTTTGAATTTGGCGCCCTGCACTTTCACTGGCTGTTGTCATATCGATCCCGTTAACGGGATTGCAACCGTAAGAAGTTTTAACTTGATATACAGTCAAGCAGGACAGGCACATTGGGTCCTTCCTTACCCATGTCGGCGGTCACCAGGGTGGAGTGGTTTTCAGGCAGTGAGACGGACGCCCCGTCCTGGTCCAGGCTGTGTCCGTCCTCATTGATCTCCTGCTGGCTGTGGCTGAGCTCCGAACGCAGCTCCGAAAACTCATCCTCCTCCCTGGGGGACAGAGGGTCACAAAGTTATGTCTGAGTTAGGTCCAACAGATATGTAGCCTTGTTGCCAGATATGTTTGTGCTTGGATAACGCTGTCATGGCAAATGGCATCGGCTAAAGCATAAACAGATCTGGCAACAAGACGGGTATGACTCACACATATTTTCAAAATAAGAAATTCTTACAAGTTCCAGTTTTTTACTTCAATGTTGTTTTCATGACCACACACACACACACACACACACACACACACACACACACACACACACACACACACACACACACACACACACACACACAACAGATGATGGTGTACAGAATCTAGAAGAAGAAATTACAGATCTTTTTGTTTTGTAGGGTATGAGCTATTCATCTAATAATAGCAGACACAGTAACCGTGAATCCTAAAAGCTTTGAATATAGTTAACATGGTTAATATCTGGAAAAAATGACCTGAGAGAACCTTTAGATGTCTCTTTGACCCATCTGAGATGCAACCTATATACTGTAGGCTTAACATTAGTTCATCTGTAAAATGGCAATATACAGCCATTTCATGTGATTAGCTATGCATTATTAAATATGGAAATATATACCTCTCATACAGTATATACCGGTTGTGAGAATTTGTCCTTTTCAAATATGGACATTTTCCATGTGAAATGCAAGCTGAGTGACCCTATACCGCACGTAGTGCCTTCAGAAAGTATTCACACCCCTTGACTCTTTCCACATTTTGTTGTGTTACAGCTTGAATTGATTAAAATTCATTACAATTGAGATTGTGTCACTGGCCTACACACAATACCCCATAATGTCAACGTAGAATTATGTTTTTAGGAATGTTTACATATTAATAAAAATGCTGAAAAATCTGAAATGTCTCGAGTCAACAAGTATTCAACCCCTTTGTTATGGCAAGCCTAAATAAGTTAGAGTAAAAAATGTGGTTAACAAGTCACATAATAAGTTGCATGGACTAGTGGTTAAAATCATTTTTGAATGACTACCTCATCTCTGTACCCCACACATACCTAACTTAATTGACAGAGTGAAAACAAGGACGCCTGTACAGAATAAAAATACTCCAAAACATGCATCCTGTTTTAAACAAGGCAATAAAGTAATACTACAAAAAAAAAGTGGAATATAACTTTTAGTCCTGAATACAAAGTTTTATATTTGGGGCAAATCCAATACAACACATTACTGAGTACCACTCTCAGAGTACCATATTTTCAAGCATAGTGGTGGCTCCATCATGTTATAGGTCTGCTTGTAATCATTAAGGACTGAAAGTTGTTAAATAAAAAAAGAAACGGAATGGAGCTAAGCACAGGCAAAAACCTAGAGGAGAACCTGGTTCAGTCTGCTTTCCACCAGACACTGGGAGATTAATTCACCTTTCAGCAGGACAATAACCTAAAACACAAGGCCAAATCTACACTGGAGATGCTTACGTTCCTAAGTGGCCGAGTTACAGATTTGACTTCAATCTATGGCATAGACCTGAGAAAATGGTTGTCTAGCAATGATCAACAACCAATTTGACAGAGCTTAAATAATTGAAAAAAGAATAATGGGCAAATGTTGCACAATACTGGTGTGGAACTCTTAGAGACTTACCCAGAAAGAATCACAGCTGTAATTGCTGCCAAAAGGTGCTCCTACAAAGTACTGACTCAGAGGTTTGAATACCTACTGTATTGTAAATTTGATATTTCACTTTCAATAAATTAAAAACATGCTTTCACTTTGTCATTATGGGGTATTGTGTGTTGATGGGTTTAAAAAAAAATATATATATTTCAATTTTGAATTCAGGATGAAACAACAAAATGTGGAATAAATCAGGGGTGTGAATACTGTATGTGTGTGTGTGCGCGCATATGTACAGAACGTGCTTCAGATGAACTTCTCGGCATTAGTATTTAAATATATGCACAAGCATATAGGACTATGTGAATATTCCGTATGCATGTGATATTGAAATAATAAACTCTATTGGTGAAAGTAGTACTACACAGACAACCTCACTGCTGCTACCACCAAACATTGATATGTCAAGTCCTGGCAGTAGATCTGAATTATAGGGTCGTTTGACTGCATTTCATTGATTTGATACAATCTTTATTGTACATCTGTGAAATAAATAGCCAGGCAGTAAATTCACGTCGCAGAGTTCTCACAAGGTCGGCAAATAGAAAGTACTGACTCACAGACGTATGTGCTGTTCTGTTCATGTCGCAGGATACACTGAATTGGTATGGCACAGTTTATGCAAACACATACACACACAAATGACCAGAGCATGAAAGAAAACAGACTTTATAATGAACCTAATCAAAAACCAGTACACATTTTGGAGATGGAGGAATTTTGGGGGATTGCCATGCTTGAGTTCATTCTAATGAATTGTTTGGTTAATGTTCCTGCTTAGCACTCAAAACCATGCCTGTTATGTCAGAGGAGTTTGTTCCGGTGTGCTGAGCACCTATGGAGAGGGCTGGAGAGGGCACTTGAGCTAGGAAAACAAACATTTAGGAGGCCTCTGACGCAAATGCTGCCATTTTGATTTCACTACAGTAAGTAAACAACGGAGGAAGAGAGTTATACGACAGGGTACGAAAAAGGGATTCCAATCAAAGGGAGGCACCTTTAGGGTACCTAAGGGAATTGAGGGCGGAGGTGGTGTGTGTGTGTGTTGCATTAGGGTACCTAAGGGGATTGAGAGCAGAGGTGGTGTGTGTGTGTGTGTTGCATTAGGGCTGGGCGATATATTCAATTCATTTGATTAATTTGAATGTATATGTTTTTGCACAATATTCCAAATGCCTGTTATTTTGAGCGTTTATGTCCGCTTGTTCTCATGTTGTATATTTGGTCTCGTCTCCTTTGCTCCTCTGTGCACCATCCCATTTACACCAGAGATCCGTGTTGCAGGTCTCCGCCCTAACAATGGAAGTCGCTGTCCCAAAGGCGGGTAGGCAGGCAAAAAGCTTAGGTCCAACATAAACCCATTGGCCTTATTTTGGACAGATTTTAACCAGAGTGAAACCTCTCACTTCACCTCTTCCTCTATGGTTCACACACACACACACACACACACACACACACACACACACACACACACACACACACACACACACACACACACACACACACACACACACACACACACACACACACACACACACACCGTCCCCCCCTCACATTAACAAAGTTGAGAGTTCTGACAAGCTTTCTGACAAGCAGTTTCAACTCGCTATTTGCGTTTGAGGTTTGGTCCACATGGACACCGAAACACATTGAGACATTATTTTACTGTAATAGAGAAGTTACCTTTTCTAACGATACCATTTTTAAGTCTCAACTACTCATGTAGTTGTGTGCAGAGCAGACTACTAAAACGAGAGTATCAATGAACATTGATTCTGGAAAATGAATGCTCAGTTTGTCGTGCGCAGCATTGGGGTACCACATATCGCAAGCAGCATTTTAGCTAAAGACTGTTATACTAGCTGTCTGGTCTGTGTTTTAAATGTGCAATAAGCATAAAACACACTTAGATAAGGAATTGGCAACTCATTCTCAGTCTGAGAAATAAGGCAGGCCACTTGATTTTAACATCTGAACAAAGTGGACAGGCTAGCATGGTGTTCAAACAGTTGGAGATGGACAGAAGAGTGTGTTCATAACAATTCAACTGTTCTAACTTGTTAGCTAACACATAGATCCAAGTTGGCTAAACTTGAAATATACAGATTAGCTGGCTACTCACTGGCACGTTAGGCTTGAGAGATTGTTTATGAGACCTGTGCTAATTTTCTATAATACCTGCTACAATAAGTTAGTCATTACTTGTGAATGTGCATTACGCATGGTTCTAGTTAAATTGGTAACAAAATAGGGCATTTTCATAGACAGACGTGAAAGCCAGATGAGTGATTATTGCAACAACAAAAAAACAGGTTAAACTATTTTAATAACATTGAATTATTAGTTGGTCTTATGAATGTGGAAGGCTTATATTTAGCCTAGGTATAATTTCACAAGCCTTGAATTCATTAGATTATTGCTGACTCTTTGAAATACAGTGTATTTGACATTTAAACGTACAACAAAGCTTATTTAGAGAAAAAATATATATACTTTTTAATTGAACTGCCCTTAAGTTTGAAAAAAATAGAGATATGATTTTTAGGCCATATCGCCCAACCCTAGCCTGCATACCCTATGTGCGCATGTATGTGTCTGCTTGTGTGTGTGAGTGTGCATTTGTGTCTACCACCCACCTGATGGTAGAGCCCTGTAGCACGTCTATCTTCTTGTTGAGCTCAGCGATGATGCTGTGCAGCTCTGTGATCCTCTCCTCGTATCGTAGGGTGGTCCGCTCCTGAACGTCCTCATGCTCCCGCATCAGATAGGACTGCTCACACTGGCAAAACACACGCATACACATTAACCGTGTTATCCCACTGAGCTAATGCCTTGATATCTGAGAGGCGACCTATTCTGTTATTTGGGAATTTTGAAAGGAATGCAATCTAAAAACATCTAACATTTCTTAACTGACATCACAATTTAGAGATTGAATCATGTTACTGTAAAAAGCCACCATTCAAAACCCATAACAATGACGCCCATTCAATGCGTGGAGTGTGGAGAATGGCATTTCAACAAAAGGTATCTTTCTACACAGTCGCGTGTAATTTGGAATGGGAATAAATCCAGAGGAAATTCTCTGCTGGGTTGCCAGATTTTTGTCTCTGGCGTACAAATGCACGCACGCACGCACACACACACACTGCACCGTTGTGTACAAGGTCAGGCCTAAGGGCTTTTCTGGGGATTGTCTACATGGAGCTCAGAGGCTGGGAGAGAGGGAAGGGTATCGGCTTTCCACTCAGCTATATTACAAGTGAAGGGGGAGAAGAGGTGTGTGTGTGTGTGTGTGTGTGTGTGTGTGTGTGTGAGAGTGAGTGTGTGTGTGAGAGTGAGTGTGTGTGTGAGAGATCTGGCTTGAGCGTGTGTCATACTATGCTTCCTAGAATGACCTCAGAATGACCTTTCCTGGCCTGCGTCGGAGGTTGGACATGAAAATAAAACAAAGACAAAGAGGGGTCTGCCTAGTGCTTTATACAATTTGACATTAATCAAGCACTAAAACGACTACAAGACAAAGGAGACGATTGTGGACTACAGGGCTGCAGTGGAGCAGGTTGAGAGCTTCAAGTTCCTTGGTGTCCACATGACCAACAAACTAGCATGGTCCAAGCACACCAAGACAGACAAGAAGAGGGCACGACAAAACCTATTCCCCCTCAGGAGACTGAAAAGACTGAAAAGGAAGGCCCTAAAAATTGTCCAAGACTCCAGCCACCATAGTCATTAAACTGTTCTCCCTGCTACCGCACGGGAAGCGGTACCGGAGCGCCAAGTCTAGGTCCAAGAGGCTTCTTAACAGCTTCTACCCACAAGCCATAAGACTCCTGAACATCTAATCAAATGGCTACCCAGACTATTTGCATTTCACCCCCTCTTTTACATCGCTGCTACTCTCTGTTATTATCTATGCATAGTCACTTTAATAACTCTACCTACATGTACATATTACCTCAATTACCTCGACTAACTGGTGCCCCTGCACATTGACTCTGTACCGGTACCCCCGCTATTGTTATTTTACTGCTGCTCTTTAATTATTTGTTACTTTTATTTGTAATTTTTTTTTTGACAGGTATTTTCTTAAAAGTGTATTGTTGGTTAAGGGCTTGTAAGTAAGAGTTTCACAGTAAGGTCTGTTGTATTCGACGCATGTGACAAATAGACTTTTATTTGATTTGAAGCGGTCCCATACAAGTACTATGGACTTATTCACAAAGGTTTAACGTCATGAAAATAATTCCTATGTTTTTGTATACAGACATTACACTGCCAAAAGAATGTGAAACATGTCATAGAATTACATGATGAAAAGACAAACCTCTGTCATGAGAAACATGAGGTCGTGTGGAATCGTTCTGCGACCTTCGAAACTAGAGCCCCATTGAATAAGTCTCAGCCCCGGGATTCTGAGAGTGGGAGTCATAGGTCAATAGATCGGGTAGTCAGGAGTCAGGGGTATACTTCACCCTAAACAAAAACATCTGTGTATGAAAGGTCAGGGGTTCAGGTGACGAGATATGAGCCTCAGGCTGACACAGCCATCAGAGTCCCCACGCAGAGACAGAGCCCCAATGTGTCTGTGTGTTATCCTATGTGTTGAGTCAGGAGTCCACCAGTCAACTGGCCAGCGGTGACAATTAGAAGAGCTGAGTGGTTTAGCTCCCTTGCCCCAGGGAGAGCTGCAGTGACAAAGAGCAGCTTCCAGTCAGCCATTGTCATGTCACACAGTGTGTTGATTTGTAAATAACAATCAACAAGGGTCGCATAGAGCCAACAGTGTTTTTTTGTTGCTTCAATAGAGTGATCAGGGACATGCAACTATAGTTTTCCTTCACAGAAAACATTTGTGCAGCACATTCGGCAGAAAATAGCTTCATTTTCAGCAGATGACAACAGAAGTGCAACGCTATTTGTCTGGCAGCCAAAAAAGTACATGAGCTCACACTGAAAAACAATACATGGCCATATTTCTAATGATTATCATAGAAAGAATGTAGCCAGCTACATTTCCTAATGTTTTGCTTAAAGTTCATCTTGAGACGGGGCATCAGAGTGTTAAGCTTTCTGCAGAGTTTGAGAAATCTGTACAGCTGCCACTGCTATCTTGATTTCCTTGCGTTTTTTTCTCCTCTGTCTCTCATTCACATTCGCTTGTAAATGTCCAAACTCACCAAAAATGACATTCGGTAGCTCCTACCTATATATGTATAACTTTATGAGCTGGACTGCCAGTCTTTGCAATTAGTTTATTTACGTTTGTGCTCATTAGCATATTTAGCTAGCAGCTTCCATGGAAATTCGTTATTACTTGTTCTAATTTTGTTAGCATTCTGGTAATAGACACCCAGATGCTTTTTGGCGACCCTTATGTACTAAACCGGGATGCGAGAAGGACAGTAATGACGATAAGAAAATGGTGATACCGCCCAACCCTAATCACAATGGAATCTAACAACAATGGCAAGTGCAAGTATATTCCAAGCCATTTCTTTATCTTAAAATGAATGGTCTATCCCTCTTCATCTAACTCCAGTGGAACTGATGGGAAACTAGAATAAAAAACTAATGTTTCCAGCATTAATATTTTACACAAATAATAGTACCAGATATTGTTTACAGCCGCCGCCACTAGGTAAATACCCATAGCTGATTCAGCTGCCACCAGAGGTATTCCACAGCTCTTTGAAGCAGCGTCTGTTTCTAGGTCCAGAGGGAAAGGGGCCAGGGCATTTATAGAACAGGTACTCACACAATCTGTCTCTCTATTTCTCTCCCTCTATCACACTCGCTCCATTACACACATGCATAAACACCCAATAATTCTCTCCATAAACAAGCATTCTCCCCCTTTCTCGTTCTCGCACACACCAAGCAAGCCCAAAACGCCATCCTCTGAGAGAGACCGTGCCAAACACTGGGACCGGGAAAACTACAAAGCAGATCGAAGCTGAGCAGTTGGCATGATTACTGACGTTCCTGGTTCCAGTGACATATGGGGTGTGTTGCTTCATGCCAAATAATCCCAAAATCTATTTGCTCTTTATTTAAAAAAGTAAAGCTTCCAGTCTCTCATCACTGTATGAGAGCAGGTATCCAGAGAACCAGAGCTGGAATTAAATCCTCCTACTCCTCTAATACACACCCAAGGTCACAGAGAATCACTGTCACTGGGACAATAACATTACACTGAAGACAATGTAATGTTATGGGAAGGTGATAACCGACAGCTGAAAAGAAAGTAGGTAATTTCGAGCATGCTAGGATGATAGTGACAACAAAAAAATTATCAGCATTCTGCACCTCTTCTCTATGTACTCTGATTGGAGCATATGGACTGGGTGTTTTGGGGGAAGAGGGGAGGATATCCAGACGCATTGTAATAGATGAGCCATTCAATTCAAATGCCTGTGTGCAATGTCAGCTATTCCAGGATATTCTTCAGGATATTCTTCAGGATATTCTATTCCAGTTCAGATTTCTACTGTAGTTCTTTAATATCCATCATTGGGGGACCGAGTGGCGCAGCGGTCTATGGCACTGCATCGCAAGAGGCGTCACGACAGACCCGGGTTTGATCCCAGGCTGTATCACAACCGGCCATGATCGGGAGTCCCATTTGATGGCACACAATTGTCCCAGCGTCGTTCGAGTTAGGGGAGGGTTTGGCCGGGGTAGGCCTTCATTGTAAATAATAATTTGTTCTTAACTGACTTGCCTAGTTAAATAAAGGTTAAACAAATAAAACATTATTTAGCAGTTTGAGTTATTATGCAAAGATAACCCTATAAAAGAAAGTTTCCATACCAGAGGTCTAATCCTCAGGTGCAGAAAAGAGGAACTATTTACAGTGTTTTTTCCAATTATGGGTCATGAGAGATCCACTGCAGCTGGCTTGTAGACAGAATTATTATTAAGATTTGTAATTTATAAATGGAGTGGTGGCAGTAACCACTGCATTACACCAATGTTCTGGGAATGGTACTTTGAATGGGTAGCTTAGCTAAGTGAGTGTCCAATACAATGATGAACATGAGTCTATGTGAATATACATTCAGTGCCCAGTTTATTAGGTACACCCATCTAGTACCGGTTCAGACCCTCCTTTGCCTCCAGAACAACATTTGGGGAATGTAAACGTTGCTCAATTGGTATCAAGGGACCTAACGTGTGCCAGGAAAACATTTCCCACACCATTACACCACCACCACCAGCCTGTACCGTTGACACTAGGCAGGATGGGGCAATGGACTCATGCTGCTTACACCAAATCCTGACTCTGCAATCACCATGACACAACAGGAACCGGGATTCGTCAGCAACTTGATCTTTTAACTTCACTTTGGGATTTGATGTAATTGGATGAACGTTGATTTTGGACCCATTAATTCCACATGGTTACAGGGTTAATTCCACATGGTTACCTGGTTAATATCACATGGTTAGTGTTAATTCCACATGGTTACCTGGTTAATTTCACATGGTTAGTGTTAATTCCACATGGTTACCTGGTTAATATCACATGGTTAGTGTTAATTCCACATGGTTACCTGGTTAATATCACATGGTTAGTGTTAATTCCACATGGTTACCTGGTTAATATCACATGGTTAGTGTTAATTCCACATTGTTACCTGGTTAATATCACATGGTTAGTGTTAATTCCACATGGTTACAGGGTTAATATCACATGGTTAGTGTTAATTCCACATGGTTACCTGGTTAATATCACATGGTTAGTGTTAATTCCACATGGTTACCTGGTTAATATCACATGGTTAGTGTTAATTCCACATGGTTACAGGGTTAATATCACATGGTTAGTGTTAATTCCACATGGTTACCTGGTTAATATCACATGGTTAGTGTTAATTCCACATGGTTACCTGGTTAATATCACATGGTTAGTGTTAATTCCACATGGTTACCTGGTTAATATCACATGGTTAGTGTTAATTCCACATGGTTACCTGGTTAATATCACATGGTTAGTGTTAATTCCACATGGTTACCTGGTTAATATCACATGGTTAGTGTTAATTCCACATGGTTACCTGGTTAATATCACATGGTTAGTGTTAATTCCACATGGTTACCTGGTTAATTCCACATGGTTACCTGGTTAATTCCACATGGTTACCTAGTTAATTCCACATGGTTACCTGGTTAATATCACATGGTTAGTGTTAATTCCACATGGTTACCTGGTTAATATCACATGGTTAGTGTTAATTCCACATGGTTACCTGGTTAATATCACATGGTTAGTGTTAATTCCACATGGTTACCTGGTTAATATCACATGGTTAGTGTTAATTCCACATGGTTACCTGGTTAATATCACATGGTTAGTGTTAATTCCACATGGTTACAGGGTTAATATCACATGGTTAGTGTTAATTCCACATGGTTACCTGGTTAATATCACATGGTTAGTGTTAATTCCACATGGTTACAGGGTTAATATCACATGGTTAGTGTTAATTCCACATGGTTACCTGGTTAATATCACATGGTTAGTGTTAATTCCACATGATTACAGGGTTAATATCACATGGTTAGTGTTAATTCCACATGGTTACCTGGTTAATATCACATGGTTAGTGTTAATTCCACATGGTTACAGGGTTAATTCCACATGGTTACCTGGTTAATATCACATGGTTAGTGTTAATTCCACATGGTTACCTGGTTAATATCACATGGTTAGTGTTAATTCCACATGGTTACCTGGTTAATATCACATGGTTAGTGTTAATTCCACATGGTTACCTGGTTAATATCACATGGTTAGTGTTAATTCCACATGGTTACCTGGTTAATATCACATGGTTAGTGTTAATTCCACATGGTTACCTGGTCAATATCACATGGTTAGTGTTAATTCCACATGGTTACCTGGTTAATATCACATGGTTAGTGTTAATTCCACATGGTTACCTGGTTAATATCACATGGTTAGTGTTAATTCCACATGGTTACCTGGTTAATATCACATGGTTAGTGTTAATTCCACATGGTTACCTGGTTAATATCACATGGTTAGTGTTAATTCCACATGGTTACCTGGTTAATATCACATGGTTAGTGTTAATTCCACATGGTTACCTGGTTAATATCACATGGTTAGTGTTAATTCCACATGGTTACCTGGTTAATATCACATGGTTAGTGTTAATTCCACATGGTTACCTGGTTAATATCACATGGTTAGTGTTAATTCCACATGGTTACCTGGTTAATATCACATGGTTAGTGTTAATTCCACATGGTTACCTGGTTAATATCACATGGTTAGTGTTAATTCCACATGGTTACCTGGTTAATATCACATGGTTAGTGTTAATTCCACATGGTTACCTGGTTAATATCACATGGTTAGTGTTAATTCCACATGGTTACCTGGTTAATATCACATGGTTAGTGTTAATTCCACATGGTTACCTGGTTAATATCACATGGTTAGTGTTAATTCCACATGGTTACCTGGTTAATATCACATGGTTAGTGTTAATTCCACATGGTTACCTGGTTAATATCACATGGTTAGTGTTAATTCCACATGGTTACCTGGTTAATATCACATGGTTAGTGTTAATTCCACATGGTTACCTGGTTAATATCACATGGTTAGTGTTAATTCCACATGGTTACCTGGTTAATATCACATGGTTAGTGTTAATTCCACATGGTTACCTGGTTAATATCACATGGTTAGTGTTAATTTCACATGGTTACCTGGTTAATAACACATGGTTAGTGTTAATTCCACATGGTTACCTGGTTAATATCACATGGTTAGTGTTAATTCCACATGGTTAGTGTTAATTTCACATGGTTACCTGGTTAATATCACATGGTTAGTGTTAATTCCACATGGTTACCTGGTTAATATCACATGGTTAGTGTTAATTCCACATGGTTACCTGGTTAATATCACATGGTTAGTGTTAATTCCACATGGTTAGTGTTAATTTCACATGGTTACCTGGTTAATATCACATGGTTAGTGTTAATTCCACATGGTTACCTGGTTAATATCACATGGTTAGTGTTAATTCCACATGGTTACCTGGTTAATATCACATGGTTAGTGTTAATTCCACATGGTTACCTGGTTAATATCACATGGTTAGTGTTAATTCCACATGGTTACCTGGTTAATATCACATGGTTAGTGTTAATTCCACATGGTTACCTGGTTAATATCACATGGTTAGTGTTAATTCCACATGGTTACAGGGTTAATATCACATGGTTAGTGTTAATTCCACATGGTTACAGGGTTAATTTCACATGGTTAGTGTTAATTCTACATGGTTACAGGGTTAATTTCACATGGTTAGTGTTAATTTCACATGGTTACAGTGTTAATTCCACATGGTTACAGGGTTAAAACAGAAACAACTCAAAAAGTTAAGTTAGGTATTAATTCTGAGTGGTTAAGGTTAGGGCTATGGTTTCGGCAAAGCATAAAACTAAATCAAATCAAATCTGTTGTTTCCATTTCGTATCTTCAAGTAGTCTCCTTGCTTGATAGACAATTGTGAACTGGTCTAAGCGCCGTGAGTTGGAGCCCAGTGCTGTGCCATAATTGTTGTATTTTTGGGGTGAGCACCGAGAACAGCATACAGTGGGGCAAAAAAGTTTAGTCAGCCACCAACTGTGCAAGTTCTCCCACTTAAAAAGACGAGAGAGGCCTGTAATTCTCATCATAGGTACACTTCAACTATGACAGACAAAATGAGAAAAAAAATCCAGAAAATCACATTGTAGGATTTTTTATTAATTTATTTGCAAATTATGGTGGAAAATAAGTATTTGGTTTGTAGGTAACAAGCAAGATTTCTGGCTCTCACAGACCTGTAACTTCTTCTTTAAGAGGCTCCTCTGTCCTCCACTCATTACCTGTATTAATGGCACCTGTTTGAACTTGTTATCAGTATAAAAGACACCTGTCCACAACCTCAAACAGTCACACTCCAAACTCCACTATGGCCAAGACCAAAAAGCTGTCAAAGGACACCAGAAACAAAATTGTAGGCCTGCACCAGGCTGGGAAGACTAAATCTGCAATAGGTAAGCAGCTTGGTTTGAAGAAATCAACTGTGGGAGCAATTATTAGGAAATGGAAGACATACAAGACCAATGATAATCTCCCTCGATCTGGGGCTCCACGCAAGATCTCACCCCGTGGGGTCAAAATGATCACAAGAACGGTGAGCAAAAATCCCAGAACCACACGGGGGGGGACCTAGTGAATGATCTGCCGAGAGCTGGGTAACAAAGCCTACCATCAGTAACACACTACGCCGCCAGGGACTCAAATCCTGCAGTGCCAGACGTGTCCCCCTGCTTCAGACAGTACATGTCCAGGCCCGTCTGAAGTTTGCTAGTGAGCATTTGGATGATCCAGAAGAAGATTGGGAGAATGTCATATGGTCAGATGAAACCAAAATATAACTTTTTGGTAAAAACTCAACTCGTCGTGTTTGGAGGACAAAGAATGCTGAGTTGCATCCAAAGAACACCATACCTACTGTGAAGCATGGGGGTGGAAACATCATGCTTTGGGGCTGTTTTTCTGCAAAGGACCAGGACTACTTTTTTGCCCCACTGTATATCCACATCCTCAGAACCTACTCAAAATTCTGAAATCGACATGTGTTTCTAATGACCAGTCTATTCGTCAGGACCAAGCAATGTTTTTCAACTCCTCAATTGTCCAGTGTTGGTGATCGCATGCCCACTGGAGCTGCTTGTTCTTGTTTTTAGCTGATATCAGTGGAACCCGGGGTGTTCACCTGCTGCAAAAACCCATCCGTGACAAAGATAGACGAGTTGTGCATTCCAAGATGCTGTTCTACACCACTGTTGTACCGCACCGTTATTTGCCTGTTTGTGTCCCGCTTGCCACGATTCTTGCCATTCATGTTGGATGTTTTTTGTATGTCGCACCATTCTCGATAAACCCTAGACATTGTCGTGTGTGAAAAGCCCAATTGGCCGGCCCTTTCTGAGGTACTGGAATGGGAAAAACAAGTGACCTAAGCAACTCTGAGCATGGTATAATTGTTGGTGCAATGCTCAGAGTCACTTAGGTCACTTGTTTTTCCCATCCTAACGTTCAATTGAACAGTAACTGAATGTCTTGATGCCTGTCTACCTGCTTTATATAGCAAGCCACGGCCACCTGATTCACTGTCTGTAGGAGCGATCCATTTTTGTGAACGAGGTGGTGTACCTAATAAACTGAGTATTTGTCTACGGCCCAATAGAGTAGAGTACCTGCGCTTTGGCCAGTCTCTTCTCCAGCATCTCTCGCTCTCTCTCCGTCTGCACCAGCCGCTTGTTCAGCTCCACCACGTCCCCCTTCAATGAGGCCAGGGCTGCCAGGTGGAGCTAAAGAGAGAGGGGAGAGTGTTACAACCATAACACACACCAAGTTACAACAGATTCAGTGAGTACAGAGCACACGCACTTCTTTGTCCTCACACATAGACACTCTAGGGAAGGGTTGAAGCCCAAAGCAGAACAGAGAGTGCTAACACTAGCATGTGGATCACGCAGACTTGTCACTTGGGTGGGCCGAGGTGTCTCACACACACACGCCTGTTCAACTATCTGAGGGATCACAAATGTCCTATACACACTCCTCTAGTCAGGTAACCTGCTCACAGTCATGCTTTAAGCCCTATGCTTTCCTAATACCAAAGGCAACTTCCATTTCAAAAAAAATATGACCAAGTTTTTAAAATGGTACAGGTTAAGTTAGTTACAGAGGAGAGGACTACCTTGGCTTAAACTTCTTTTTTTAAACAGCACAGTCATGCTTTCTCATATCAATGGAAAAGTCTCTCAAACTAAATATAAGCCAAGGGGCATTCAGAAACTCTGCTCTTACCCCTTAACTCAGCATATAGCAACAGAAGAACAGAAAACTCTAGGAAAGGCGGGATAAGAAAAAGAGTGCTATCTTCTCTGCGACAAGCTTTCTGTTTCGCCATGCAGTGGGGAGGCTTAACGCTCAGAGGAACTAAAGCTGTTGTGACTAAGCAGAGACCAAGTCCAGACACATCACATGGGACTGCATGCCACTAAGCTGCAAGGAGAGTCCTTTCCAAACGAGACAGGGGAGCTGACTTGGTTTTCAAGGGAAGAAAGACCAACTTCCAAATATATCCAATCCTGATTCTTCAATTAGCCTCTACTGCTAACCTAACTCAAACCAGCCCCTGAAGATGTATTTTCACTGCTTGAGTTTGCAGTATAGCCTAGTGGTTCCAACATTTTTTGGATATCAAACTAAAACAAATTATCTTGTGGACCTCTAGACAAAGCAATGTTGTAAGCCTAACGAGTGACCACAGCACAATCAGCACAAGCCAAAAGGCAGTAAGAATTGTCCGCGACCCACCAAGTGTGTGTCTACCTACTATTTAGCAAAAGGGCTACTCAAAGAACAGGCTTACAATAATTAAACGGTGAATATTTTGGACTCAGTACTTTTGACAATAACTCCTGAATAGTAGATATTTGGTGAAAAGTCAGTTGCACAAAAGGAAAGTGTTATTCATTTACACAACTTCAAGGTGAATCTTTTTTCCCACACTTGACCTGCATTTTCTCTATACAAAGAACTCCATACACACGGACTCTTAACACCATAACTATGGATAGAACATTGCTGCGTCGGCAGCGATTTGAATGAATTAACCAGCGATAGTGTGTTTCCTCTGCCGTCTCTGATGAGCCCTGAGCGGAATAAATGCTTTGAATGAATCCTCTCAGGAAGTGAAAAAAACCCGGAAACATCAGAGAGATGGACCACAAGGTTCACCTACTGTTCCAAATGGACCATTTAACACTCAAGCAGAGAGAGAGATGGAGGGAGCATTTCAAATAAGGGATGTTTATTAAAGGCCTTTTTTCATAGATAGAGGGAAGATCCAGTGGGGAAGATCCAGTGGGGAAGATCCAGTAGGGAAGATCCAGTAGGGAAGATACAGTGGGGAAGATCCAGTGGGGAAGATACAGTGGGGAAGATCCAGTAGGGAAGATCCAGTAGGGAAGATCCAGTAGGGAAGATCCAGTGGGGAAGATCCAGTGGGGAAGATCCAGTGGGGAAGATCCAGTGGGGAAGATCCAGGTGAAGTGGATAGTAAAACATCTTCTCCTGATACTGAACAGTGAGCCTCTTTGCACCTGCAAGCACATTGCTATGTGACTGTTCACAAAATGTATAATCTAAATCAATTCGGTATTAGATACACAGCATTGGCCATTATATTTATTTAAATAAAACACTGTAGTTTGTATGAAAGGGCTTGCACGATAAGTACATGAGTGAGACAATGACATAAATCAATGTATCGTTTAAACAGTCATCTTCATCATTCACTCAACTGGAGGGGCCAACCACCAGAACTAACCCGTGGTCCACATCCAATCAGAAGAGCATCCAAAACCACTGAACCCTGGGGGAAAAAATCTATAAGAGTCGGGAGAGAGATCAGCGGTGGAAAGAGGAAATGACACGAAAGACAGACAGAAATGCAGGCCAGCAGAGGTATGAAGTAGAGGTAATTAGTGACCCCATACAGTACACAAGCACGACCCTTGATCTCAGTGTTGGGTATTCACCATGAGGAGAGAAAAGGACTGGGTAGCCTTGACCTTCTTACTCTATTTCAATGGTCATCAAATGGTTGATTGCGATCGACTGGTCCAAGTCATTCCAAGTTGATCGCGAAACAATGATATAAAAACAAAGATAAAGCCTTGCATTCCTTATTTTTTCTGTCTCACGCTGTTGGCAGTAGGTGCACTTATTTCAGCTGCCTTGTGCCCTGGGTAGGCGAAGTGTTCCCATTTTGAACCATTTTATGTGTCTCAGGGTAAAAACTACGCCCACTCTGCATGCCCGGAGAGCAAATCAAGTGAACCCATTGGCCTACCGCTAGCCAATCGGATTGCTCAGATCACCATGTCTGCCTGCAGTTTGCTGGAGTGTGCAGAAAAGTTGATACTTTGATTTCAAAAAGTCTAAAACCATGACTAGAGAGAGACTTTCAACAAATACAGCAAGAGGTCCTGTTATGAGTGAGTTCATGTTTTTATTCAGCACTGTCAACACTTAATTCAATACTTTTATAAAGCATGATATTCTCTCTTCCACTTGCGCTGCAACCAGCACTGCAGCTTCAATGAATGAGTAGCAAATTGTAGCGATAGGATTGTGTTGTTATTGTTAGCGGATGTGTTTTTTTAATATCGAGGAATATTTCACTTTCTCTGGTCATAGGACTAACAACATGAATGCATGAGGCAGAAATAATGTGGTGTTTTGCCATCAGCTCAAAGACGGTGTCCCCTTTTTGCTCAGTATCTGCAGAGGGGTGAGAGCTGAGGGACGGTCTGACTGTGAGAGGCAGAACCTCTGATGCTCTCCCTCCGCAGAGAATGACCATCAGATGCAAGCAGAATCAGTCCAGTAAAATAAAGAAAGCACATTATTTCAATGTATGCTCTCAGCTCAGAAAAGTTTGGGGACCACTGCTCTATTTCAATGACAGTTCTTCAAATGGAGTTATTGAATGCAGTAGTTAGTGCTGAGGGATTAACCGAAATGTCTGTAATTTTCAGTTTTGAAACAACTATTTCACCAACATCGGTTCAATTATTTGAATTCCATTTAGTTTAGTTATTTTTCTCTCTCTCGATGCTCAGTTTCTCAAGAGATAAATCAGATCAAGCACGAACTGTGTGATGTAGTAGGGAGTTGTAGTTTCCAACAGGCCAATATTCTACATAGTTTAGCGCATAAATTATGGTAATTAACTACAATAACAATAATCCATTGCGCTCCTAGTTGTCCAGTTTGTGTGAAACAGACAAGGAGACAGAGAGAAGAGAGTAGAACGGGTGATCTTTTCTTCACAAAGTATCTCTACCCAAAAAATACATTCAAGCAGTCATAAAAGTATGCCATTTACTTTGAAGATCAACTAAAATAAAAATGTTGTCAGACCGCATAGGCAGCAGCAATAGAGAGATGAGATGACTTGGAAGGAAATAATAATGTAATTAAATAAAACAAAATGTAATATATACACAGCAACTGAAATATTTCATTAAAGTAAAGTCATGTGAATAAATAATGATTAATAAGTGATAAGCAGTAATGGTCAGTCACTACCATCAAGGGAATTGTATTGTTTTATTCTGTTTTCAAATCAAACTTTATCTGTCACTTCTGCCGAATGCAACAAGTGTAGACCTTACCGTGAAATGCTTACTTACAAGCCCTTAACCAACAGTGCAGTTCAATAAGAGTTGTTACAGCATTCAACCCACATAATGCATAGCGCATTTAGTGTCCTACATTTTTTATCGAAAACTAAATCTGTGATGTTGTTTAATAATCGATCCAACCTCATAAAGCACTAATTGCTCAGCACTAACAGTAATTATTTGGTGCCAAAAGACAAGTCTTGTTGCCTACATAATTTGCCTGAGTAGTTATGATCAAAGCTAGTTCCGTGGCCACAAATCATGAGTAGTAGTAATCATACAGGCCAATGTTTTGCTCTCTCTGCACTATTATTTCTAAGAGGCTTGGAGTTAATTACATAATTCCTCCTAAATAAATGTTTTGAGTTTTCCTCTGACCTGATATTTAGCTCTCAATGATTGGCTGACCTGGCCTTCAGTGTGTGGGTGTTTGTGTGTGCCATTTAATATAATTTTTCTGGCAGACAAGTGACCCTTGCAGTCTGAGGCGACAAGCTGGCACTGATGTGTTTACTGAGTTCTGCCTGGGAAGGTTCTTAGCCCTCTCTCCTATCTCTCCCTCACACACTCTCTCTCTCACACACACACACACACACACACACACACAAACAGCTAGAGCCCATTTCAGGCTCTGGGGGGAGTTAGGCCTATCTCATGGGTAAAATGATATTAATTAGAGCTCCATGATGCACTTCCATTATCTATTTGAGGGGTTGGGGAGGAGAGGGCCGTTCTACAGATTCCACTCCCGGGAATTCATAGTTCTTCTTTTCCGACGGAGGGCAATCCTCTAACACCTCCATCACTGCCATGTCAACCTTACACACAAACCTTAAAACCTGTTAAATGTAACTAAATGTAATCGAAAATGTAATCTACGTAATCCAAAAGTAATTATTTATCATGAGAGGGCCATAAACAACAACTAGAAAGGCTGCGTACCTCAAGAAAGGTTCAAACTCACCTTTCTGGTAAAACATTGTTATAAATCACAATTGAGGACAATATGAAAATATGAAATATTTGATATAATGTATTTCCTATTCAACAGAACTGGATGAATAAGGCATGAAATGACATATGCTTTCTAAATATAGCATAATCAAATGATAAAACAACTAAATATAAGATGCCTTCCTTATATGTTGTATGTATTATTGTATGTTTAGTGTTAGACAAAATGTACATGTCTAAACAAAAAAAGAATCCACTTCGGCCAGATGATCACATGACCCATCAAATTAGCCAGGTGTGTCTGGGGCTGATAACGACCCTTAACTGTATTTTATGAACATGTGTACATGTCTAGACAACAGTGACCCATCCACTTAGCTAGATGTGGCTGGGGGATGCTTATAGCGTTTCTTTCACATTAACCATTAATTTAGACAAGTGTGTCAGGTAAGCGTCATCTAATAATTATAAAATATTATAAAATATCTGGATGATAAAAATAGTTTTATCATCTGGACAGAACCATGCAGGTCTCAAAACAGCGGACTTTAAGTCTAAAAGGTTTGAAATCAAAGCCTTACCTTTTCAGTTTAATATAATTTCTCAGCAATATCGATGTTTTTTTTAATGAGCATGGCCTTATTTTTATTACAGCATATTGGATAACTGTCAATCATGTTCCATTCACCCCAACAACAAAAAAATCTCTCATGAGCCTCCTAGGTTTTGTAATTTTGTATTGACGTCAATGAACCCAGAGGAGGACTCCAGCTACACCATGGTGTTTTAATCAGTTACTCCTCCTCTGAGGAGCCTCCACTGGTAGAGATACATTATCATTACTATAGACATGTCATATCTAGCCTAAACCAGCAAAAAAAAAAAAAATCATGTAGGACTATATGTTCCCCATATGGTGAAACCTTCACACATACAAGAGTGCCACATACCAAAATGATATCTGGTCAGGTGTAATATAAAAGCCTACGATAGTGAGTGACCTTATAAAGGTTGTCCCCAATCTGTGTCTGAGCTATTAACTCAAGGTAAAGGTCTTGTTGCCACTGTCCCCATTGTAAAAAAGTATTAGACCTACAGTACAGTGGGTTTTGTACTCGGGACTATGCTTGACTGAAACCTCTGTGTTTGCACTGTGGAAATGTGTACTAAATCCACCAAATGAAGAGGGCAACATTGTTCAGCCATCACTAAGGCAGAATTAAGCCAGTACAACTACAACCTTCATAAAGTACAGGAGAGGCAAACAATTCAGCGCAGTAGCTATGCAGCCTATTTATCTCATACAGTGCCTTCAGAAAGTATTCACACCCATTGACTTTTTCTACATTTTGTTGTGTTACAGCCTGCATTTAAAATGGATTCAATTGAGATTGCGTGTCACTGGCCTAAACACAATGCCCCATAACGTCAAAGTGGAATTATGTTTTTAGAATTATTTTCAAATTAATTAAAAATGAAAAGCTGAAATGTCAATGAGTATTCAACCTCTTTGTTATGTCAAGCCTAAATAAGTTAAGGAGTAAAAATGTTCTTAACAAGTCACATAATAAGTTGCATGGACTCACTCTGTGTGCAATAATAGTGTATAACATGATTTTTGATTGACTACCTCATCTCTGTAACCCACACATACAATTAAGGTCCTTCAGTTGAGTAGTGAATTTCAAACACAGATTCAACCACAAAAGACCAGGGAGGCTTTCCAATGCCTCACAAAGAAGGGCACTTATTGGTAGATGGGTAAAAAAAAATTAAAAGCAGACAGGTGAAGTTATTAATTACACTTTGGATTGTGCATCAATACACCCAGTCACTACAAAGATACTAACTCAGTTGCAGGAGAGGAAGGAAACCGCTCAGGGATTTCACCATGAGGCTAATGGTGATTTTAAAACTCTTACCGAGTTTAATGGCTGTGATAGGAGACAACTGAGGATGGATCAACAACATTGTATTTATTCCACAATACTAACTGAAATGACAGAGTGAAAAGAACGAAGCCTGTACAGAATAAAAAATATAAAAAAACATGCCTCCTGTTTGCAATAAGGCACTAACGTAACACTGCAAAAAAATTGTGGCAAAGTAATTAACTTCATGTCCTGAGGACCCACTGCTGGCTTGCTTCTGAAGCTAAGCAGGTTTGGTCCTGGTCAGTCCCTAGATGGGAGACCAGATGCTGCTGGATGTGGTGTTGGAGGGCCAGTAGGAGGAACTCTTTCCTCTGGTCAAAAAAACAACTAAAAATACCTAACACCCCAGGGCAGTGATTGAGGACATTGCCTTGTGTAGGGTGCTGTCTTCCGGGTGGGACGTTAAACAGGTGTCCTGACTCTCTGCGGTCACTAAAGATCCCATGGCACTTATCCTAATAAGAAAAACCTTGGAATGAGTAGGTGTGTCCAAACTTTTGTCTGGTACTGTATATTGACTCAGGGGGTTAAATATGAGTGTTTTATTTTTCATTAATATTTTACAAATGTTAGAATTTTACTTCCAATTTGACAGAGTAATTTGTGTAGATCGCTGACAGAAAAAAATACAATTAAATCATTGTGTAACAACAAAATGTGGAAAGAGTCAAGGGGTGTGAATACATTCTGAAGGCACTCACTGTAGCTGCCCTACTTAACCAACAGAACAATTAATTGCCCTCCCAGGGTCCGCAAACAGACGCTCCTAAAGAGGCTGTAAGCAATTTCACCTCGCCACCCGGCACCAAAAATAGTTTGGTGCTCCACATGCTGAGGGAAAATGTGATTCATACATATAACTTGTGTTATTGCCAGAAGACAGAGATAAATTATCATATGGTAACTCTTCAATGTTGAAGCTTTGGGTGGTGGACCATTCTTGATACACACCGGGAACTGTTGAGCGTGAAAAACCCAGCAGCGGTGCAGTTCTAGACACAGGCTTTCAAATGATTCTTTAACCTGTCTCCTCCCCTTCATCTACACTGATTGAAGTGGATTTAACACGTGACATCAATAAATGGATCATAGCTTTCATTGGATTCACCTGGTTAGTCTGGCATGGAGAGAGCAGGAGTTCATAATGTTTTATACTCGGTCTACATGGTCCAGAGCGGTTTTTTATTTTTTTTATTGTGCGGCAGAATACATGTTGGGGATATTTTGAAGAAGATGTTTGGTAATGTATTATTGTAATGTGGCTTTTTATATAAAAGTACCATGTGTGTAAAATGTATGTATACGTAGCAAAAAAGCTGTAAAAAATATATTTGTCCTCCGAAGAAGAAGAAGAAGAAGAAGAGGTGGAGGATTACATTTTAAAAATAATAAATAAATAAATAAATAAAGACTGCCTCTGGGTTAGAGGATTAATTAATGATCTTGTACAATTCGCTGAGTGTCGCCTTGATGTTTGCTTGTGGCGGTATGTACAAAGGTGTGATAATAACCCATGTTAATCCCCTCAGCATATAGTGGGGTCGGCATATTAAGCATCAGAAACTCCAGTTTGGGTGAAGAGGAGCTTGAGTTATTTTGTTGTTGAGGAAACATACCCCTCCCTCCTACTATTACCAGAACCAGCATTCAATCTACATGGAAAATGGAAAAGCAGTCTGCTTTTCAACCAGAGTCGAGTGTATCGTTCGTAAGCCATGTCTCTGAATAAACAAAGACACAGCATTCCCTGATGTCCCTCTACGATTGAAGCCTTGCTCTGAGTTCCAAGTTTATTTTCCAGTGATTGGACATTAGCCATCAGGATAAGGAGGCCATGTAGCCTGTCTTTTCAGCCTAGCTTGGAGACCCACTTTCCTTCCTCTTCACCATCGCTGGCATTGCCTTCAGTCATCTTGGTCAGCAGCAACAGGTAAGCCCGCTATGTGGGGAACAAAGGAGGGAATATAGTATTCCAGATCTGGGAGACTGAGAAATAAGTATGTAGCTTCCTATTCATGATCCAGAAGTGTTTGTCGGCCATAGGACATTATTGCAAGAACATTCTGAGCAAACAAAGTAATAATTAATGCAAAAATAGCCACAAAAAAGCAGTCAGCATCGCCATCTTATTCAGTAGTACTGTGTTGTACCTAGTGATGAATTGTTTTGTTGTTATTGTTATGGCGCTGCTGACAACTGCCTTTACAGGCATGAGCCCTTAGTCCAAATGACTTAACTTCTATTGCAGTGTGTGTGTGTATCAGGTTAACATACACAACTGACCTTGGATCAGACAGCTTTGCTGAGGTATTTCTCATTATGAAAGTGCAAACAGGTTAGCACGTTAGCGCTCGGAAAGGTTTTAAAGGTTCTCCCAGTGGTATGTGTCTGTGTGACATGCTGACAGCCTACATTCACACACATTGTATTTCCTTTAATGACATGCCTATGTGCCACATGAAGTGGCCCTCCCCCTCTCGGCATTCCAGCCATACCTCACTGATCAATTCTCCGTGATTATAATTACCATAAAAGCATTGGAATTTCTAGAGAGACCCACACACGTCACACATCCAACCCTCAATACCTCTACCTCTCTGCAACACCCCCAACCCTCCCCATCTAGGCCCATTTGTATCCCTTTGGAAAAGAACATACTCCACAATTGAGACCACGGCCGTTTGATTACCTACCCCCCCAAAACAATTATCGAAATTGTTGCTTACTACGACAGCTAGGCTACATTGGTCAGTGACAGCATAAACAGCAGTAATGGCCGTAGTGTACGGCTGGGCAGTGTACTGTATTTGACTATATACCGGTATTGATGCACGGACCGGTTTGGGTTTTTACTTTACCTTCTAGAATGGTATTGGAATGTTTGGTTTGTTAAATGTGATACGCTGTTGTAACATCCATTTTTATAGTACTCCGCTCTCTCTCCATGCCACTTTCCACACAGACCTAGCCCCGCCCTGTCATTCAAGGAGCTTATTTGTAGTTGCTTGACCACGAGACACTTACGATGAGTCTTCAGGGTCAGTGTAACAATGTGGATGACGACGATGTTGTTTCTGCTTTTCTTCTTAATATAAATCCACAAACGCAAAAAAAAAAAAAAAAGGTTTTACATCTGCAAACAGCTAGTTTTTCTTTTCTTAGAAAGTTATGGCTAAATCGCCTTAGCCGCTAAAGCTAGCTGCTAATGCTAATTACTATTTAGCTGGCTATCTATACTGAACAAAAATATAAACGCAACATGTAAAGTGTTGGTCCCATGTTTCATGAACTGAAATAAAAGATCCAAGAAATTCTCCATACGTACAAAAAGCTAATTTCTCTCAAATTTTGTGCACAGATTTGTTTATATCCCTGTTTGTGAACATTTCTCCCTTGCCAAGATAATCCCTCCACCTGACAGGTGTGGCATATCAAGAAGCTGATTAAACAGCATGATCATTACACAGCTGCATCTTGTGCTGAGGACAGTAAAAGGCCACTCTAAAATGTGCAGTTTTGTCACACAACACAATGCCACAGATGTCTCAAGTTTTTAGGGAGCCTGCAATTGGCATGCTGACTGCAGGAATGTCCACGAGAGCTGTTGCTAGAGAATTGAATGTTAATTTCTCTACCATAAGCTGCCTCCAACATTGTTTTAGAGAATTTGTCAGTACCGGCCTCACAACCACAGACCACATGTAACCACACCAGCCCAAGACCTCCAGATCCAGCTTCTTCACCTGTGGGATCATCTGAGACCAGCCACCCGGGCAACCGATGAAACTGAGGAGTGTTTCTGGTTGTAATAAAGTTCTTTAGTGGGGAAAAACTCATTCTGATTGGTTGGGCCTGGCTCCCTAATGGGTGGGCATGGCTCTCAAGTCGGTGAGCTTATGCCCACCCATGGCTGCGCCCTTACCTAGTCATGTGAAATGCATGACTAAGCCTAAATCAGCACGTTGTTTGTGCAACAGTATCTTCTAAATCAAAGGGGAATAGGCAAAGCATGAATATGTTAGCTATATGAAGTAGCTAAGAGAAAACATTTAATGTAGCCAAAGATTATAAGGTCCCCTAGCAAACACTGATCAATACTTTGGTTCCTACCCTGTCAGAATAATTCCTCCCTGGAATGTTCAGTCGCTGTCATGTCAAACAACACTGTGTTCAAACTGCCAACAATTATATTCTAATTATAGAATTATAATACTAATTATATTTCCATGATTCCAACAGTTCACCCAAGTGTATTGATCTAAATTGCAAGTCAAATCGGAACATTTGGCAACAAAGGCCTCCATTTTTTGCCCATGTCGTGCAGCCCTACGTGGCAGTGTGGACATTTCAAGTGAATTTCAAGATTTCAAGCGAGTGCAGGAAATTTATGAAAATGTTTAAAGGAACAGTATAAAACAATAATAATGGAAAAAGACCCGGTGAAATCAATCTGAATGTATGTGTTGGGTTATGCACTACTCCTGAAGCAAATGTAGAACTTGTATTATTCAAAAACATCAAATACCATCATAAATTTGAAAAAGACTGTGATATGTTGGCCATATCGCCCAGCCTTACCGTAGCGTGAGTCCCTAAATGAGATTCTAGAGTGTAGACTGGAGTGAGGGAGAGTTAGCTCCATGCTGACACAAGGTCTCGGACAGAGCACAGCCAAGCACTTTTGCTTCCAAAGCCTTACCTCAGCACAGCAGTATACATAACCGCCTACACTACAACTGAGGACATGGGTCTAGGCTGCTACACACTGACAGACCCACCAGCCCATGAAAATGCTAATGGTTAACACGGCTACTCAAGTGGAACCAAAGTGGTGCCGGAGGAATACACACCAGTTAATAAGATGGGTACACACTCACCATGACCTTGCGTTGGAACTGTAACGAGAAAGCTGAGGGAGCACTAGTAGCCTATATAAGTGGATATTATAATACACAACAATGTCAATATTTTAGGTATTTCTGAAAATGGTTAGCAGGCCGATCGATCTATACTCTCTAGAAGTCAAAAACCTGGTTGACAGCGGGTTCATGAATTATAGCATTATTGTTTTACAGAAATACCTAATGCAGATATAGGCTTTTAGAAGTATTGTCCTTTCATGAAGGATGACCTTTAACAAGGGGACAAGGGGAATAAGGAAGGAATCAGTGACATCCTACAGGAAACATCTGGAGCAGCACAAATAACAGGCCAAGTCATAGGGACAAAGACATAGAGATAATTAAATAATCCACTTCATTACCATTCACACAAAGCCCTTCTCGTTTAGCTTAACAGTGCCGTAAAATAGAAGGATCGCTGTGACGGTTATAAGACGCCTGAGCACAATGAAAAAGCTATTGTTAGACAAAGTACAGCAATAATACAACTGATGGTCTGAATAAATGAAATTGAAAAAGTCAAGATAACAAAGTGTCTCCCTACACTCAACCTAAAGCACCACCACTTGACTGAGACAAGGCAAACTGAACGTGCTTCTTGGATCTGACAAAATGTTTAAATAAATATATATATATATATATATATATCAAACTCCAGCATCTGTGCCACCCTCCCTGCAAACCTCTACAGGCTCCTCAGCCGTGATTACCCCAACGGTTGGCTGCTAGGCATGAACAAACTCACCTTTCATCAACACACGCAAACAAACACACACTGTTGTGGAGAAGCCTCCTACTCCCTTCCTCTCATTCCCTGTCCATCTTTCCCCCTCTCCTCGACTCTCTTCCCAATTCCTCTCCTCTGTTTCTCTTCCCCAAATAGGGCCTCCGTTACCTTCCTCTCATTGGTATCCCTTCTCAATCTCTTCTTCTCTGAAGAGATTACCAGTCTTCCCTCCTTTCCACTCTTTACTCCTCTGTGTCTCCTTACCTCCTCAGTCTCGACTCATCCTCTCGTCACAGTCTCTCTTCCTCTCCCCCCTTTGCTCCTCTGTTATCCTTACCTGTGCTCCCCCTCTCCTCCTCCTCCCCTGACCAAGGCTCTCTGTGTGCGTTTCTCCTCCAAGCTGTGGTTCGTTATCATCTCCTGCTCAGGGGTAGCACAAGGTCCACCCAGCATTCCATTATGTTTCCTTGTAGTGGTTGGAGTTCTGTCCGCTGTGGAGGCTTGACTGTGTGAGTTCCCTCTGAAACAAGTGGCTGCGCTGCGCTGCTCTCTCTCCGTTTCTTTTTCAATTTGTTGTTAGCATCGCCCTTTCCTTCCTGTCCGAGTGGGGGGTGTTGATCACAGGGTTGGGGCTGCCTGCTATTGGACTGAGCCCTGGTCAGAAAAATAATGGTCCCTGGGGATTCGACAAGATTTAAAAAATGTGTTTTATTTATTTCACCTTTATTTAACCAGGTAGGCTAGTTGAGAACAAGTTCTCATTTACAACTGTGACCTGGCCAAGATACAGCAAAGCAGTGCGACACAAACAACAACACAGTTACACATGGAATAAACAAACATGAGGTCAATAATACAATAGAAAAAGTCTGTATACAGTGTGTGAAAATGAGGTAGGATAAGGGAGGTAAGGCAATAAATAGGCCATACTGGCAATATAGCAATTAAACACTGGAGTGATAGATGTGCAGAAGATGAGTGTGGAAGTAGAGATACTGGGGTGCAAAGGTGAAAAATATATCAAATAAATAACAGTATGGTGATGAGGTAGTTGGATGGGTTAGCACAGTGTGGAGAGAGGAATACGTAATGAGAGCACGTGTGTCTGTTTGTATGTTTGGATAAAGGGGTAGAGCGAAAGATTAGTGAAGTGGAAAGGACAGGCTGTGTCCAGGGTGAAAGGTCAGGAGTGAGTGGCCATGACCTGGACCTCCTGCTGGACATAGCAGACACAGAGTCTGGACATAAACCTCTCCTGAGACCACATACAGTGGGGCAACAAAGTATTTAGTCAGCCACCAATTGTGCAAGTTCTCCCACTTCAAAATATAAGAGAGGCCTGTAATTTTCATCATAGGTACACGTCAAGAATGACAGACAAAATGAGAAAAAAAATCCAGAAAATCACATTGTAGGATTTTTTATGAATTGATTTGCAAATTATGGTGGAAAATAAGTATTTGGTCAATAACAAAAGTTTATCTCAATACTTTGTTATATACCCTTTGTTGGCAATGACAGAGGTCAAACGTTTTCTGTAAGTCTTCACAAGGTTTTCACACACTGTTGCTGGTATTTTGGCCCATTCCTCCATGCAGATCTCCTCTAGAGCAGTGATGTTTTGGGGCTGTTGCTGGGCAACACAGACTTTCAACTCCCTCCAAAGATTTTCTATGGGGTTGAGATCTGGAGACTGGCTAGGCCCACTCTAGGACCTTGAAATGCTTCTTACGAAGCCACTCCTTCGTTGCCCGGGCGGTGTGTTTGGGATCATTGTCATACTGAAAGACCCAGCCACGTTTCATCTTCAATGCCCTTGCTGATGGAAGGAGGTTTTCACTCAAAATCTCACGATACATGGCCCCATTCATTCTTTCCTTTACACGGATCAGTCGTCCTGGTCCCTTTGCAGGAAAACAGCCCCAAAGCATGATGTTTCCACCCCCATGCTTCACAGTAGGTATGGTGTTCTTTGGATGCAACTCAGCATTCTTTGTCCTCCAAACACGACGAGTTGAGTTTTTACCAAAAAGTTATATTTTGTGAGGTCTGTGAGAGCCAGAAATCTTGCTTGTTTGTAGGTAACCAAATACTTATTTTCCACCATAATTTTCAAATAAATTCATAAAAAATCCTACAATGTGATTTTCTGGATTTTTAAAAATGTTTTGTCTCTCATAGTTGAAGTGTACCTATGATGAAAATTACTTTTGAAGTGGGAGAACTTGCACAATTGGGGGCTGACTAAATACTTTTTTTGCCCCACTGTATTCCAGGACCTAGCAGTGTAGCTTCCACCTTGAAAACAAGTACTTCACTTCATCAAAGTATGTAAAGTGCTGAATCCCTTATTTCTCTCACAAGAAAACAATAAATACCTCAAGGTTATACTTTGTTTTCCTTTTCCCCACTACTTTTACGACCGCAAAGGAATTATTACCTTGTTTGCTCCGATCCCATCCAGTCAAGAAAACACATGTTACCTAGCAAAACCTACCTCAGTACAAAGTATAGAAACAAAGTACTACACCGCTCATTCCTCTCAGAAAACAACAAAATAGCACAAGGGGACACAACATCCCTTTTCCCTTTCATTATATTAAAGTGATTAACACTCCCTCCACGTTCACTCTAGAAAACATAAAAATGTACTGCTAGACTAGGCTGTAACAGCATAATGTAAGATATAGCCTTAACTGGTCTTTAGCAGAATCACAATAACATAAGTAGCCTCCTTGCCTGAACACTGTTCGATATACCTCCTTGGAGGCAACTGGAAACAAATCAAAGGCAAATCAGCTGTTAGATCTCTAGGGGAAAACACATTGGTACTGTAAGTGTGCTGTGCTTATAGTCACACCTAAATATATGTTTTCATCATTGATACAGTAAAAAAAAAATTTAAAAAATAACTCCCTAATGTACAGACAAGACACTTGTCTGGAAATGCTGAAGACACAATCACAAGACATATGTTTCAAACAAATGACTGTTTCACAATTACAGCCTTCAAACCATAGACAATTGGTGGACAAAGCAACCCTAGAAGTAGGCTTAGCCTATGTGGTGACTACAACAAAGCCCAGTTAGGGCTAGTATCACAGTCTGTCTGTTCCTTCACTTCTCACACCAAAGGCATTCGGACAGGAAGTAAACACTTGGAGGGAGAACACAGCCCAGCCCATTATTTTCCTCAGGACTTCCTGTGGGAAGTGGAGTCCCGCCAGTGTACAAGAGGCTGTGGGCAGGTCAAAGGTTTAAAAAAATGAGGCGTTTCCACCCGCAGGAGGCTCGGCACTGGACAATGGAACTTGTGATCACCTCACCCCGGATGAAAGAGATATCGAACAGAGCTCAACTAGATGCAGTGGTATATAACCAACGTCTAATAAAAACACTATTTTGCCACGGATGCAAACAAAGCCAAAACGATTCCAAGATATTCGGGTGGAAATAACAATGATCTTTGGGGCAACTCGACTTGAGTGGAATGACTTATTGTACAAAAACAAGTCTAGTTTGGCGAGAATTTAACTACTAGCACCACAGGATGTGCCTCTAAGCAACATCTCTCAGCTTGAAATGCAATCAAAGAGTTGTTTCCTATTGGAATCAAAAGACAAAGAGGTTGTTAAAATACATAATTACACAACCTCCAGACCTGATTTTATTATCTGTCTCTTCATACAAAATGCAGTCTTCTCTACGAGGTTAGACTTTATGATTTGTAAATAAGACTAATAAAGATAAAAGCACATTCCAGAACAATAGCAGTGTGGCAGTAGGTGGCAGAGGTGGCAGAGGGGGATTTTTTTGTTGAATGACTGAGAAGGTCACTTCTGAGGACAAAAAAAAAAACATTCTATTCCAAAATGCATGAAAATGTAATTATTCCTTTGACACTCATCAGAAAATCAAGGACAGTTTCATTTGATCCCAATAACGTCACCAGCCAATTCTAAATTAACCCCCAAAATGATTTAGCTAGTGTAACGTTACTGTATCTTATATAAAACAATGATTACAGACATCTATTAATAGGGTTGCGTCATAGTTGGGTTAGCTGACAACGTAACGAAAATGATGTGCGCGCTTCCATGGGGCAGAAGTCAGTGTGTTGTTGTGATTCTGGATGGACAGATTTCTAGCAAGAATGACAAGAAACTGCCAAGTGGGGAATCATAAGTGGCTCGTTTAAGCTAATTTCATCTTGTTCTTGATATGTCGTGTTTTGACTGATTTCATGTCAATGCTAATATGGCTAACATTTGCTAGCTAGCTAACCAACAACTGTAACGATGTATCAGTCAGACAACAAGTGCTCATTGTGCAAATGTATATGTTTTCAATAAACATTGAAGATGAAATACAGCTTACATGTTGTCAACAATCTAAGCCAACCTGGTCTGTTTTGCCGCATAGTTGCGAACACATCGGTTTTGTTGCTAAACAACCAACCAGTCATTAGAGATAGTGTTAGAGGACGCAACGCTGTATCTGTTCCATTATGGCGTCAGTGAGAGCATGGGCAGCGCCATTGAGACCATCTCCATTTTGAAGTAGTCAATTCTTTCTTCTACTGCTTTTATGAGTTGGTAAACAAACTGAAAGGGTGCATACTGCCACCTGGAGTGTGTTCTTTGAACAGATATAAAGCCAAGGTTGGTGATTTACTTCCAAACTGCAGTTATGGAATGTTTACTCAAGGGAATAATTTATTGACTGATCCCTCCTGATGACCTGGATAGAATTATGTGATCCTTCCTTAACCCATAGGAAGTCTCACCCAGTTGACTACTTCAAAATGGTGAAAGTCCTCAATTGGCGCTGCCCATACTAAAACTGGCTTTTGGACACTAGAGTTCTCCATCTATCTCAATGGGTTGGCTACCCTTCCAGGATTACAAGCTAGCTATACCTTGGAAGTTTCTCTGACGATCTGTTGACAATCTGAGGAAGATATGTAACTTGTTGTAACTTGTCACTCTGATCTTAAAAGTGCATCTCAGCAGAAATGTAAAAGCAAATGTTTTAATTTGTTATTTTTTTGTGCTGGCAACAATCTAGAATTTTATTCAGCAGCAGTGGCAATAGCGCTGTGTCCGACCACAATTGTAGCGTCCCTCTTGGCTTCAGTGACAATTTTCAGTTTTAAAGCTAATTTCCGCCAATACACATTTTTCCAAGGCTTATTCCATATTTCTATGCTTTCTGAGAGACACAAACATTATAACAAAATCAATTGGGGCACCATGCCATGCCATTTTATTTTAAATTGTCCCCGAATGTCTAGTTTTGATTAATATAGGGAAACACATTTGCAAATTTCAGTGTCTGCCCAAACATAGGCGTACGACCTTGAAAGGGGTACAAATCCTTGTATGAACAGCAGCCATTTACAAAATGGGCAATGGACTCCATTACATTTGACTCATCTAGAATACAAAATGGATCATGGTTTGCAAGGACGTCAGAGGACAAAAATCAGTTAACCACCTAAATGAGGAACTCAATTTAACCTTGTGCAATACCCTAGATGCAGTTGCACCCCTAAAAACTAAAAACATTTGTCATAAGAAACTAGATCCCTGGTATACAGAAAATACCCGAGCTCTGAAGCAAGCTTCCAGAAAATTGGAACGGAAATGGCGCCACACCAAACTGGAAGTCTTCCAACTAGCTTGGAAAGACAGTACCGTGCAGTATCGAAGAGCCCTCACTGCTGCTCGATCATCCTATTTTTCAAACTTAATTCAGGAAAATAAGAACAATCTGAAATGTATTTTTGATACTGTGGCAAAGCTAACTAAAAAGCAGCGTTCCCCAAGAGAGGATGGCTTTCACTTCAGCAGTAATAAATTCATTAACTTCTTTGAGGAAAAGATCATGATCATTAGAAAGCAAATTACGGACTCCTCTTTAAATCTGCGTATTCCTCCAAAGGTCAGTTGTCCTGAGTCTGCACAACTCTGCCAGGACCTAGGATCAAGTGAGACACTCAAGTCTTTTAGTACTATATCTCTTGACACAATGATGAAAATAATCATGGCCTCTAAACCTTCAAGCTGCATACTGGACCCTATTCCAACTAAACTACTGAAAGAGCTGCTTCCTGTGCGTCTCTCTATCCACCGGATGTGTACCAAACTCACTAAAAGTGGCAGTAATAATGCCCCTCTTGAAAAAGCCAAACTTTGACCCAGAAAATATAAAAAACTATCGGCCTATATCGAATCTTCCATTCCTCTCAAAATGTTTTGAAAAAGCTGTTGCGCAGCAACTCACTGCCTTCCTGAAGACAAACAATGTATACAAAATGCTTCAGTCTGGTTTTAGACCCCATCATAGCACTGAGACTGCACTTGTGAAGGTGGTAAATTACCTTTTAATGGCGTCAGACTGAGGCTCTGCATCTGTACTCATGCTCCTAGACCTTAGTGCTGTTTTTGATACCATTGATCACCACATTCTTTTGGAGAGATTGGAAACCAAATTGGTCTACGCGGACAAGTTCTGATCTGGTTTAGATCTTATCTGTTGGAAAGATATCAGTTTGTCTCTGTGAATGGTTTGTCCTCTGACAAATCAACTGTAAATTTCGGTGTTCCTCAAGGTTCCGTTTTAGGACCTCTGTTTTCGCTATATATTTTACCTCTTGGGGATGTCATTCAAAAACATAAAGTTAACTTTCACTGCTATGCGGATCACCCACAGCCGTACATTTCAATGAAATATGGTGAAGCCCCAAAATTGCCCTAGCTAGAAGCCTGTGTTTCAGACATAAGGAAGTGGATGGCTGCAAACTTTCTACTTTTAAACTCGGACAAAACAGAGATGCTTGTTCTAGGTCCCAAGAAACAAAGAGATCTTCTGTTGAATCTGATAATTCATCTTGATGGTTGTACAGTTGTTTCAAATAAAACTGTGAAGGACCTCGGCGTTACTCTGGACCCTGATCTCTCTTTTGAACGAACATATCAAGGCTGTTTCAAGGACAGCTTTTTTCCATCTACGTAACATTGCAAAAATCAGAAACTTTCCGTCCAAAAATTATGCAGAAAAATTCATTACTGCAATGCTCTACTTTCCGGCTACCCGGATAAAGCACTAAATAAACTTCAGTTAGTGCTAAATACGGCTGCTAGAATCCTGACTAGAACAAAAAAATGTGATCATATTACTCCAGTGCTAGCCTCCCTACACTGGCTTCCCGTTAAGGCAAGGGCGGATTTCAAGGTTTTACTGCTAACTTACAAAGCATTACATGGGCTTGCTCCTACCTATCTTTCCAATTTGGTCCTGCCGTACATACCTACACGTACGCTACGGTCACAAAATGCAGGCCTCCCAATTGTCCCTAGAATTTCTAAGCAAACAGCTGGAGGCAGGGCTTTCTCCTATAGAGCTCAATTTTTATGGAATGGTCTGCCTACCGATGTGAGAGACGCAGACTTGGTCTCAACCTTTAAATCTTTACTGAAGACTCATCTCTTCAGTAGGTCATATGATTGAGTGTAGTCTGGCCCAGGAGTGTGAAGGTGAACGGAAATGCTCTGGAGCAACGAACCGCCCTTGCTGTCTCTGCCTGGCCGGTTCCCCTCTCTCCACTGGGATTCTCTGCCTCTAATGCTATTACAGGGGCTGAGTCACTGGCTTACTGGTCCTCTTCCATGCCGTCCCTAGGAGGGGTGCGTCACTTGAGTGGGTTGAGTCACTGACGTGATCTTCCTGTCTGGGTTGGCGCCCCCTCTTGGGTTGTGCCGTGGCGGAGATCTTTGTGGGCTATACTCGGCCTTATCTCAGGATGGTAAGTTGGTGGTTGAAGATATCCCTCTAGTGGTGTGGGGGCTGTGCTTTGGAAAAGAGGGTGGGGTTATATCCTGCCTGTTTGGCCCTGTCTGGGGGTATCATCGGATGGGGCCACAGTGTCTACTGACCCCTCCTGTCTCAGACTCCAGTATTTATGCTGCAGTAGTTTATGTGTCTGGGGGCAAGGGTCAGTCTGTTATATCTGGAGTACTTCTCCTGTCTTATTCGGTGTCCTGTGTGAATTTAAATATGCTCCCTCTAATTCTCTCTCTCTTTCTTTCTCTCTCTCAGAGGACCTGAGCCCTAGGATCATGCCTCAGGACTACCTGGCATGATGACTCCTTGCTGTCCCCAGTCCACCTGGCCGTGCTGCTGCTCCAGTTTCAACTGTTCTGCCTGCAACCCTGACATGTTCACTGGACGTGCTACCTGTCCCAGACCTGCTGTTTTCAACTCTCTAGAAACAGCAGGAGCGGTAGAGACTCTTAGTGATCGGCTATGAAACGCCAGCTGACATTTACTTCTGAGGTGCTGACTTGTTGCACCCTCAACAACTACTGTGATTATTATTATTTGACCATGCTGGTCATTTATGAACATTTGAACATCTTGGCCATGTTCTGTTATAATCTCCACCCGGCACAGCCAGAAGAGGACTGGCCGCCCCTCATAGCCTGGTTCCTCTCAAGGTTTCTTCCTAGGTTTTGACCTTTCTAGGGAGTTTTTCCTAGCCACCGTGCTTCTACACCTGCATTGCTTGCTGTTTGGGGTTTTAGGCTGGGTTTCTGTACAGCACTCAGCTGATGTAAGAAGGGCTATATAAATACATTTGATTTGCAGGGTACCAGAGTGCTATACTATATTTTGTTGGTAGAACTTGCAGCCTCACCTTAACAGTGAAGGTGAGAATGTCCTCGCCAATGGCATTATTCTGGTACATGGAATGGGAGACAGAGTGGTCAGCACAGTCCAGAGCAGCGAGTTTCCCCTGCAGCCCCAGGCCAGTGTTGCAGTAGCTGCATCTGTCTGATACCAAGAAGTGTTTTCCTGGATGTAGGATGAGATGTTCCATCATGGGTGACAGAAGCCTCCACAATAACACACACACACACACACACACACAAACACACACACACACACACACACACACACACACACACTGCTCCATTACAGAGACTTATGCGCAGAGCTGTACCAAGAAAAAACATAATTATAGAATTAGTTTTTTTACTCTCCTGTTAATGTTCTCACTGAGTAGCTTTAGAGATTTTATCATTTCATTTCTATAAATAGCCCGGTTTGTTTTGACTGGTGGAAAGAAAGAGAGGAGAGAAAGAGGGAGGAACGGAGAAAACAGGCTCAAATTGTGGTTTTGCAGCTTAATACACTGAAAGGTGAATTATCTCCCTCTCCTCACTCTCAAGCCTCATTTCCAATTGTTAAATGCTCCAGGTCCATACCGCGGTCACTGTAATAACCATTTGAATAACACAAAAAATAAATAACTGTACGAATGCCCAGCCATCCCATTTTCAGTCAGCTATTTGTAATCTATTTATAAATGTTTTGATGGTTATTTTATTTTCATGACGTCTCCATCCATAACTGGCAGTTACAGGGTTATACAGTACTTGTGCAGCCCTAATTGGCAGTGGATCTACCCTCTCTCTCAGAGAGAAATGAGAAATGGAGTGAGAAAGTCCACGTGTGAGTGAGTATAGGAGATACAAAAGTGTGTATGTGTGTTTCTGATTCCAAAAGTGCATATATGTGTGATTGTGTGTTTCTGAATGTGTGCCTATGTGAAAGTATGTGAATTTGTAAATCTATAAGTGTCGGTGTGCGTGTGCACGTATATAGAACACGTGTGTGTGTGCGTGCACATGAACATGCATATTTTCATTGGTGTGTGTGTGATTCTCAGTGTTCCTCTCTCTGGGGCCCTGGTACTTCACTCTAATTACCTGCTAAAGACCTAAAGAAGGGAGTTAATGAGGGCTCCCCCAGTAAATGAATGATTTCAATTAGGTACATTGAGGTAAGGGCCCCAGTCAGTCCTGCTGCTCCAGGATATTGCAACTTCAGACTGACAAGGGTCATTATTCAGGGGAAACCTTGGTTAACTTCCCTACTTTCAGCCTTGTACATATAGTTTCAAACCTTATTCAAATACGTCACAGAAATACAGTAAGAGTCCTTCAGAGTAATTTAAAGTGGAATTGTTTGAGAGAGATGGAATTTAAATGAATTGGCTGAAATGTGTTAATGTAGTTTGTCAGAGTTAAACTAGTTATTAGTGGCAAGGAGTTGGTTAATGTGCAGATTTCTATGGCAGTCTTGAACCCTAAAGTTAAACTGATGACAAAGACAGAAGAACAAAGACTAACCGTGAATCAAATCTTTATCAAACATAGTTAAAATAACTCTATGAACATTAATATACTGTATGACAAAAATAAATATATACTTAACAACCATAAAAATGCCTATGGCTGGTGTTCAGATGAAGCCTTACTTTGATAAGTAAGAGGTTCACTCTGGTAAATATTAAGTACAGAATATAAAATTGTCTCTTGATTCTCCTTTAAAATGACATGGTGTCTCTTTCAAAGCGCTGGATTGACCACATTTTAGGAGCAGCTGCACTGGAAAAGCTTACAACAGGTTTTCCAGGACTAGCTAATAAACACTCTGGGCTTCAATAGAACACCTGTATCGTTCATCATATATTTTGCTGATATTGGTCTTTAATGGTTGCTGTCGCTAGTTCATTGGCTGCTGTCACTAGTTCGTTGGCTGCTGTCGCTAGTTCGTTGGCTGCTGTCGCTAGTTCGTTGGCTTCTGTCGCTAGTTCGTTGGCTGCTGTCGCTAGTTCGTTGGCTGCTGTCGCTAGATCGTTGGCTGCTGACGCTAGTTCGTTGGCTGCTGACGCTAGTTCGTTGGCTGCTGCCGCTAGTTCGTTGGCTGCTGCCGCTAGTTCGTTGGCTGCTGTCGCTAGTTTGTTGGCTGCTGCCGCTAGTTCGTTGATTGCCTAAATAGCACACTACATGTTGAGGGCTTTTGCAGTTCAAGACCATGCCTTTCGGGCTTTGCAACGTACCAGCAGACTTTGAACGCCGATAATGGAGAAGATGCACTGCACACCGCCACAGAACTAGAACAGAGTCAGTGCTGGGTCTATGTCTGTACTAAGAAGGATGCCTTTGCCATCTGGGGTGGCTCTAGCCCTTCTTATCATAAGAATATGCCTATGGTGAGAGGGAATGGAGGATGAGAGCTATGAAGGAGAACCACTTAAGCAAGTAATTAGCAACAAGCACATGGCCATATCTGACTGAGCAGCACGGGAACATTATGCATGGAGCTCGAGCACTATCACCACGACGACACACCTCTGGTGCGCTGGCACTGGCTTTTTGCGTTTTTCTGGTCAGTCACGTGAACCCTAAGGAAACAGTGATCTATACTAGAAGTCGACCGATTATGATTTTTCAACGCCGATACCGGTTATTGGAGGACCAAAAAAAGCCTATACCGATTAATTGGTCGATTAAAAAAATAAATTATAATGACAATTACAACAATACTGAATGAACACTTATTTTAACATAATATAATACATCAATAAAATAAATGTAGCCTCAAGTAAATAATGAAACATGTTCAATTTGGTTAAAATAATGCAAAAACAAAGTGTTGGAGAAGAAAGTAAAAGTGCAATATGTGCTATGTAAGAAAGCTAACGTTTCAGTTGCTCAGAACATGAGAACATATGAAAACTGGTGGTTCCTTTTAACATGAGTCTTCAATATTCCCAGGTAAGAAGTTTTAGGTTGTAGTTATTATATGAAGTGCTGTTTGAATGAATGTTTACGCGCCTGCTTCTGCCTACCACCGCTCAGTCAGATACTTGTATGCTCAGTCAGATTATATAGCAGGACACGATAGATAATATCTAGTTATATCATCAACCATGTGTAGTTAACTAGTGATTATGGTTGATTGTTTTTTATAAGATAAGTTTAATGCTAGCTAGCAACTTACCTTGGCTTACTGCATTCGCGTAACAGGTCATTATTGCGTTGGACTTGTTAACTGTAAGGTTCAAAGATTGAATCCCCCGAGCTGACAAGGTGAAAATCTGTCATTCTGCCAATGAACAAGGCAGTTAACCCACCGTTCCTAGGCCGTCATTGAAAAGAAGAATGTGTTCTTAACTGACTTGCCTAGTTAAATAAAGGTCTATATATATATATATATATATATATATATATATATATATATATATATATATATATATATATATATATATATATATATATATATATTTTACATCGGCAAATCGGAGCCCAAAATACCGATTTCCGATTGGTATGAAAACTTGAAATCGGCCCTGATTAATCGGCCATTCCGATTAATCGGTCGACCTCTAATCTATACCCACTGTATATGTTCCGTATAAAGCAGTGGTGGAGTCCATGCTCTCTCTTTCTCTCCATGTACACGAATGGATATGATGCATAGCACAAATAACCCCTGACTATTTCTGTGTGATGGATGACGTATCTCCACATACAGCCCTTTGATGTTTGTACAGAGTAGGAAAATATTAGCATGAAACAACCTCTGTGATCAAGGCTACCAGGGAGAAACAGAGCTCATTAAACTACTGTTAAGAAAAACAGCCTGTTATAAAGTTACTGATACCTTGGTCAAATATATAGGCCTAGAGCAGGAGGGTAGCTCTCCAGGAACAGGGTTGGAGGGAAAACCTACAGGAAGGAACAGGGTTGGAGGGAAAACCTACAGGACAGTAGCACTCCAGAAACAAGGTTGGAGAGCCGGGCCTAGAGACTGAACACTAAAGTGTTTCACTATGCAGACTATTCCACAAGGGAACATAAAACCACAACACCTACTATCAATGATTAATTGTATTGTTTTTATTGTACCTTTATTTAACTAGGCAAGTCAGTTAAGAACAAATTCTTATTTACAATGACGGCCTACCCCGGCCAAACTCTCCCCTAATCCGGACAACGCTTGGCCCAATTGTGCGCCGCCCTATGCGCCACTCGGGATCCTAACATTATGTAGGTCTAGTTCATAATGTTATTAAACTAACTTTAATCAAAATGTAGATGAAAATGTGTCACTTGAACAAAATGTGTCACTTGAACAATAAACGTCAGAGACTGTTGAATTATAGCACTCAATGTTGTCTCAATCAATATGCTCCCTCACTTCCCATAATGAATTCAGAAATGTAACAACTTCATAAATATGTGACAGGACATTTGAAAGAGACCATCAAGTATACAGAGGGGACCTATCATTAAATATGAGGATAAATAAAATTAAAAAGTGCCAGGGTAATTCATTCCTGCACTGGGTCATTGTTCTGGTTTACTCTACCTACCAGGAGAAGCTCGTAAATTCTACCTGCAGCCCCTGCTTCTCTCTTGTTTTCAGTTGGCGGAGTTAGAAGACCAATTCAGAGGGGCCGGAAATCAAGGTTGCGTACCAACCGGTGGAGGCACAGAGACTATATTCGTGCAGCCTTCGTGTCCGGTGTGATGTCGTCTCTTCCAAATCCTCCCCGCATCGATCGAGTGCCTCGACCGTAGTTCATGATGCTCTACGCTCCACTGTAGTACATCAGCGGCGCAAACGATGACTGAATGCTACATTTACAATACTACGGCTGTTAAGTCACTGATAGATCCAGTCTGCTTTCCCTCACTATAAATTGAAGGTAAAGGGCTTCTAAAACATCTGCCCAGACAATATATGTTTTTCTAGTTGATGTGAGGGTAGTGAAAAAATAAAACGACATGGGAGACGGGCTGTCTTTGATGGTCTAAGTACAGTTCATCTGATAAGGAAGCGTGTGCTTTCCCTGTTTAGGTTCAGAGTATGCGCTCGTGCATGCAGGAATGTGATTTTCTGAAGATCCTAGTTTGGAAAAAGCCAGCGTTGTGTTTGAATTGGCTGGTGGTTCTGGGGAATCGCCTAAGGCCCTGAACATTGCTTTACCAGAGCTGCAGGGTTAGTAACTGAACATTGCTTTACCAGAGCTGCAGGGTTAGTAACTGAACATTGCTTTACCAGAGCTGCAGGGTTAGTAACTGAACATTGCTTTACCAGAGCTGCAGGGTTAGTAACTGAACATTGCTTTACCAGAGCTGCAGGTTTAGTGACTGAACATTGCTTTACCAGAGCTGCAGGGTTAGTGACTGAACATTGCTTTACCAGAGCTGCAGGGTTAGTAACTGAACATTGCTTTACCAGAGCTGCAGGGTTAGTAACTGAACATTGCTTTACCAGAGCTGCAGGGTTAGTAACTGAACATTGCTTTACCAGAGCTGCAGGGTTAGTAACTGAACATTGCTTTACCAGAGCTGCAGGGTTAGTAACTGAACATTGCTTTACCAGAGCTGCAGGGTTAGTGACTGAACATTGCTTTACCAGAGCTGCAGGGTTAGTGACTGAACATTGCTTTACCAGAGCTACAGGGTTAGTGACTGAACATTGCTTTACCAGAGCTGCAGGGTTAGTGACTGAACATTGCTTTACCAGAGCTGCAGGGTTAGTGACTGAACATTGCTTTACCAGAGCTGCAGGGTTAGTAACTGAACATTGCTTTACCAGAGCTGCAGGGTTAGTAACTGAACATTGCTTTACCAGAGCTGCAGGGTTAGTAACTGAACATTGCTTTACCAGAGCTGCAGGGTAAGTGACTGAACATTGCTTTACCAGAGCTGCAGGGTTAGTGACTGAACATTGCTTTACCAGAGCTGCAGGGTTAGGGACTGAACATTGCTTTACCAGAGCTGCAGGGTAAGTGACTGAACATTGCTTTACCAGAGCTGCAGGGTTAGTAACTGAACATTGCTTTACCAGAGCTGCAGGGTTAGTGACTGAACATTGCTTTACCAGAGCTGCAGGGTTAGTAACTGAGCATTGCTTTACCAGAGCTGCAGGGTTAGTAACTGAACATTGCTTTACCAGAGCTGCAGGGTAAGTGACTGAACATTGCTTTACCAGAGCTGCAGGGTTAGTGACTGAACATTGCTTTACCAGAGCTGCAGGGTTAGTGACTGAACATTGCTTTACCAGAGCTGCAGGGTAAGTGACTGAACATTGCTTTACCAGAGCTGCAGGGTTAGTGACTGAACATTGCTTTACCAGAGCTGCAGGGTTAGTGACTGAACATTGCTTTACCAGAGCTGCAGGGTTAGTAACTGAACATTGCTTTACCAGAGCTGCAGGGTTAGTAACTGAACATTGCTTTACCAGAGCTGCAGGGTAAGTGACTGAACATTTCTTTACCAGAGCTGCAGGGTAAGTGACTGAACATTGCTTTACCAGAGCTGCAGGGTTAGTGACTGAACATTGCTTTACCAGAGCGGCAGGGTTAGTGACTGAACATTGCTTTACCAGAGCTGCAGGGTAAGTCAAGAGCTGCAGGGTAAGTCAGGGGAAGAAGTAAAAGTGTCAACACGTTCATGCATAATGTTCTCTCTAGCCCCTGCTCTGTCCCTAAAGAGCTCGAACACACATTGTTGGTTACGAAAACTGAACTCTGTCTACTCACTCTCTCTCCCCCGCTCACCCCATCTCGCCATTGAAATTGGCTGCAGGCAAGGCATGACAAAGTATCCATAGGATTGAAACATACCTACAGTGCCTATAGAAAGTCTACACCTCCTTTGGATTTCTTCTCATTTTATTGTGTTACAGAGTGGGATTAAAATGGATTTGTCATTTGTTGTCAACGATCTACACAAAATACTATTGTCAGAGTGACATTTTTGAAAGATTTATGAAAAATAACACACTAGTATGCCTTGATTAGATAAGTCAATATATGTTAGTAACACTTTTGGCAGCAATTACAGCTGCGAGTCTTCATGGGTAAGTCACATGATAGGTTTGCACACCTGTATTATGAAATCATTTACCCATTATTCTTTTCAAAATTCCTCAAACTCTGTCAAGGTGTTAGGGGTCGTGGCTGACAGCAATAGATTTTCAAGCAGATTTAAGTAAAAACTGTAACTTGGCCACTCAGGAACATTCAATGTTGTCTTGGTAAGCAACTCCAGTGTAGATTTGTCTTTGTTTTTGTAGGTTATTTTCCTGGTGAAACGTGAATTCCTCTCCCAGTGTCTGGTGTAAAGCAGACTGAAGCAGGTTGACCTCTAGGATTTTGCTTGTGCTTAGCTGCATCCTATTTATTTGAAATCCTGAAAAGCTCCCCAGTCTTTGCCGATGTCAAGCATAACCACACCATGATGCAGCCCCCACCATGTTTGAAAATAAGGCAATTACACTGTGATGTGTTGTGTTTAACCCAAACATAAGGCTTTGAATTTAAGCTACATTTTTGCTGTGCTATTTTTTGCAGTATTACTTTAGTGCCTTCAGAAAGTATTCTCATCCCTTGCCTTTTTCACCATTTTCTTGTGTTACACCCTGAATTTAAAAAGGATTACATTTAGATTTTGTGTCACTGCCCTACACAATTAATTAAAAATGTAAACTTGAGTCATTATTCAACCCCTTTGTTATGGCAAGACAAAATAAAGTTCAGGAGTAAAAATGTGCTTAACAATGTGCAAGGCATGTCATATAAGTCATATAATAAGTTGCATGGACTCACTCTGTGTGCAATAGTGTTTACCATGAATTTTAACTTTAATGACTACCTCATCTCTGTACCCCACATATACAATTATCTGTAAGGTCCCTCAGTCAAGCAGTGACTTTCAAACACAGAATCAAAACACAAAGACCAGGGAGGCATGCCAATGCCTCGCAAAGAAGGGCACCTATTGGTAGATGGGTAAAAAAAAAAAAAAAAAAAAAGCAGACATTGAATATCCCTTTGAGCATGGTGAAGTTATTCATTACACTTTGGATGGTGTATCAATCCACCCAGTCATTACAAAGATACAGGCATCCTTCCTAACTCAACTGCCGGAGAGGAAGGAAACCACACAGGGATTTCATCATGAGGACAATGGTGACTTTAAAACAGTTAGAGTTAATGGCTGTGATAGGAGAAAACTGAGGATGGATCAACATTGTAGTTACTCCACAATACTAACCTAAATGACAGAGTAAACAGATGGAAGCCTGTACAGAATAAAAATATTCTAACACATCCTGTTTGCAATTAGGCACTAAAGTAAAGCTGAAAATGTGGCAAAATTATAAACTTTATGTCCCTAATACAAAGCGTTATGTTTGGGGCAAACCAAACATAACATCACTGAGTACCGCTCTTCATATTTTGAAGTATGGTGATGGCTACATCAACGTTATGGGTATGCTTGTCATCGGAAAGGACTAGGGAGTTTTTTAGGATTTAAAAAAACAGAAAACAATAAGCACAGGAAAAATCCTAGAGAAGAACCTGGTTCAGTCTGCTTTCCAACAGATACTGGGTGACAAATTAATCTTTCAGCAGGATATCATAAAACAACAATCTAAACCACAAGAACAAATATACGCTGGAGTTGCTTACCAAGATGACATTGAATGTTCCTGAGTGGCCTAGTTACAGTTCTGACTTAAATCGTCTTGAAAATATATGGTAAGACTTGAACATGGCAGTCTACCATTAACCAACAACCAACTTGACAGAGCTTGAAGAATTTTTACAAATGTTGTAAAAATCCAGGTGTGAAAAGCTCTTAGAGACTTGCTCAGAAAGACTCACAGCTGTAATCGCTGCCAAAGGCGATCCTAACATGTATTGACTCAGGGGTGTGAATACTTACACTACCGTTCAAAAGTTTGGGGTCACTTAGAAATGTCCTTGTTTTTGAAAGAAAAGCACATTTTTCATCCATTAAAATAACATCAAATTGATCAGACATACAGTGTAGACACTGTTAATGTTGTAAATGACTATTGTAGCTGGAAACGGCTGATTTTTAATGGAATATCTACAGAGGCCCATTATCAGCAACCATCACTGCTGTGTTCCAATGGCACGTTGTGTTACTACTTCAAGGTCTCAGAGCGAGTGACGTCACCGATTGAAATGCTATTAGCGCGCACCTTGCTAACTAGCTAGCCATCGGTTACACCAGCCTAATCTCGGGAGTTGGTAGGCTTGAAGTCATAAACAGCTCAATGCTTGAAGCACAGCGAAGAGCTGCTGGCAAACACACAAAAGTGCTGTTTGAATGAATGCTTACGAGCCTGCTGCTGCCTACCACCGCTCAGTCAGACTGCTCTATCAAATATCAAATCATAGACTTAATTATAACATAATAACACACAGAAATACGAGCCTTAGGTCATTAATATGGTCAAATCCGGAAACTATATTTTCAAAACAAAACGTTTATCCTTTCAGTGAAATACAGAACCGTTACATATTTTTCCTGACGGGTGGCATCCCTATGTCTAAATATTTATGTTACATTGCACAACCTTCAATGTTATGTCATAATTATGTACAATTCTAGCAAATTAATTACGGTCTTTCTTAGGAAGAAATGGTCTTCACACAGTTCGCAACGAGCCAGGCAGCCCAAACTGCTGCATATACCCAGACTCTGCTTGCACAGAACGCAAGAGAAGTGACACAATTTCCCTAGTTAAAATAAATTCATGTTAGCAGGCAATATTAACTAAATACGCAGGTTTAAAAATATATACTTGTGTATTGATTTTAAGAAAGGCATTGATGTTTATGGTTAGGTACACATTGGTGCAACGACAAATGCGCTTGTTAAATCATCACCCGTTTGGCGAAGTAGGCTGTGATTCGATGAGAAATTAATAGGCATTGCATCGATTATATGCAACGCAGGACAAGCTAGATAAACTAGTAATATCAACCATGTGTAGTTAACTAGTGATTATGTTAAGATTGATTGTTTTTTATAAGATACGTTTAATGCTAGCTAGCAACTTACCTTGGCTTCTTGCTGCACTCGCGTAACAGGGAGTCAGCCTGCCACTCAGGCTCCCTGTGGAGCGCAATGTAATCGGCCACAATCGGTGTCCAAAAATGCCGTTTACCGATTGTTATGAAAAAGTGAAATCGGCCCTAATTAATCAGCCATTCTGATTAATCGGACGACTTCTACTCGTAATTTAACAATTTCATTTGTATTTACAGATGGCATACAAGTTTGTATGAGGTAGGGGTGCCTTCCAATCAAACCTTGCTTAGGGCCCCCAAAAGGCTAGGGCCGGCCCTGCATATAGAGACATGTAGACTTAGGGGCCCTGGGCCACTTGAGGCACTCAACAATGCACCTCTACACAGAGCCTCACTTCCTGTATCTTCAGAAACAGATGGCCATTGTGACTTTCTGGGAGATTTAACCGTTCTCATCTGTGGACGATGTGAGGGTAGAAGGGAAAGGGGCCATAAAGACCTTGAAACTGAAAGAAACACTTCTGTAGAAGAGCTTACACTAACAGTCAGAGCTTGCTTACTATCCCGCTCGAAAGCCCTTGGAAAACAAACAGCTTGTTTTACAGAGTCAGAAGGACAGAGACAGAGAAAAAGAGGGAGCGAGTGCTGATTTGGTAGCTATCTGGTCTTCTATTTTCACTGTGGGAGCATAACATACCCGAGGCACTTCGCCTACATTTTCCTACCCCTTCTCTTCCTCCCTTTTGAGAGGTATTTCGCCTGAACCTAACTCTCTCCCACCTGGATTTAATATGCTGCAAGCAGGGGGGGACTGCGGGGAGAGAGAAATGGGTAGAGGACTAGTCCAGATGAGTCTGAGCCATGAGCTGGAGGGGCACAAGTGTTTACAGAGGGACGAAAGACAGACAGCTCTGACTGAAACCTTCCAAGCGAGTTGGCTGTCATTTCTGGATTATAAGAAAGGAGTCCTACTTCTTGGCCAAACCTTGAAATAACCTAGAAATGGGTGACAAGAGAATTTCACAGAAACCCTAACGACACTAGTAACCACTTCCAAACCAAACCTTTAAGACAAAGTAAGAGAAAACTCAGATCCAACCCTTTTCAAATGAACAACTACCTCTTACACAGTGGACCTGAAAGACCTAAGAGGCAAGCCTCCAAGCAAGACATTAGACAGTTTTGATGTGGCCACTTGTACAGAAATGTGCAGTCTTACCTCGCCCCCTTCGATCCCCAATTTTCCGACTGTTCCGGAAGAGTTCATGACTTCCCCAAACTCTCAAAAGATATTAAGATTCCAGAGCTCTCTCTCCGACAGAAATGCGATGAAAGAAAAACGCAGTCCCTTAGTCCCTTGTCTTCAGATGCATGTAGTCTCCAGTGCCGCTGGCTGCTGTGGCAAACCACCTTCATTCAGAAAAATCCCACACTGTGATCAGAATGAACACACACGCAGCATACACGCAAAAACCAAAAGGTGTACACAAACCCGCTCGCGTTCAGAAGTGCACAGTCACACACACCGGCACATGTTCCATGATCCGTTATCAGTTAAGTCATTAGCGCTCCTGCTGCCCCTCAGGAGAACCGTTCCCGAGTGTAACCAAGGAAAACTGATGGAGTCTCTCTTGGCTGGCTCGCCTTTTCCCTGCCGCTCCCCCGTCATCTCCACGCGCTGCCGCCACCCGGGGCCAGGCTCAGTGCGTCTGTGTATGTGTGTGTAGCGGGCAGCGTTCCCCAGTGTGTTATCGTCTCTGCTGCTCGACTGTCTGTCGGATTCCAGTCTACGAGCAGTTGTTCCTCCTTATCCCCCTCTCCTCTTGTTCTCTCCACCTCCTCTCTTCGATATGGATTCAAGTTTTAGCAGCACCCCCTTCTCATTCCTTCAGTCGGTCTGTGCCACTCCCAGACCTCTCTCTCTCTCTGAAACTCAGACAAGCACTCACACCAAAGAGTGCCGCGGCACTAATGGTATGTTCAACAGAGTGCATGCTCTCTCCCTCTCTCCCTCCCTCCCTGAGCTCTAGAAATGGCAGCATTCCAGAACTTTCCCTCATCTCCACTCTTGGAGAATGTTAAAACAATTAAAGTGCACTTCTGGCATTGTGGCTCCTCTCGTAGACTTAATTATAGTGTGTAGGGTACGCTAATAGACCAGTTCATTAGCAGCCCATTCAGGCCTTATTAAATATGAACAGATTGGAGCACTTCATTAATATATTGATGACTGGGGTTTAGAGCAACCAGTAATGAACGTTTGACTACATGGATCAACGCAATATTTGTTAGCCGATAAGACTAGCTAATTCAGAAAGGTTAGATTATGTTGGTAATGGGAAAGACAGTCACATAAGGATTTGAAAAAATGGGTAGTACGACCACCTCTTGCTCGGCACTTTGAATGGAACATAGAATAAACCCCTCCCCCTATTGATATTGGTTTGATTTTTGATATGACATGTTGAGATGTGACCGGAAGCCACATTAGGGGAACGACCAAGGTGTCAAGGAGACCACATAGCAAAGTAGCATATACACACACACACACAAAGATGTGGATGGACACAACAACACAAGCAGCTATTTCAGACATGCTCACACATACACACACAGATACACACACAAACTCAGCAAAAAAAGAAACATCCCTTTTTCAGGACCCTGTCTTTCAAAGATAATTCCAAATAACTTGTAAAGGGTTTAAACACTGTTTCCCATGCTTGATCAATGAACTATAAACAATTCATGAACATGCACCTGTGGAACGGTCGTTAGGACACTAACAGCTTACAGACGGCGATTAAGGTCACAGTTATTCAAACTTAGGTCAGTAAAGAGGCCTTTCTACTGACTCTGAAAAACACCAAAAGAAAGATCAGGATCCCTGCTCATCTGCGCAAATGTGCCTTAGGCATGCTGCAAGGCGGCATGAGGATTGCAGATGTGGCCAGGGCAATAAATTGCAATGTCCGTACTGTGACCTAAGACAGCGCTACAGGTAGACAGGACGGACAGCTGATCATCCTCACAGTGGCAGACCACGTGTAACAACACCTGCACAGGATCAGTACATCCGAACATCACACGTGCGGGACAGGTACAGGATGGCAAAAACAACTGCCCGAGTTACACCAGGAACGCACAATCCCTCCATTAGTGCTCAGACTGTCCACAACAGGCTGAGAGAGGCTGGAAGGCAGGTCCTCACCAGACACCACCGGCAACAACGTCGCCAATGGGCACAAACCCACCGTCGCTGAACCAGACAGGACTGGCAAAAAGTGCTCTTCACTGACGAGTCGCGGTTGTCTCATCAGGGGTGATGGTCGGATTTGCGTTATCGTCGAAGGAATGAGTGTTACACCGAGACCTGTACTCTGGAGCGGGATCGATTTAGAGGTGGAGGGTTCGTCATGGTCTGGGGCGGTATGTCACATCATCGGACTGAGCTTCTTGTCATTGCAGGGAATCTCAACGCTGTGCGTTACAGGGAGGAAATCCTCCTCCCTCATGTGGTACCCTTCCCGCAGGCTCATCCTGACATGAACCTCCAGCATGACAATGCCACCAACCATACTGCTCATTCTGTGCTTGACAGGAATGTCAGTGTTCTGCCATGGCCAGCGAAGAGCCCGGATGTCAATCCCATTGAGCACGTCTGGGACCTGTTGGATCGGAGGGGAGGGCTAAGGCCATTCCCCCCAGAAATGTCCGGGAACTTGCAGGTGCCTTGGTGAAAGAGTGGGGTAACGTCTCACAGAAAGAACTGGCAAATCTGGTGCAGTCCATGAGGAGGAGATGCACTGCAGTACTTAATGCAGCTGGTGGCCACACCAGATACTGACTGTTACTTTGATTTTGACCCCCCCTTTCTTCAAGTACACATTATTCCATTTATGTTAGTCACATTTCTGTAGAACTTGTTCAGTTTATGTCTCAGTTTGTTGAATATTGTTATGTTCATACAAATATTTACACGTGTTAAGTTTTCTGAAAATAAGCATATTTGACAGTGAGAGGACGTTTCTTTTAGAGGGGGTGTTTCAGCGTTTGGGTGATCCTGACCTTTAAGCTCAGCTACAAATCATGCTGCTCCCCAAGCTGGACACTGCTCATCAGAATGCAAACACACAAAGAGCAGAATAAAGAGGGGAAACGCACAGCCAGGCACCTGCTGGCATATGCCCCTAATTAGAAGTCTTCCTTACTTGCCATGCAAATTGGAACATGTAAACTCACAATGCCCTGACCACTGAATTCACATTCAATAGTAAGGCTTCAAGGCAAGCGAGTCGTAATACTTCAACCTACCACCCTATAGCCCAAGGCTCCCCCTAGCTTCATCCAAAATTAATATTTCATTGTAAATGTAATTAATTCCCACCCTAATGTCTTCTCTCATCCATTTCACTAGGGGGTAAAAAAAAGAAATACATTAAAAGAACTGTGCTGAAACAAGTTCAACTACCATTCCCAGTTGATATTCTAAGTGAACAATATTACAATAAATTTAAAAGAATTCTAACAGCAGGAGGCAATTGAGAAGATGAGAGCCGTAGCAGAAGACAAAAAGTTGAACCTTTTCTGACTCTGCACTCGGAGTAGTATATCAGAGGTGCTGCTGGACTACGTTTAGACAGTACTGCTCTGGCCTTGCAAAAACACCTGCATGCATCATTTATGAAGCTGGACTTACGGTACATTGGGAGCTGGTTCACTTTCTAATTGAGTGACTCAAAGAAATGGAATGGAGCAGGAAGTCTAGTCTGTCTCCCTCTCTCCCTGACCAGTGAACATTAAACGAGAACAATGATATGGAGAATAGACACCTTCTTTACTCAAGACTTTTCTTTTTTCTAAGAGGTTTTCTAGGATGATAGAAAAGTAATTAGACAGCAAGATAAAAAGTAATTTGGCTGTTACTAGTAGTGGAAGAAAGCTCAAATAACCATCACTACACAACAGGGAAATAAAATCTCCCAGATCAATGTAAAGTAATACAGCACGGCATACATGTACACAAATCATACTGCTATAGACTGAAATACACATTAATATAAAATAACATAGGCCTCAATAGAAAGTGATTCTCCAAACAGATTAAAATGAAGATCGACAGCATGTTTCCCATCAAATCCACACAGCAGTCTAAAACGTCCAACAATCTCACCCACCTAGATATCCAAGTCCCAACAGTTACCCTTTGCAGTGGTCTCTGGTCTCGAGCTAAGTCCACTCCAACCTGGCAAATCAGCTCTAGGCTATAGGGCCGACACGGCCTAAAGCGACTTTCCCCACAGAAATACCACCCATCTCTTTCATCCTGCCCAGCCTTGCTTACCTCATCACCAACGTACAGTCCTCTCAACAGCCCTCCAACATCAACATGTTAGTCCAAAAGAGCTATATAAAAAGACAAGCTAGGCTAACACATTACGTCTAACACCTTGTTAGCGACCAACACAGAGCTTGGAGGACACAGTGACTGTGCATTGCAGTGGTGCTGGCTGGGAGGATGTATCAGGAGACTCGATTATGCTTTTCTGGGCACTTTTCCAAGGGGGAGAGAAAAGAGGAGTGGCACAGGGAAAGGGACAGTGTCAGTGCCACAGTGAAACCCAACTTGACTGTGTGTCAAATCAAATCTGCTGCGGGGCAGATAGCGATAGAGCTATCCTAGCTAGCACACAGGGGGGCTATGTATTGAGGGCATATATAGCAGCTAGCCTAGCACACAGGGGGGCTATGGGTTGAGGGCAGATAGCGATAGAGTTAGCCTAGCTAGCACACAGGGGGCTATGGGTTTAGCGCTAGCCAGAGTTACAGACGCTAATCCAAACAGTGGCAGCTAGCCCCCAAAGAGGGAGGACTGGCTCACGGCCAGCCTGGTGGTGTCATTCTTTCTCTACCTGCTGAGTGAAAGGCCTTTAATCACATTGTCTGATCTATAGAAAAACAACTCCCACCAAAGCAGGAAATAGGCATAATACTGTTATAAGACTGACATAACACCTGTCACAACTGGTTATGACATCCTCAACTGGTCACAAAGATTAATTGTGCAATTTTGACCAGCAGTTAGGCACACATTGGGCGGGGCTAAATCTATGGGATGCGGCATGGAGAGAGAGGACTCAAGTAGCGAAATAAACTATAAAAATGGACGTTACACGGCTATCACATTTAACAAACCAAACATTCAAATACCGCTATAGAAAGTAAAGTACAAACCCAAAATTGTCCGTGCATCAATACCGGTATATCATAAATACGGTTTACCACCCAGCCCTAAGGCCCATTGTTGTGCCATTCATTCGCAGCAATACCCTCATGTTTCAGCATGATAATGCATGGCGCCATGTCGCAAGGACCTGTACACAATTCCTGGAAGCTGAAAATGTCCCAGTTCTTCCACGGCCTGAATACTCACCAGACATGTCACCCATTGAGCATGTTTGGGATGCTCTGGATCGACGTGTACAACAGTCTGTTCCAGTTCCCACCAATATCCAGCAACTTCGCAGAGCCATTGAAGAGGAGTGAGACAACATTCCACAATCAACAGCCTGATCAACTTTATGCGAAGGAGATGTGTTGCGCTGCATGAGGCAAATGGTGGTCCACCAGACACTGACTAGTTTTCTGATCCACACTCCTACCTTTTTTTTGTAAAGGTACTTGTGACCAACAGATGCATATCTGTAATCCCAGTCACGTGAAATCCATAGATTAGAGCCTAATGAATTGACTTAAATTGACTGATTTATTTATATGAACTGTACCTCAGTAAAAGCGCTGAAATTGTTGCATGTTGCATTTATATTTTTGTTCAGTGTATATTGGTGCCATTTAGCAGCCTGTGTGTGTCTAGATTCATATTGGTTAAGCTATGTAGAAACCTAGGCTATGCTCTTTCGGTTAGGCTCTTTGGGAGCACGGTAATTGATGGGGGAGCAGGCTTTGTAAGACCAGGAGCCAAACTAGCTCACAACTTACAAGACACAGGTCATGAACCAAGGCTGGTATGGTAAAGGGATATCCTGCTATGTGTAAGTGTTGTGTGTACCTCCAGAGGCAGAAGAAGAAGCAGAAGGCTCTGTCTGGATGCACATTCCTTTCTGGATCACTCCCTTGGTGACTGCGTGTACATCATCCAGCTCTTCCTTCTCTACCTACCACTCTTCCTCCTTTCCTCTCTTCTCTCATCCTCTTCCTCCAAACATCACTCACTTCTCTTCCTCTGGTGAAACACTGTTCCCTCATAAGCTACTGCAATATCGAAGAGAGCGACATGTGCTGGCTCATTTTGTCAAAATAAATGTCCTCCTCCCTAAATCCATCAGATACTGCATGCATCTGTTAACCTTTTTACAGTCATGGGAATTGGCCTACAGTGCCTTGCGAAAGTATTCGGCCCGCTTGAACTTTGCGACCTTTTGCCACATTTCAGGCTTCAAACATAAAGATATAAAACTGTATTTTTTTGTGAAGAATCAACAACAAGTGGGACACAATCATGAAGTGGAACGACATTTATTAGATATTTCAAACTTTTTTAACAATTCAAAAACTGAAAAATTGGGTGTGCAAAATGATTCAGCCCCTTTACTTTCAGTGCAGCAAACTCTCTCCAGAAGTTCAGTGAGGATCTCTGAATGATCCAATGTTGACCTAAATGACTAATGATGATAAATACAATCCACCTGTGTGTAATCAAGTCTCCGTATAAATGCACCTGCACTGTGATAGTCTCAGAGGTCCGTTAAAAGCGCAGAGAGCATCATGACGAACAAGGAACACACCAGGCAGGTCCGAGATACTGTTGTGAAGAAGTTTAAAGCTGGATTTGAATACAAAAAGATTTCCCAAGCTTTAAACATTCCAAGGAGCACTGTGCAAGCGATAATATTGAAATGGAAGGAGTATCAGACCACTGCAAATCTACCAAGACCTGGCCGTCCCTCTAAACTTTCAGCTCATACAAGGAGAAGACTGATCAGAGATGCAGCCAAGAGGCCCATGATCACTCTGGATGAACTGCAGAGATCTACAGCTGAGGTGGGAGACTCTGTCCATAGGACAACAATCAGTCGTATATTGCACAAATCTGGCCTTTATGGAAGAGTGGCAAGAAGAAAGCCATTTCTTAAAGACATCCATAAAAAGTGTTGTTTAAAGTTTGCCACAAGCCACCTGGGAGACACACCAAACATGTGGAAGAAGGTGCTCTGGTCAGATGAAACCAAAATTGAACTTTTTGGCAACAATGCAAAATGTTATGTTTGGCGTAAAAGCAACACAGCTGAACACACCATCCCCACTGTCAAACATGGTGGTGGCAGCATCATGGTTTGGGCCTGCTTTTCTTCAGCAGGGACGGGGAAGATGGTTAAAATTGATGGGAAGATGGATGGAGCCAAATACAGGACCATTCAGGAAGAAAACCTGATGGAGTCTGCAAAAGACCTGAGACTGGGACGGAGATTTGTCTTCCAACAAGACAATGATCCAAAACATAAAGCAAAATCTACAATGGAATGGTTCAAAAATAAGCATATCCAGGTGTTAGAATGGCCAAGTCAAAGTCCAGACCTGAATCCAATCGAGAATCTGTGGAAAGAACTGAAAACTGCTGTTCACAAATGCTCTCCATCCAACCTCACTGAGCTCGAGCTGTTTTGCAAGGAGGAATGGGAAAAAATGTCAGTCTCTCGATGTGCAAAACTGATAGAGACAAACCCCAAGCGACTTACAGCTGTAATCGCAGCAAAAGGTGGCGCTACAAAGTATTAACTTAAGGGGGCTGAATAATTTTGCACGCCCAATTTTTCAGTTTTTGATTTGTTAAAAAAGTTTGAAATATCCAATAAATGTCGTTCCACTTCATGATTGTGTCCCACTTGTTGTTGATTCTTCACAAAAAAATACAGTTTTATATCTTTATGTTTTAAGCCTGAAATGTGGCAAAAGGTTGCAAAGTTCAAGGGGGCCGAATACTTTTGCAAGGCACTGTATATCAACTGGCTAAATTGAAATGTTTCTTACAGAATAAATATGAAAAGCATATGCATAACCATAGTAGCAATTGAAAGGGAACATTTTGGAGATGATGGGGAAATTATTAGACCAAAGGTGAGGACACAACATTTCACCTGACAAGACTGAATCTAAAAAAGAAACAGTTGATGTGATGTTCATTTTATATTTACAGTACTTTCGCAGCATTTGTTTATAACGAAATCTGAACATACTCTGGATACAATTAGTAACATGATAAGAGTATTCCTGGAGAATATTGGATAGGTACAACATAAGACAAAAAAATGATAAAAGTTTGAGTGAGAGGACTAACTGGTGTCTCCAATTGGCCACATACACCTCTCCAAAGTGTGCACAGTTCCTAAGTCATTTCAATGCACTTTTATGACTCAAAGAAGTCTTCAACTCTTGTAGTTGTTTTGTTCGCAATCCAAAAACAGTCCATTATAAATCGCAATCTGGGTCAGATCCTAATTTTGGTGCACATAGAAAGGAGTTATGAGTGCATACAAGAACATCTGCCATGGCAAATGTTCTTCACAATAGACAAACATTGTGTTTAGAACAACCCAGGGTATGATTTAATCTTGTAACTGTGCATCAAACATAGTGATCATAAACGTTGACACTGTATATGACAGTCATTTTATGATATGGAAATGTGAAGTCCACATTTGGACTCAGGTGTTTGGTTTGCTTGTATGACATCAAAGCTGTAATTATTATAATCCTCAACGTCTCATTTTTCTAAATACACAAGAGTCCTCTTAATTTTCAGCATTTCCCTCACTCAGACGACAAAACATTTGCAAAAGATGCCCAATTAGCAGGAGAGATGGAGGCAAATTCTTGTCGTGCACGGTGCTCAAGTTCAGAATGTCTCTACTGTGAGAAGAATGTCAAAACCTGTGAGGCGCAGAGCCTGAGCGCTGATGTCATGTATAGCATGTTACTGTACAACCATTGTGTTTATCAGTGCCCACATCTGCCATTTTCAACCCGTATACAGGTACGAGTGTAAAGGGCTAATTAACAGATATTGATTTAGCTTTTTGCTGTCTTGAAAATAGGCTATCTATTAGGATTACTTTGCTCTATTTTGGGGCTTGGCTGAGAACCTGGTGTCATATCATAGGGGGATTTCATACTGAGACACCAGATGGAGAACAGCAGTGAGAAAGATACAGCCAGCTCTGCACTTCTGCTACGGACAAAACCTCACCATCCACACCAGTGGATATATTACACATGCTGAAAGAGAAACTGCTATATAGGTCAATAAAGGCTACTGTATGTGGCATGGAATCAAGATCATACAAAAGTCTATACAAACCACTAGTGTAAAGAGACATCTCTGACTATGGATAGCCTAGATCAGTCCGTATGGTTGCAACTTGTGGCATTAGTTTACCATACATCATGTTGTAAAGTAGTAGAGAATAATCACAGCACAGCATTACAGAGCAAACATCACTTTCCAAACCTATTTCAGTGTTTGTAGAGTTAATATTGAATCATGTGTTAATGCTTTGACCACACTATGAGATTGAAACCCCAAGCCAACTCTGGTAACAACCGTTAAATAGATAAAACATTTATCTCACTTTCCAAGGTCAATAATCAAGTGTCAAGTCATCAACCATTTGACTCAAGGAATCTTGATTTCCGAGGCCAATCTCTGGTTGCATAAAGATAAAGTGAACTACTTGAGCATTCAGAAAACTACCATCGACTAAGGTAAACGTGGCTGAATGCAGTGGGTCATCGGATGAGAGCTCTTAGGATAATGAGCCCGATAATGAGATGGCAATAAACTGTGTGTCGGTGTGTGTGTGTCAGGCATGAATCATGGGTGTGATCAGAGGGTAATCCAGCAGTGCTGATGAGATCACACACACACACACACACACACACACACACACACACCAATGTGAGCATGTAGGCATGAATCATGCCTGCACTCACAGAGAACATGTACAATGCCTTCAGAAAGTATTGACACCCCTTGACTTTTTCCACATTTTCTTGTGCTACAGCCTGAATTTTAAATGGAGTCAATAATTATTTTGGTCACTGGCCTACACACAATAACCCATAATGTCAAAGTGTAACTATGTTTTCAGAAATGTTTACAAATTAATAAAAAAATAAAAAGCTGAAATGTCATGAGTCAATAAGTATTCAACCCCCTTGTTATGCAAGCCTAATTAATTTCAAGAGTAAACCTTTGCTTAAGAAGTCAAATAGAGTTGCATGGACTCACTGTGTGCAATAATAGTGTTTACCATGATTTTTTTAATGACTACCTCATCTCTGTACCCCACACATAGAATTATATGTAAGGTTCCTCAGTCAAGCAGTGAACTTCAAAAGCAAAGACCAGGAAGGTTTTCCAATGACTACCTCATCTCTGTACCCCACACATAGAATTACAGTGCCTTGCGAAAGTATTCGGCCCCCTTGAACTTTGCGACCTTTTGCCACATTTCAGGCTTCAAACATAAAGATATAAAACTGTATTTTTTTGTGAAGAATCAACAACAAGTGGGACACAATCATGAAGTGGAACGACATTTATTGGATATTTCAAACTTTTTTAACAAATCAAAAACTGAAAAATTGGGCGTGCAAAATTATTCAGACCCCTTAAGTTAATACTTTGTAGCGCCACCTTTTGCTGTGATTACAGCTGTAAGTCGCTTGGGGTATGTCTCTATCAGTTTTGCACATCGAGAGACTGACATTTTTTCCCATTCCTCCTTTCAAAACAGCTCGAGCTCAGTGAGGTTGGATGGAGAGCATTTGTGAACAGCAGTTTTCAGTTCTTTCCACAGATTCTCGATTGGATTCAGGTCTGAACTTTGACTTGGCCATTCTAAAACCTGGATATGTTTATTTTTGAACCATTCCATTGTAGATTTTGCTTTATGTTTTGGATCATTGTCTTGTTGGAAGACAAATCTCCGTCCCAGTCTCAGGTCTTTTGCAGACTCCATCAGGTTTTCTTCCAGAATGGTCCTGTATTTGGCTCCATCCATCTTCCCATCAATTTTAACCATCTTCCCTGTCCCTGCTGAAGAAAAGCAGGCCCAAACCATGATGCTGCCACCACCATGTTTGACAGTGGGGATGGTGTGTTCAGGGTGTTGCTTTTACGCCAAACATAACGTTTGCATTGTTGCCAAGAAGTTCAATTTTGGTTTCATCTGACCAGAGCACCTTCTTCCACATGTTTGGTGTGTCTCCCAGGTGGCTTGTGGCAAACTTTAAACAACACTTTTTATGAATATCTTTAAGAAATGGCTTTCTTCTTGCCACTCTTCCATAAAGGCCAGATTTGTGCAATATACGACTGATTGTTGTCCTATGGACAGAGTCTCCCACCTCAGCTGTAGATCTCTGCAGTTCATCCAGAGTGATCATGGGCCTCTTGGCTGCATCTCTGATCAGTCTTCTCCTTGTATGAGCTGAAAGTTTAGAGGGACGGCCAGGTATTGGTAGATTTGCAGTGGTCTGATACTCCTTCCATTTCAATATTATCGCTTGCACAGTGCTCCTTGGGATGTTTAAAGCTTGGGAAATCTTTTTGTATCCAAATCCGGCTTTAAACTTCTTCACAACAGTATCTCGGACCTGCCTGGTGTGTTCCTTGTTCTTCATGATGCTCTCTGCGCTTTTGACGGACCTCTGAGACTATCACAGTGCAGGTGCATTTATACGGAGACTTGATTACACACAGGTGGATTGTATTTATCATCATTAGTCATTTAGGTCAACATTGGATCATTCAGAGATCCTCACTGAACTTCTGGAGAGAGATTGCTGCACTGAAAGTAAAGGGGCTGAATAATTTTGCACGCCCAATTTTTCAGTTTTTGATTTGTTAAAAAAGTTTGAAATATCCAATAAATGTCGTTCCACTTCATGATTGTGTCCCACTTGTTGTTGATTCTTCACAAAAAAATACAGTTTTATATCTTTATGTTTGAAGCCTGAAATGTGGCAAAAGGTCGCAAAGTTCAAGGGGGCCGAATACTTTCGCAAGGCACTGTATATGTAAGGTTCCTCAGTCAAGCAGTGAACTTCAAAAGCAAAGACAAGGAAGGTTTTCCAATGCCTAGCAAAGGGTACCTATTGGTAGATGGGTAAAAATTAAAAAGAGATTGAACAGACATTGAACATCCTTTTGAGCATGGTGAAATTATTAGTTGCACTTTGGATGGTGTCTCAACACACCCAGTCACTACAAAGATACAGCCATCCTTCCTAACTCAGCTGCCAGAGAGGAAAGAAACCGCTCAGGGATTTCACCATGAGGCCAATGGGGACTGTAAAACAGTTTGAGTTTAATGGATGTGATAGAAAAAAACTGAGGATGGATCAATAACATTGTTTACTCAGCAAAAATGTAAATGCAACATGTAATAATGTCAACGCTTTTACTGAGTTACAGTTCATATAAGGAAATCAGTCAACTGAAATAAATGCATTAGGCCCTAGTGTATGTATTTCACATGACTGGAAAGAGGCACAGCCATGGGTGGGCTTGGGAGGGCTTAGGCCCACCCACTTGAGAGCCAGGCCCACCCACTGGGGAGCCAGGCACAGCCTATCAGAATGAGTTTTTCCACACAAAAGTACTTTATTATAAACAGAAACACTCCTCAACACCCAGCATAGTGGCCTTTTATTGTCCCCAGCAAGGTGCATCTATGTAATGCCCATGCTGTTAAATCAGCTTCTTGATATGCCACACTTGTCAGGTGGATGGATTATCTTGGCAAAGGAGAAATGCTCACTAACAGGGATGTAAACAAATGTGTGTGCAAAATTTTTGATAAATAAGCTTTTGTGCGTATGGAACATTCTGTGATCTTTTAATTCAGCTCATGAAATATGGGACCAACACTTTACATGTTGCGTTTATATTTTTGCTCAGTATAGTTACTCCACAATACTAAGCTAATTGACAGCATGAAAATAAGTTAGCCTGTACAGAATAAATAATATTCCAAAATATGCATCCTGGGTGCAACAAGGCACTAAAGTAATACTGCAAAAAACGTGGCAGAGCAATTAACGTTTTGTCCTGAATACAAAGTGTTACTGTATGTTTTGTGCAAATCCAATAAAAAAAATACTGAGTACCACTCTCCATATCTTCAAGCATAGTGGTGGCTGAATCATTTTATGAGTATGCTTGTAATCGTTAAGGACTGGGGAGTTTTTCAAGATAAAGAAAGAAATGGAATGGAGCTGCAGGCAAAATTCTGGAGGAAAACCTGGTTCAGTCCGCTTTCCACCAGACATTGGGAGATTAATTCACCTTTCAGCGGGACAATAACCTAAAACACAAGGACAAATCTACACTGGAGTTGCTTACCAAGAAGACAGTGAATGTTCCTGACTGGCTGAATTACAGTTTTGACTTAAATCTTCTTGAGAATCTATGTCAAGACCTGAAAATGGTTGTCTAGCAATGAACAACAACCAATTTGACAGAGCTTGAATATTTTTTTTTTAATAAATGGGCAAATGTTACACAATCCAGGTGTGCAAAGCTGTTAAGCCTTGTACACACTGCAGGTTTTAATGCTCACTCAGTTTGGTTTTTCAAATCCGTTTTGGAATACTGACTGTCCAAATAGCAAGTTTACAAGTGACCAAATCGGATGTGTGTACAGACAGCACTGCAAAAATTTGCTGACATGGCTACGGTAGTTGTCTTAGTAACAATGGGTGTGTGCCAGGCCTGGAATTTCATGTTGGCCTTCAAGAGGTGCCCAATCTGCCAGGGCACCAAGGCCATTAACCAAAATAGCCAATGAAATTGATTTGAAAAACTAAAAAACAGTAGCTATTCTGTTAAGAAAGAAAAGTGCATGTAAATGTACATAAATAATTAGACTAGTGTAGTTGTGCACACACGCACACACACACACACACACTTAGACTAAACGCCAGTCATCTTTGACCAATATAATGCAGGATCATTATTCATATCTAAAGGCTTGATTCTGTCGACATACTTGAGGCACTGGTGGAGAAAGGCCACTGCCTGTTGAAAGACAGATATGAGTTTATGCAACATCACACACCTCACAAGTGGAGGCAGTCAATATTTTGAAACTATTAAACCATAAACATAATTGTTTAAAACCTGGAAGTTTTTTTGTCATTTTATGAGGAATGTTGTACGATCTTCCGACCGAATGTTAAGGGGATTATTTGATAAACACTTCCTCATATGACAACTTTCTTTCATCGTCCAGCTGCCAAAGACAAATCTAGTCATATTAACAACACATTTCTGAAGGATATTTTATTTTTATTTTTTATATGAAAGCGCCCGCAGTCACTCTTATAGCCTACTGCCGTGTGCGCATTGCTGCACTTATAATGTGAAGAATAGGCCTAATAGTTTATTAACATTTTAAGCTTAACATTCTGATCTGTTGCATCAGCCTAATTTATTTTAAATGTTTTTTTGTTGTAGGCTACAGTGGTTGTATTAATTTGGGATCTATCGCATCCCACAACTGTTTGAGAGTATGTTTGGAAGATTTATTTATCTTACAGAAGGTCAAGCTAACCAATAGAATAGGTAAACTTGTGTACTATGAGGGATTGTTGATTGACTTAGGCTAGTGCTTTTGCTGTTCGTTAGGCCTACTCATCTTGTTGGCTGAAGAAAAGTCAATGTCAACAGTTCTTCTAACATCATTTAGCACCTCGGAATTCAATAAGGACCCCGATGTGTGTCTGTCCTCTTTTAGCCTACTTCGGAGCTGCGATGCCTGTGAGAAGGACCCAATCATGTGACAGGCATTGGCTAATTGAGCAATAAGGTCCGGGGGGGTGTGGTATATTGCCAATATACCACGACTAAGGGCTGTTCTTATGCAAGATGCAACACGGAGTGCTTGGACATAGCCCTTAGCTGTGGTATATTGGCAATATACCATAAACCCCCGAGGTGCCTTACTTCTATTATAAACTGTTTACAAACGTAATTAGAACAGTAAAAAGTCATTTTTGGTCATACACGTGGTATACGGTCTGATATACCATGGCTTTCAGCCAATCAGCAGCATTCAGGGCTTGAACCACCCAGTTTATAATCAGAATTTAGATATCTGAGAGAGCGATATGAGTGAGAAGAGCTTCGGAGTAAGGCAATTGGCAGCAGTGAGAAGAGAATTATTATATTCAGCCCAAGGACACAACGGCCACTCTGGCTGCAAAGCATGGATTTCTTGGGGGTGAATTACGGCCACACATGGGGGCATAGAACGCTGTTGTCACTGTCGCCTGTAAATTTGAGTCCTGGTGTGTGCACAATGTTGTAGGCTGACTGGTGGTGGTGCTCGTGCTTCCGATCATTCAAAAGTTACGTAGCAAGATATGGTGACAACAATGCCTGCCATGGAGGTTTCCCAGTTACTTTGAATGTTCAAAATCATAGTGTAAGAACACTTCTAAAGCCTCAAAGGATAAGTTGATCCAACTTTCAAAATGAGTCCTTGCCTAGCCACAGCAGTCAACTAGCTAGCTAGCCGTTTAGCTTTCTAGCACATTAACTCATTTGTTTGTAAACGATTAACAAGCTAGTTAGCTACAACAAGTTATGGTCAAAACTGTCAACAGAGTAGCTAGCAAGCAACAAGATATGCCAAATAACAGTATAAATGTCACGTTCTGACCTTAGTTCCTTTGTTTTGTCTTTGTTTTAGTATGGTCAGGGCGTGAGTTGGGTGGGCAGTCTATGTGTGTTTTTCTATGTTGGGGTTTTTTGAGTTTGGCCTAGTATGGTTCTCAATCAGAGGCAGCTGTCAATCGATGCCCCTGATTGAGAATCATACTTAGGTAGCCTGGGTTTCACTTTTGAGTTGTGGGTGTTTGTTTCCGTGTGTGTGTTTGGGCCACACGGTACTGTTTCGTTTTTTGTAAATTCACGTCATCGTTTATTGTTTTGATTCAGTGTTCAGTGCTTTCTTTATTAAAATCATCATGAACACTTACCACGCTGCGCTTTGGTCCGATCCTTACTCCTCCTCAGACGAAGAGGAGGAAATCCATTACAATAAAAACCACTTGAGGGGAAATAAATCAGATTTGACTGTTCAGACAAGACGCATGGCAAGGAATCAGATTTGTACGTGGCTTGAAATATCTGATTCCATGTGCTTTTTGGCTGTTCAGACTGCAGGAAAAAATAACAGATTTTAATCAGATATGCAAATAAATACGATTTGAGTCAAAACTGCCAATGTGAACAAGGCTTTAGAGACATACCCAGAAAGACAAATCGCTGTAATCACTGCCAAAAGTGTGTCACGCCCTGGTCGAAGTATTTTGTGTTTATTTTCATTTATTTGGTCAGGCCAGGGTGTGGCATGGGTTTTTGTATGTGGTGTGTTGGGATTGTAGCTTAGTGGGGTGTTCTAGTGAAGTCTATGGCTGTCTGAAGTGGTTCTCAAATCAGAGGCAGGTGTTTGTCGTTGTCTCTGATTGGGAACCATATTTAGGCAGCCATATTCTTTGGGTGTTTTGTGGGTGATTGTCCTTAGTGTCGTTGTTCCTGTCTCAGTGTTAGTTTACACAAGTATAGGCTGTTTCGTTTTTTGTTACATTATTTGTTTTGTAGTGTTTATAATTGATTCGTGGTTTACATTTGTATATTAAACATGGATCGCAATCTACACGCTGCATTTTGGTCCGACTCTCCTTCACCACAAGAAAACCGTTACAAAGTGCTTCTACAAGGTATTGACTCAGGGGGGTATGTAAATGATATACATCTGCATTTCATTTTCAATACATTGGCAAAAAGGTCTAAAAACATGTTGTCACTGTCATTATGGGGTATTATTGAGTGTAGATGGGTGAGAAAAAAAATCTGAAAAATGTGGAATAAGTCAATTCTTTCTGAAGGCACTGTATCTATCTCAATTACCTCATACCCCTGCACATCGAATCTGTACTGGTACCCCGTTTATAGAGCCAAGTTATCGTTGCTCATTGTGTATTTATTACTACGTCTTATTATTTCTCTATTTTCTTTCTCTCTGCATTGTTGTGAAGGGCCTCTAAGTAAGCCTTTCACTGTTAGTCTACACCTGTTGTTTACAAAGCATGTGACGAATAAAATCTAATCAGAAAGGTATCGTCGTCTGGGTTAGGGATTTTCTTGTCCCATCGCGCACTAGCGACTCCTGTGCCGGGCGCAATACACGCTGACACAGTGGCCAGGTGTACAGTGTTTCCTCCGACACATTGGTGTGCGGCTTGGCTGGGCTGTGTTTCGGAAGGATGCACGGCTCTCGACTTTCGCCTCTCCCGAGTCCATATGGGAGTTGCAGCGATGGGACGGGACAAGACTAACAACCAATTGGATACCATGAAATTGGGGAGGAAAAAAAAGTAGAAAAATAAAAGGTATCCAAATCAAAGAGGAATGAGAAGTGCGTTTTAGTCCAATACTGTTGGAAAGTCCCTTTGACAGTGATGTACCGTCCTCATTGTTTAATCTGTTGGTGGCTGCTGCATATGTCCCATGTCTCCATTGACAGTGATGTACCGTCCTCATTGTTTAATCTGTTGGTGGCCGCTGCATATGTCCCATGTCTCCATTGACAGTGTTAATCTGCCTTTACAGCCCTGGCCAGATGCTGGCTGCAGCCAACGGGGTAACATCATTCCCGTATAGTGATTAGCTTCCCCCTAACTTGCCAAACAAAATACCAGATAATGAACAGGGGTGTGAATAAACTCAAAATGCCACAGAAAGCAATCTGCAAACCCAGGGATTAAGTTTCTTCTCAGGGGGATAATGATATGCAGCTTATTTCCCCCCCCAAACACAATGCTGTTTACTGAGTGTGGAGGGATATGGAGTTGGGTAATGAGTGTTGGGTGAGGGGGCATGGGATTCTATTCAACCAGGGATGGCAATGTATTCTCTGCTATACACAGCGCTGGCTGACGCACAAACACACACACGCTCTCCCCCTCTCACGCACACACTCAATATTTCTACTAACACAGGAGAAAATGTAGCATTCACTCGCCACTCAGCAGCTGATGTACGATGAACAAAAATATAAAAACGCAATGTAAAGTGTTGGTCCCATGTTTCATGAGCTGAAATAAAAGATTCCAGAAATGTTCCATACGCACAAAAAGCTTTTTTTTTTTTTTTTTTTACATCCTGTTAAGCATTTCTCCTTTGCCAAGATAATCCATCCACCTGACAGGTGTGGAATATCAAAAAGCTGATTAAACAGCATGATCATTACACAGGTGCAACTTGTGCTTGGGACAATAAAAGGTCACTATAAAATGTGCAGTTTTGTCACACAACACCACAGATGTCTCAAGTTTAGAGGGAGCGTGCAATTGGCATGCTGACCTCAGGAATGTCCACCAGAGATGTTGCCAGGTAATTGAACGCTAACTTCTCTACCATTAGCCACCTTCAACGTTGTTTTATAGAATTTGGTAGTATATCCAACCGCAGATCACGTGTATGGCGTTGTGTGGGCGAGCGATTTGCTGATGTCAACGTTGTGAACAGAGTGCCCCATAGTGGAGGTGGGGTTATGGTGTGAGCAGGCATAAGCTACGGACAACGAACACAATTGCAATTTATCGATGCTGATTTGAATGCACAGAGATACCGTGACGAGATCCTGAGGCCCATTGTGCCATTCATTCACCTCCATCACCTCATGTTTCAGTATGATAATGCATGAACCCATCTCACAAGGACCTTCCTTGGCCTGCATACTCATCAGACATGTCACCTAATGAGCATGTTTGGGATGCTCTGGATCGACTTGTACAACAGCTTGTTCCAGTTCCCGACAATATCCAGAAACTTTGCACAGCCATTGAAGAGGAGTGGGACAACATTCCACAGGCCACAATCAACTCTATGCAAAGAAGATATGTCACACTACATGAGGCAAATGGTCGTCACACCAGATACTGACTGGTTTTCTGATCCACGCCCCTACCTTTTTCTTGAGGTATCTGTGACCAATAGATGCATATCTGTATAGATTAGGGCCTAATGAATGTGTTTCAATTGAACTGTAACTCAGTAAAATCGCTGATATTTTTGCATTTATATTTTTGTTCAGTATATAATCTCTTAATATTTGCAAATGCCCTTCAAGGTCAGAACGTAATTCCATACAAGGCATCCACATACTAACATGGTCTACATGAGTGCATGAAGTAAGATAATAACTTACATGCTGACCAAACCACTAGCGTGACGTGCACGAGCGTTGCAAAATAAATGTACACATACATGTTACTCAATCATTAAATCCAAACTGCCCACGAGCGTCTACGTAGCCAGGTGCTAAAATAAAACGTGGTTCTTGACGAGCTGCAAGTCCCGCCTCTACCATCTCCTCATTGGTTTATAGGAGCATACCCACGTGGGTGATTGAAAGATGAACAGGGGTCCACACTCCAGTTGGTGGTGGTGATGCACCTGAAAGTTGGTTGCCAACCGCCATATAAAGCCCAAAGAAGAATAAGAAGCCTGAAGGAGGAGAGATTACTGGAAACTAACACGGTTTTACCTTTTATCTGTGGATTAATTGTAGAATTAGAGGACCTTGTGCATTTCAGGTAAAATGTTTAATGCTTATAGACCTGTCCCCAAATTAATATAGTTGGTTCAGAGTTTGTTTTGGTATTTTAACCTGCGTGTCCTAATCGCATCTGGTGTGGATGGACAAAATCAACATGCGCACGTTGGTGCGTGCCCGGTCTAGTCAGCATGTTAGAATTTTGGGAGGAGGACATTTTTGGAGGAGGACTGACTCTCTTGCACTGGACTCTACCCACACATATACTACACCGACACTCCAATACACACAAAACATATACACACATGCATAGACGCCACACGTTGCTACTCTGCCTATTATCTGTTTATTATCTATCCTGATTGCCTATTCACTTTTACCTCTACCTACATGTACATATTACATCAATCACCTCAACTATCTCATACCCCTGTTAATTGATTCGGTACCGGTACTCCTTGTATAAAGTCTCGTTATTGTTATTTTATTGTGTTACTATTTCCTTTTTGTTATTTAGCAAATGTTCTTACTTTTGAAGTCTGCATTGCTGGGAAAGAGCCTGTAAGTCAGCATTTCACAGTAAAGTCTACGCCTGTTATATTCGGCACGTGTGACAAATAAACTTTGATTTGTCATTTAGACCTTTTACATTTCAACTTTTCATAAACCCAAATAAAAAGAAGCAACCCAGGCATTAAAAATAACTAACAAACACAATCATAGGCTATACAGCATCTATACGCTCCCCCTACTCTGAAAACATCCCAAAACATGACAGGGACCATGTCCATAAAGTCCCTGTGCTACCTAGAGAACCAAAACATTGATGGTTTCACGGCCTTCCTGTGTCAGGAACCAGATATTCCATTGGCCCTGTGGTCGAAGCCTGGCGGCCGCATTAAACACAGCTGCCAGCAGGTCAAACCCGTAAAGTGGGGCTCCTAATTGCGCGGGGGGGGGGGCTAAAAACAGTTGCTACACCACCGCACCTTATCCCACATAATGGTTAGGCCTGGAAAGTGACTAGTAACTACACTTTCTCCATCAGACACGAACATCTCTTTCAGTCACTCACAACCGACAGCGTTTAACCTCCCATTCTCTCTGGTGCCTGTGCTAATCTACAGAGGGAAGGTGTCAAGATGTGAATGTCAGTAATAAACTTCTAAATGATTTCTATGGGTCAATAAAGGCGCCCAGCCCTGAAACCTGATATAGGAAGGAGATATGACAGCCCAATGTGATGAATAATAAATATGGATGCATTAATAAAGGGGTGTGATTACTGCTCAGGGGAGGTGATACCCTGATGATACCCCTTAAGGCAAAGTGACAGAGAGAGCCAAGGTCAACACTTAGGGAGAGTTGGAATCCCTACCTGGACGAAGCATTAAAAGCATTGTGATACCTCGCTGTGGTTCTAGCGTCAGAAGAGGTCTGTAGGTTTGACAGTTATCTTGCTGAAGAGTAAAGACACAGGGACGGTGTCGCAGTTAGGATCAGTCTCTTCAAATCCTAACCATAATGAGGGGGCACCCTGATGTCAAGCCATTCAGGCCCAGTGACTGCTCTAAGCAGGAGAGGTAAATGCAAGAAGATTGAGTTATCATGAGCAGCACTGCCCTCTGCAGCATAACCACGCTTACTACACCAATAATTAATTAATTTCCCCCTATCTTCATGTTGAAAGTCTTTTCCCAGGAAGATTATATTGATTTTCAATGGTTCAACTTTTACACAGCACCACAACACTTCTTAGGTTTCTGTGTATTACCAACTAGACATTGTATAAGTGTTGGAGGTGCCAGCTGACAACACGGTTGTCTTATCTCCAGACTCCACCATTCATTGCACACTCATTCCTTCATCGTTGGCAGTAAACATCCAGTAACTCAGAGGCTAAGCAGTCAGCTGAGAGTATCGCAGTTGCAGACTGGCTTTTGACTAGAAACAACTATTTTGGCCATTGGGTGGCTCACAAAATAATTCAAAAGGCAACATATCAGGAATCCATCAAATGCTACCACCAGCATTATGCAGTACGCACTCAACACCAACAGCAGTCCACTCACTGTGTTGGCCAGCTCCAGGTAGTTTCCCTCCAGGGGAGCACAGCGGGTGCTGGTCTGGGCCAGGAGTTTATGAAGAGCAGCCTGCTGTTCTAGGACAGTCCCAGGCTGTTCTAGGAGCTTCTGGAGGATGGCTGGCTGCTGCTGGGTCTGTGTCTGCTGAGGCTGGATGTCTGAACTCTGAAGGTCCCGGGCCCCAGAGTAGTACTCCCAGCTGTCTCTGGCTCCTGACAAGGCCCCTAGGGGACACATTATAACTCGATAACTAACAGGTAGTAAACTTAGAAATAACAGGTAATAACTCATAACTAATAAGCAGTGTGAAGGTTTGGCACTCCCAAACAAATATGTGGGTTTAGCAACAGAGCTAAAAACTCTAGCCTCAGTCATGCAGGTTGTTATGGTTGTTTCATTTTAGCACTTTGGTGTCAGTTGTTTATGGCCAATAATGACTGTGTAATAAGGGTTAGTGGTTGTTTGCAGTTAGTTGTTGAATGTTGGGTGTTAGATTTAGTTGTTTGGTGTTGCCTGTTCTTAGCTGGTTTTATGCTAGTAGGCAGCTATGATTAATTGGCATCTCTTGTTTAACAATGTAACTCAAAATTCTGGCTAATCTTGATTGGCTATCCCCAAACTCACCCCTGCTAATCTTGCTACTGGTTGGCCAGGAGGTGATGTGTTCCCTGAGCTTCCTAGTGTCAGAGTCCTGGGAGCATTGGGAGATCTCGCCCTCTTCCTTACGGATCTCATTGACCAGCTGCATGCGGCAGCGGGTGAAGTCCTCAAAGGAGATCTTGCCTCGCTCGTCTGCTCCCAGCTGGTCCATGATCTCTGCCACAGACCCCTCCATGTTTAGCTGTCTACACACCATCAGCAGGTCATTCCTAACAGGAGAGAAGGAGGTTTTTAGGAAGATGGAAAAGTTGCAGGAGAGAGGGAAGGAGATACAGGCAAGAGGAAAAGTATGGTGATAAGCAAAGAAACAGGGAGAAATAAGGAGGGACATGGTGAAGGAGAGGCAGAGGTAAAAGGAGAGAGAGAGGGGGGGGGGGGAGAAGGACAGGGAGAGGAAGATAACTGTTTTCAATTGAAGAGTGGTGTACAAGTTGCAGCACTAAGTTGAATTGCTGATACATTAGCCAGGGCAGCAGCCTGAGGAATTGTCTTCACTTCTCAAAATAATGAAAATAAATAAATAAATATTAGGACAGGTTTGGAGGGGGAAAAATAGGTTTCCTATATGAAGTGGAAAGGCATACAATTACAGCAAAAGATATTCCCCTATACATGGAAATTGAACATTATGCCCCTCCAGCTGTAGTTATTCAGCACAATGGATATCTTATTCGTCAGTTTCATGTCTAACAGCTGGAATGCATGGAGAATATAGCCAAAGCATACATTTTCACAGAACAGGTTCCATTTATCATCTTTGATGCCTTACAGGGGCAACCAATCCATTTAGCAGTGTGTTCTATGCCACAAATATACATAAAAACATGCATCTCAAATGACTAAGCAAACCATGGGCTTTTCTGTAACAAAAGAGAGGGCTGAAAAAGATGTGTTTGAGTTTAATCAAAAGTAACCAATGCTCTTAAGCTCTCCTCTCCTGCATGTTTTAATTTTGCTCACCGCTCTCTCTGCTTGTGTATAGCCTGAAGCATGCCTACTTTACTGCCAAGAAAGAACATTCAACACTTCAGAGTTCATGAGCATTTTATAATTACAGACCACCACTATGATTATAACTCATATCGCTGTGTAAACTGTAACTTAATAACACCATAACTCACACTCACAAGAATATGTTAGGACAGGAATAGGCCTTGATTCCCTATTCCGAGGTATGGACAAATGTTTAGGTTCTCTGTGCTCAGGAGTCTTCTCCATGATCTTGCCTGGCTCATGCCACTTTTCTGCAGCCTGCACATGAAATGTAAAAGGTCTTTGGATGCTGCATCAAATCCAGTTGCTGTGATCTAAGTTGGAGTGTTGGTGTTTATTTACACTATGCAGTAGCCCTCCTTAATGAGCATGTGTGAAAGCAGTTCTGACTCAGTGCATAAGCTTTTAGAACATACGCAATGTCCATACATTTTTTTTGCAACAAGCTACAAACTGAATGGTTATGATTATGATACACATAATAGGAAGTATGTTATTCGCCAACAGTTTCTTCTAGTCTGCAGTTAGTAACGTTATATGAGTATGATTGTCTGGAGACTAGTTAGCTAGCTACATTCTTAGTTTCAACTAAATACACTGTTGCAACATTTTCATTGTCAAATTACATTTGAGTTGCTTTCAAAAACTCAAGCCAACACTTCCATGGAATGCAGATGTTTTTCGATAGTTTGCCCTTGCCAGTTATCGAGACTGGGCATGGTTCGATGTCTTCGAATCAAAATCCGAGGACTTGTTCGCTACGGAAGTCACTGGCAATTTGCTCACATTACAAAACTAACTAAACAAGTGATCATATTTCCAGATCGTATATACATGTCTGGGAAAATCTGTTAATTTGCATTTGGTAGCCTTCAATTCTAACCCCACCGTGTCGTTGATAAAATAGACTTACCTGTTGATGTATCCATCACCGTCACCGTCGCAAGTCTGAAACAACCGCCTCATCCTCTCCTCTTCGCCGGTGCTAGATGTGTCACTACTGCCGCTACTCACACTCACCTCCACCGCCGCCATGATCTTCCCTGAATACCGTAACTAGTGTGCTAGGCTACTACCCCTCCAAGTATTCATTCTCAACGAAGTAACTGCCTCATCATCACACTTCCCGTAAGTGTCGACTACTACCCGACATCGGATTGAATATAATCAAATATAAACTTCGGTTCAGGTCACATCTGCAAAAAGGAGGGTGCAGCACGTGCCGTAAAAGTTAACCCCGAAAGTCGCGAATAGGGAGGCGTTAAAAAGCTTTGGGTAAACTGCTGTGGAGTGAGTGTCGACCGAAACTCAGTGGGACATATGTGAAGCTAGCCACAATAAGGATTAGCCACAATAGCGGAATTTGCGGCTAGCCTTCAAAATAAAACTCCCTAATTGAAAGATGAAAATGGATGCAAATAGTGGAATTATGACATATTTGAATGAGTTAATAATAAACCATTTTGGAATGTTATATAAATTAAACAAAAAACAATAATGACTTAATTTGACAAACAAATCTGTAGAAATCGCACTATGGATGTATTCAACTTCAGAATTGCATTGGGGGCATACTTATATTTCACTGTGCAGCCTTACTTATGGATTGAAATGGCATATCAGTCTACTCAGTGACACCCACAGAACACAACTGTGAAGAGTTACACAAATATTAGCGTCCTAGCTCTTATTACAGGACTTTAACTGTGGGAAATCACCTCCCCAGGCAGCCTATTGTGCGTAATGACATTCATATTTCCCTGTACAGCCTTGTCTATGGATTGTGGATCAAAGAAATGGGGTATCAGTCTACACAGTGACACCCACAGAAAACAGCTGTGGAGAGTTTACACAAATACTAGCATCGTAGCTCTTGTTACAGAACACTGAAATCCATGTGAAATGAGCCACATTAAGCCTACAAGTCAACCTACTATGTGTATTGGACATTCATTTTCTCTGTAAATCAAATCCAATTGTATTGGTCACATACACATGGTTAGCAGATGTTAATGCGAGTGTAGCGAAATGCTGGTGCTTCTAGTTCCAACAACGCAGTAATATCTAACAAGTATTCTAACAAATTCAAACTACCTTATACACACAAATGTAAGGGATGTACATGTAAATATATGGATGAGCGATGGCCGTGCGGCATAGGCAAGATGCAGTAGATGGTATAGAGCAGTATATACATATGAAATGAGTGATGTAGGATATGTAAACAATATTAAAGTGGTGTTATTTAAGGTGACTAGTGATACCTTTAATTCAAGTGGCCTGAGATTTGAGTCTGTATGTTGACAGCAGCCTCTCTATGTTAGTGATGGCTGTTTAACAGTCTGATGACCTTGAGATAGAAGCTGTTTTTCAGTCTCTCGGTCCCAGCTTTGATGCACCTGTTCTGACCTTTCCTTCTGGATGATAGCAGTGGGTGAGTGCATAAAAGGGCTGGACTTTCGACAGTCTAGCAGAGAAAGGCACTTTTGTCCTGGGCAGCATGAAAACTGTGTGAGTATGCACAAGGACTGCACATTTGTATTTGATATTTAAATATAGAAAATTGATTCTATGGGTTTAAACCAACATTGATAGCCGAGATATTCTTTTAAACAGAGGCTCCTCAATAAAGTTCACCACATGTTGTTGCAAAATAACAAAGCACTTCATTGATGAAACATGCATTTCTTTGATGAAACATGAATACCTGAAGTAATAAGTAATAATGTATGTTGGCTGTGAGCTATTTACAGCAAGGGTTCTCAAAGTGGGGAACACTACTCTAGGGGCCACGGCCAAATCTAAAAATATAAATGTTTTAATAATATATTTTTTTAAACAATTGTACATCATCATCATTTTAAATTAATATTTCTAACAACAACAGATGAAACAAATGTTGGCCAAGGGATCCCCAGAATAAGTTTAAAGTGTGGAAAACAATAAAATGTCATATTATTAATCTACAATTGATGTTCTTAACCCTGAGTAACATGTGCCTGGGAGGCTCACAGGGATATCGATATCCACAGTACTCCACCAATTATACATTTTGCAACTCAATACTTCTTGTATTCCCCAAAAATCGTCTATCTGCCTCATGGAAAATTGTGTAGAATTGCAGGATATAAGCGTCAAAGCTGCAACAACAAAAATTCTCTATGTCCCATGACAAAATGTGTATAATTAGAATAAAGTCATTTTAGCAGACACTCTAATCCAGAGGTACTTACAGCAGCAATTAGGGTTAAGTGCCATGCTGAAAGGCACATCGACATATTTTTCACCTAGTCGGCTAAGGGGATTCGATCCAGTGACTTTTTGTTTACTGGCCCAATGCTCTTAACTGGTAGGCTACCTGCCGTGGTTAAAATTAAGTAGAGAATTGGGGCTTTAAAGTGTTCCTTCCCAGGGCCGAGACGTGGTTTTACCAGCCAAGCACTGCCAAAGTCATTGTATGCTAGTTTTTTATGTCACTCAAGTTGTGTTCTGATTATGAGGGGGTCCAGAAGTAGTTGGTGGATGGGAGGATGGATCTTTCCCCCTTTTGTACTCTACTCTGCCTTTCACTGACCACTCAGCTCCTGGTTTTACTGCTGAAAGTCTACTGACAAGGTAGTGAGCCTGGGTGTCTGCGTGACTTTGCATTTAGCCCACTGAGCTGACTCCTAGGCACCTTCTGTTCAAGGCATCACATCTCAGACAAGGTCCCACCACGTAGTTCACCAAACAACCTCTGCTTTCATTCTTCCACCTCCTACCTTTGTGCTGTGACTCAGATCAGACAGATTATGTCTACATCAACAATTGCTAGTATTTAAGCAAGGTTAAAGGGCAATTCCGGCAATTTTCAACCTCATATTCATTATCTCCACCACCAAACCAGTGTATAAACATGTGAAAATAGCATGTTTCTATGATCTGTGGTTAAAAATATATGAAGGAAGGTCCTAAAAAATACTTCTGTGACATTACAGGGTAGGATTAAAAAGTAAAACAAACCTGCAATGAGTTTCTAGCTCCACACGTCACTGCGAATCTCATGGTGTTTGAAAACCACTGTTATTCAAATGTTTAAACTTTTGATGATGTCATCGAGTCTAACTTTTTAACTTAATATTATTGTAGAAATGTGCCGTTTTCACATAAGACTGGTATTATGCTGGAGATAATAAAAATGAGGTTGAAAAGTGGTGGAAGTGGCCTTTAAAGTGGGATGAGTGTGGTGGATAGGAGCTATATTATAGCACAATTGATTCTCCACACATTTTTAAAAAACAAAGTAGACATAACTTCAGGGATGTTTTTCCACATGCTCAGGGTTTTGACATCAATTGACAGTAAAAGCTTCTTTACAGATTTCTTATTGTTTCAATTAATACAAAAATAACACCTCATGACAGTTGTACACTCAAGTATTCTGCTGTTAGAAAAGGTATAATCAACAGTATGCCTACAGCATATGTCCAGGAGGGGGGGCCCTTATCTAAGTTTTAAAAGGATATAATAGGATAAGCCAGAAGAGCAGGGAATGAAGGAAGGGGTGGTTGTATACCTTTTACACAATTTCACACTAGAGTCCTCTGGGAAACACTGACCAAAACTTGGGGATCTATGGGTAGCATTTGTTACGCCACCTATTCAGTACTATCTAAACCTTTCAGATCAACACATGAGCTTAGAAGTAGGGGGGGCACTCTTTTCACGCAACTTCAACATTAAGTGATTTTCGTAGCAGGTTAGGAGAGGCTTTTCGCTAAACCCTACTCTTTTCATAACCTCTGTATCATAATAACCTGCTACGCTCATTCTCCCAACCTGCTGCATACGTTCTCCTATCCTGCTACGAAAAAATAACTTAGTTATCGAAATGGCGTGAGAAGTGTTTCCCTTGTACGTAGGGGTTGCTTCTGGCATTGACAGTGACATAATACAGTTTACGGACGAGACAAATCTAAGCTTGTTCTAAATTCATAACTGGAACGTTTTAGAGACGAAGTAGTGGAAGCAAAACTTACTGGGACGCACCCCTAGCGGTGTCTGTGACGTTTCATCAATGCAGTGTTTGCGAACTTCTGCAGGCGCACGAGCGGGAATCTGACATAACAACATGTATTACCTAGCTAGTTACACGTTACTTACAATTAAAACATTATGAGATGCACCTATAATTGACTCAATAATGGATAAAGCTCAATGACACGTTTGTTATATCTCTGTAGCTATAACTATATTAACTGGCTAACAAGCTAGCCAGCTTATTTTTTGCTTGAAGCTAGTGGCTAGCTAACTTATCTAGTTATATTTCTGAGATACTAGGTGCTGTAGTTCGCTAACGTCAGCTAAATTAACACAATTGTCACGAGCTATCTTACCTATAAATAGTAAGCTATATGGCTCAGGTGATGGCAAGCAGTTTGCAACTACTTTATATGTATACCTTTATTGAGCACCTTTTCGGTTACTGACTCAATGCTCTTACCACTAGGCTACCTTCCGCCCCCTTGTGAATAGCTCCAGATGAGAGCCATAAGTAGCTAGCATTGAATCTTTGTCAGCATCATAGTAGTCCTAGGGTCGTTCCACCTCAAACTCAAGAAAGAAGATTTCGACATCTCAGATTTTTTCTGAAATCGTTTCTGTAATTAGAAACAAATAAGGTAATTCCGACAAAAGTATTTTGTTGAAAGACAATTTGAACTAAATTAAGCTAGTAGTTTGCACCCAAATTGGCAATTTCAATGTACAGGATTCATATACTGTAGCTAATATTCAATAAATATAGTACCCAACATCCAATTTGGACCAAACATTTTCTTAACATTGATTAAGACACGAGGATGCCAAATAAATGGTCAAAAGCAAATCACGGATTACCCAAACCCCACACTAAGCCCACACCAAAGTCCAGTATACATTATCAGTTTTCTGTCTGACAAGTTGTGGGAAGCTGCGGCTAGCAGTATATTTTTCATTATACAATGTAATGTATTTTCATTCAATTTGATGATGGTTATTTACCCCTGTTCAGAGAAATTAGTCATTGATTACCGTTACATGCACACAATAATCCAATTTTTGAGGATAGTCAGATTAATGTAATAGTTTTGATTAAATCGTTTACCTGCTTTGCAAGAAGAACAATTTCCCTAATAATTCTGTTTACATGGACATATCTGAAATCAGGCTACCTGATGGGACCAATCAAAATCAAAATTCTACTACAGCGACCATGTTCGTTTTGGAAATCCTTTTTGATTCGGACATATAACATTTGTATGTGAAAACTACTTCTAAAATGCATACCTTCAGTTGTTCCCGAAACTCACTTCACTTGCGCTAGTGGGAGGCACACACAGCTGGATCTAGTACATGGGGCAGATAGTTTTAACTATGTTTTGAGGCTATACAGTGTTTGTTTACATTTACTTTGTTTACATACATTGGAGTAAAACAAGCTGATATTTTGGTTTTGATGGGGTACGACAGTTGAACTAAGCTCATGAACTAAGTTAAATTCTTAAAAAATAATTTGGTACATACACTGCTCAAAAACATAAAGGGAACACTTAAACAACACAATGTAACTCCAAGTCAATCACACTTCTGTGAAATCAAACTGTCCACTTAGGAAGCAACACTGATTGACATTAAATTTCACATGCTGTTGTGCAAATGGAAGCGACAACAGGTGGAAATTATAGGCAATTAGCAAGACACCCCCAATAAAGGAGTGGTTCTGCAGGTGGTGACCACAGACCACTTCTCAGTTCCTATGCTTCCTGGCTGATGTTTTGGTCACTTTTGAATGCTGGCGGTGCTTTCACTCTAGTGGTAGCATGAGACGGAGTCTACAACCCACACAAGTGGCTCAGTGCAGCTCATCCAGGATGGCACATCAATGCGAGATGTGGCAAGAAGGTTTGCTGTGTCTGTCAGCGTAGTGTCCAGAGCATGGAGGCGCTACCAGGAGACAGGCCAGTACATCAGGAGACGTGGAGGAGGCTGTAGGAGGTTAACAACCCAGCAGCAGGACCGCTACCTCCGCCTTTGTGCAAGGAGGAGCAGGAGGAGCACTGCCCTGCAAAATGACCTCCAGCAGGCCACAAATGTGCATGTGTAACAGTATAACTTTAGACCGTCCCCTCGCCCATACCCGGGCGCGAACCAGGGACCCTCTGCACATATCAACAACAGTCACCCACGAAGCATCGTTACCCATCGCTCCACAAAAGCCACGGCTCTTGCAGAGCAAGGGGAACTACTACTTCAAGGTCTCAGAGCAAGTGACGTCACTGATTGAAACGCAATTTAGCGCGCACCGCTAACTAAGCTAGCCGTTTCACATCAGTTACACATGTGTCTGCTCAAACAGTCAGAAACAGACACCATGAGGGTGGTATGAGGGCCCATCATCCACAGGTGGGGGTTGTGCTTACAGCCCAACACCGTGCAGGACGTTTGGCATTTGCCAGAGAACACCAAGATTGGCAAATTCACCACTGGCGCCCTGTGCTCTTCACAGATGAAAGCAGGTTCACCCTGAGCACATGTGACAGACGTGACAGAGTCTGGAGACGCCGTGGAGAACGTTCTGCTGCCTGCAACATCCTTCAGCATGACCGGTTTGGCGGTGGGTCAGTCATGGTGTGGGGTGGCATTTCTTTGGGGGGGGCGCACAGCTCTCCATGTGCTTGCTAGAGGTAGCCTGACTGCCATTAGGTACCGAGATGAGATTCTCAGACGCCTTGTGAGACCATATGCTGGTGCGGTTGGCCCTGGGTTCCTCCTAATGCAAGACAATGCTAGACCTCATGTGGTTGGAGTGTGTCAGCAGTTCCTGCAAGAGGAAGGCATTGATGCTATGGACTGGCCCGCCCGTTCCCCAGACCTGAATCCAATTGAGCACATCTGGGACAACATGTCTCGCTCCATCCACCACAGACTGTCCAGGAGTTGGTGGATGCTTTAGTTCAGGTCTGGGAGGAGATCCCTCAGGAGACCATCCGCCACCTTATCAGGAGCATGCCCAGGCGTTGTAGGGAGGTCATACAGGCACGTGGAGGCCACACACACTACTGAGCCCCATTTTGACTTGTTTTAAGGACATTACATCAAAGTTGGATCAGCCTGTAGTGTGGTTTTCCACTGTAATTTTGAGTGTGACTCCAAATCCAGACCTCCATGGGTTGATAAATTTGATTACCCATTAATAATTTTTGTGTGATTTTGTTGTCAGCACATTCAACTATGTAAAGAAAAAAGTATTTAATAAGAATATTTAATTCATTCAGATCTAGGATGTGTTATTTTAGTGTTCCCTTTATTTTTTTGAGCAGTGTATAATTAATTTATAAGTCCAAAATGTATGTTCTGCAGATTGCTCATTTTTATATTTGCTCTCAAAGAAAATCATATGAAAACAAAAAACAGCATTGAGGACTACTCATTCCTCACGCCATGTCCATTTCTATGGGCACCAGCACTGTTCATGACACAAACTGTTCACACCCCTCTTGTTAGTGCAGAATATGTTGCAGTATTAACGCAAATTTTCTTTCAATTCTATACTATGTCTAATGTGTATTAATGTGATATTTGAGTGACAAAAAAATTCAAACAATATCAATGGGCCAAAAAACCTAATTAAAATAATGTTAGCTGACATGGACTAGTTGATCATGTATGCAATGACTAACATGACGCACTACCCAAAGCCTGACTTTAGTTCCTTTAAAAAAAGATATGTATATATGTGTGTGTGTGTGTGTGTGTGTGTGTGTATATATGTATATATATATATATGTATATATATATATATATATATATATATATATATATATATATATATATATATATATTACACACACAGTACCAGTCAAAAGTTTGGACACACCTACTCATTCAAGGGGTTTTCTTTATATGTACTATTTTCTACATTGTAGAATAATAGTGAAGACATTAAAACAATGAAATTACACATATGGAATCATGTAGTAACCAAAAAAGTGTTAAACAAATCAAAATATATTTTATATTTGAGATTCTTCAAAGTAGCCAGCCACCCTTTGCTTGATGACAGCTTTGCACACTCTTGGCATTCTCTCAACCAGCTTAATGAGGAATGCTTTTCCAACAGTCTTGAAGGAGTTCCCACATATGCTGAGCACTTGTTGGCTGATTTTCCTTCACTCTGCGGTCCAACTCGTCCCAAACCATCTCATTTGGGTTGAGGTCGGGCAATTGTGGAGGCTAGGTCATATAATGCAGCACTCCATCAATCTCTCAGCGCAAACCAGATGGAATGCTGTATCGCTGCAGAATGCTGTGGTAGCCATGCTGGTTAAGTGTGCCTTCAATCAGTTCTAAATAAATCACAGTGTCACCAGCAAAGCACCATCACACCTCCATCCATGCTTCACGGTGGGAACCACACATGCGGAGATCATCTGTTCACCTACTCTGCGACTCACAAAGGGACACCAGTTGGAACCAAATATCTCAAATTTGGACTCATCAGACGAAAGGACAGATTTCTACCAGGTTTGATGTCCATTGCTCGTGTTTCTTGGCCCAAGCAAGTCTCTTCTTTTTATTAATGGTTTCTTTGCAGCAATTCAACCATGAAGGCCTGATTCACGCAGTCTCCTCTGAACAGTTGATGTTGAGATGTGTCTGTTACTTGAACTCTGTGAATCATTTATTTGGGCTGCGATCTGAGGTGCAGTTAACTCTAATGAACTCATCCTCTGCAGCAGAGGTAACTCTGGGTCTTCCTTTCCTGTGGTGGTCGTCATGAGAGCCAGTTTCATCATAGCGCTTGATGGTTTTTGCGACTGCACTTGAAGAAACTTTAAATGTTCTTGAAATATTCCGGATTGATTGACCTACATGTCTTAAAGTAATGATGGACTGTCATTTCTCTTTGCTTATTTGAGCTGTTCTTGCCATAATATGGACTTGGTCTTTTACCAAATAGCCCTATCTTCTGTATACCACCCCTACCTTGTCACCACACAACTGATTAGCTAAAACGCATTAAGAAGGAAAGAAATTCCACAAATGAACTTTTAACAAGGCACACCTGTTAATTGAAATGCATTCCAGGTGACTACCTCATGAAGCTGGTTGAGAGAATGCCAAGAGTGTGCAAAGCTGTCATCAAGCAAAGGGTGGCTACTTTGAAGAATCTCAAATATAAAATATATTTTGATTTGTTTAAGCATTTGATTTTCTAGCTTGCTGCTATGATGGTGAGTACTGGATTGGAATTGCAGATGCTGTGGATGATGGAAGCATGGACGTAAATGTGAAATTCATGCATCCAAGTTATCCAGCAAGGTCATTTTCTTGGCGAAACAGAGTGGACGCGTTATGCACCAAAAACAAGCATAATCTGCCTGGCTACCCAAACTCCTTGCTTCGGCCAAACGCTACGCCAGGCCCACGGACGTTACTTTCTTTTCCATAATGAGCCTGGATCTGAGTACCTCCCAGACGATTTCTAGAACGCAAACACATTCTAACCGTTCTGATTGGTCTCAGAAATCGATGGGTTGGGCTAGAGACAGAACACACATGGGTAAATCGGTATTTAGAAAAATGTTAATTGGCTTTGATCCTCTGATTTGTTGGAGATTATCCAATAGTTGATGACTTTTTTTTGTACAATGCCCCTTGTTCCCCTTGTCACCACAAATGACTTCAACGATGGAAGTCTGACTGAAGTATGTAGCGAACAGAGCACCAGAATAATTCTGTTTGAGTCGTCTGGGAAATCAGCTGCACCATTAAAATGCTCTGCATGGTCAATCCGACATCTGACGAGGTCATACAGCATTTACTGTAATGCAGACTTCAGGGCTTTCATACTTCTTGCGCTTAGCAGAGCAGAGCTATTGTGAAGAAAGTTGTCAAGGAATTGAGTTTGTGTTTTATACAGGAGGTTCCGCCCCGGCCTACCGTCAACTGTTCCTAGGCCGTCATTGAAAATAAGAATTTGTTCTTATTAACTGACTTGCCTAGTTAAATAAAGGTAAAATAAATATAAACAAATTATGTCAATGCAGAGTTATATGGAGCATTGTTAGTTAATTTGAGAGGTGCACAGCGATGCGGTACGGAGCTTGATTTTGCCTCTGCATGCCTCCAGAGGCTCCTCAATTATGTCACACCTTCCAAATGAAGCCTCCGACCACATTTTCGGATCAAGCATAAATTGGCTATAAGGCACCAACCACTGCAATCTTTTGGGATGTAGCGACATCAATGCAATAGAAGATGCACTGAAGAAAGTGAAAGTATGAAATGAGGAATGAGAAGTCCTCAATGCTGTTATTTGTTTTCTTATGATTTTTATTTGAGATGTGTTTGGGCAAATAAAATGTTCTAACTTGAATTCTTCCCCCACGTTTATAAATCATTATAATTTGAAGGTTCTGTCTTGAATTAACATTGAGGGGGAGGGAGATTCATCACACACAATTTAGGTGCAATCAATTAGCTTAATTTCTCTGAGATCAAATTATATTTAAACAAAATAATTTTAAAGGAATGCTAATCTTTCTGCAGAGACCATTTTCAGAACATTCTGAGATGGTGGGTGTCATGGCTTCCTGAAATGACACTCTACCCTTTGTCTCTAGTTAGTTCAAGTAACATGTGACAGTCATCTAGAGATATTGCAAAGTATTGTTGTAAAGTAGGTTGCTCATTAGCTACATTTGATGAACTCTTCTGTTCTACAGTGCATCATGTCACGTTACAGTACTGCCTCCCCCAAGCCTGCCATGGGCCACTCCAAACACTCTGGTAGTGGAGGCTGGGCTGAAAGACATACGCCTCCATGAAGAAGTTAAGATTGCTGTGAACATCTCCCTTGATAGGTTTCAGTACAGTGAGCAAAAAGGTAAGAGAAAATGGTCCTTCAACTCATGCTGATGAATTGATGATTCATGGAGAAATGTGTATTATATTATGCATTATACATATATATATTTTTTTTACAGAGATTGAGTTTCCTTCCTCCCTGTCCAGTACTGAGAGGGCCTTCATCCATCGCATTGCGCAGTCCCTGGGATATATCTCTAAAAGCAGAGGGTGAGCTATCCAAATTGATATGAGGGATATCAGAGCCCATAGCCAGGTTGGTTGTTTAGCAACAAAACCGACTTGTGCGCAACTATGGGGCTTAACAGACAAGGTTGTCTTAAATTGTTGACAACATGTAAACTATATTTTGGCTCCATGTTTATTGAAAACATAAATACATTTGCACAATGAGCACTTGTTGTCTCTCAAATACATGGTTAGAGTTGTTAGGTAGCTACTGAATTGTTGCCATATTAGCATTGACATGAAATCAGTCAAAACAAGACAAGGTATCAATAACAAGATACAATGAGCTGAAACGAGCCACCTATGATTCCCCACACGGCAGCTTATTGTCATTGTTGCTAGCTATCTGACCGTTCATAATCATAACAAACACACAGCTTCTGGCCACATCAATGCGCGCGCATAATGTTTTTGGTAATGTTGTCAGCCAACCTGTCTATAGTCTTTAGGTCAATCTCAGATACTCCCATATACACTGAGTGTACAAAACATTACAAAAACCTTCCTAATATTGAGTTGCACCACCTTTTTCTCTCAGTACAGCCTCAATTTGTCGGGGCATGGACCTACAAGGTGTCAAAAGCGTTCCACAAGGATGCTGGCCCATGTTGACTCCAATGATTCCCACAGTTGTCAAGTTGATTGGATGTCCTGTGGGTGGTGGACCATTATTGATACACATGGGAAACTGTTGTGTGGGAAAACCCAGCATCATTGCAGTTCTTGACGCACTCAAACCTGGCACCTACTATCATACCCCGTTCAAAGGCACTACAATATTTTGTCTTGCCCATTCACCCTCTGAATGGCACACATACAGTGGGGCAAAAAAGTATTTAGTCAGCCACCAATTGTGCAGGTTCTCCCACTTAAAAATATGAGAGAGGCCTGTAATGTTCATCTTAGGTACACACACAGACAAAATGAGAAAAAAATCCTGAAAATCACATTGTAGGAGGTTTAATGAATTTATTTGCAAATTATGGTGGAAAATAAGTATTTGGTCACCTACAAACAAGCAAGATTTCTGGCTCTCACAGACCTGTAACTTCTTCTTTAAGAGGCTCCTCGGTCCTCCACTCGTTACCTATATTAATGGCACCTGTTTGAACTTGTTATCAGTATAAAAGACACCTGTCCACAACCTCAAACAGTCACACTCCAAACTACACTATGGCCAAGACCAAAGAGCTGTCAAAGGACACCAGAAACAAAATTGTAGACTTGCACCAGGCTGGGAAAACTGAATCTGCAATAGTTAAGCAGCTTGGTTTGAAGAAATCAACTGTGGGAGCAATTATTAGGAAATGGAAGACATACAAGACCACTGATAATCTCCCTCGATCTGGGGCTCCACGCAAAATGATCACAAGAACGGTGAGCAAAAATCCCAGAACCACACGGGGGGACCTAGTGAATGACCTGCAGAGAGCTGGGACCAAAGTAACAAAGCCTACCATCAGTAACACACTACGCCGCAAGGGACTCAAATCCTGCAGTGCCAGACGTGTCCCCCTGCTTAAGCCAGTACATGTCCAGGCCCGTCGGAAGTTTGCTAGAGAGCATTTGGATGATCCAGAAGAAGATTGGGAGAATGTCATATGGTCAGATGAAACCAAAATATAACTTTTTGGTAAAACTCAACTCGTCGTGTTTGGAGGACAAAGAATGCTGAGTTGCATCCAAAGAACACCATACCTACTGTGAAGCATGGGGGTGGAAACATCATGCTTTGGGGCTGTTTTTCTGCAAAGGGACCAGGACGACTGATCCGTGTAAAGGAAAGAATGAATGGGGCCATGTATCGTGAGATTTTGAGTGAAAACCTCCTTCCATCAGCAAGGGCATTGAAGATGAAACGTGGCTGGGTCTTTCAGCATGACAATGATCCCAAACACACCGCCCGGGCAACGAAGGAGTGGCTTCGTAAGAAGCATTTCAAGGTCCTGGAGTGGCCTAGCCAGTCTCCAGATCTCAACCCCATAGAAAATCTTTGGAGGGAGTTGAAAGTCCGTGTTTCCTAGCAACAGCCCCAAAACATCACTGCTCTAGAGGAGATGTGCATGGAGGAATGGGCCAAAATACCAGCAACAGTGTGTGAAAACCTTGTGAAGACTTACAGAAAACGTTTGACCTCTGTCATTGCCAACAAAGGGTATATAACAAAGTATTGAGAAACTTTTGTTATTGACCAAATACTTATTTTCCACCATTTGCAAATAAATTCATTAAAAATCCTACAATGTGATTTTCAGGATTTTTCTTTCTCATTATGTCTGTCATAGTTGAAGTGTACCTATGATGAAAATTACAGGCCTCTCTCATCTTTTTAAGTGGGGGAACTTGCACAATTGGTGGCTGACTAAATACTTTTTAGCCCCACTGTACACAATCCATGTCTCAATTGTCATAAAGGCTTAAAAATCTATTAACCTGTCTCCTCCCCTTCATCTACATTGATTGAAGTGGATTTAACAAGTGACATCAATAAGGGATAATAGCTTTCACCTGGATTCACCCTGTCAGTCTATGTTATGGAAAGTGCATGTTTTATACACTGTGTTCAAGCGGAACTTGAGTAGAACAGTTTGTGTATCCCTCCCCGACATTGTAGCGTAAGTTCTAACTCCCTAAAAGCCTCCCTCAGGTTTACTAGTGTGCTGTGCTTCAAGCCTAACAGCCGATTTCATTCATTTTCAGAAAAGGATCGAGCCGCACCCTCACTATCAGAAAGAAGGATGGCTCAGACGGCCCAGTCCATCATGACTTTCAACCTTTCCCACAATTCCAAGCATGTAGTGCGCAGCTTGCTGCAGAGGTTCCCCATCACCAACAAGGAGTGCACAGACCTACTGCCTCACACTGAGGGAGGCCTGTCTGTGGCCATGGAGGCTGGTGAGTGGTAGTTGCATCTCAGGGTTAATAATGCATGGATATCAATGGGAGACGTTGCCAAACTTTAGGTTTGTAATGTCAATATACTAATGAATAAACTATCAAGGTGTTAACAATATGTATTGACAATACAAAGTATAAACATTCCTCTGCCCCTCCTTTTTTTTCTCCGCCAGAGAGCAGCCGTGACAAGAACAGGACCAGCGGGCGGCTCAACAATGGCATCCCCCAGGTGCCCAAGAGGAGGGGCCCGTCTGAGCTAGACTTCTAGCTAGACTTCTTCCGCCGCTCGCTGCCTGTGTACGAGCGCCAGGAGGAGATCGTCCAGGTCATCAAATACACACCCGTGTGGTCCTAGTGGTGGGGGAGACCGGCTGGGGGAAAACTACACAGGTGAGGGGGAGAAATGTTTTACGTCACTGTCCAAATATGGGATTGTGCTGTTCTTATGCTCTACAAAGGTATTACATTTGTAAGTTCCTGATCAGCTAGAAAGTAATTGGGAAGTGTTTTGCCATTCCAGATCCCACAGTTCCTTCTGGACGACTGCAGCCGAAATGGGATCCCCTGTCGTATCTTCTGCACGCAGCCCCGGCGTCTGGCTGCCATCGCTGTGGCGGAGCGGGTTGCAGCAGAGAGAGCGGAGAGCATCGGTCAGACCATCGGCTACCAGATCCGCCTGGAGAGCAGGTAGGAGAGAGCGAGGGAGGAAGGGAGGCACTAACTCTGTCTACGTTCACTGGGCTACTGTGCAGAAATTAATGAAATCTCATCACTAAGCTAAGGACCCTGGGACTAAACACCTCCCTCTGCAACTGGATCCTGGATTTCCTGATGGACCGACCCCAGGTGGTAAGGATAGGCAACAACACATCTGCCACACTGATCCTCAACACCGGGGCCCCTCGGGTGCGTGCTTACTCCCCTCCTGTACTCCCTGTTCACTCACGACTGCGTGGTCAAGCACAACTCCAACACCAAATTTGCTGACGACATAACAGTGGTAGGCCTGATCCCCGACAACAATGAGGACAGTGAGGAGGTCAGAGACAGTGAGGAGGTCAGAGACCTGGCAGTGAGATGCCAGGACAACAACCACTCCCTCAATGTGAGCAAGACCAAGGAGATGATTGTGGACTACAGGAAAAGGAGGGCCGGACAGGCCCCTATGAACACAAACGGGGCTGTAATGGAATGGGTCGAGAGTTTCAAAACAGTCGTGAAGAGGGCACGACAACACCTTTTCCCCCTCAGGAGACTGAAAAGATTTCGCATGGGTCCCCAGATCCTCAAAACGTTCTACAGCTGCAACATCGAGAGCATTCTGATCGGTTGTTTATTATCTATGCAGTCACTTTACCCCTGTACAAATTACCTCGACTAACCTGTACCCCCACACATTGACTCGGTACCGGTACCCCCTCTATATAGCCTTGTTATTGTTATGTAATCTTATTGTGTTCATTTTTGTTCGATTTTTTTTACTTTAGTTTATTTAGCAAATATTTTCTTAACTCTATTTCTTGAACTGCATTGTTGGATAAGGGCTTGTAAGTAAGCATTTCATGGTAAGGTTTACACCTGTTGTGTTTGGCGCATGTGACAAATAAACTTTGATTTGTTTGCCCCCTCAGAGTTTCTCCTAAGACGCTGCTGACCTTCTGCACCAGCGGAGTCTTGCTGAGAACACTGATGGCTGGAGATGCCACAATGTCCACTGGTACTCATGTCATTGTGGTGAGTAAAAGTTACTGTGACCCTTTTGTTATAGTTCACAGCTTTTACTGTATGAATGCACATCAAAATGAGTTCATTGTGTCAGGACGAGGTTCACGAGCGGGACGGCCTGAGTGACTTCCTGCGGATCAAGATGACGGACATGCTCCATGTTCCTCCGCTACTTCAGCTCCTGTCCCGTCATCCACAGTAAGTCAACCCCGTCTGTTTGGATAGGCCACATACAGAGACGAGAGTACAGAAATCACTACAGAATCACGTAATATACTCATCTGAAATTGGGACCGGGATTCATCAATGAAACTGTTACCTGCAAAAGCCAGGTAATTGCAGCGAAAGACCTCTGTATGGACGGGGCTAGTGCTTGTCTTGACTGGTCCTGCAAGCACTGATTTGTTAAATGAAATGAATACATGGGAAAGTAAGAATATTTTTTTTATCTAGTCAAAGGAAGACCATTTGAGGTGAAGCAACTCTTCCTGGAAGATATCTTGAGGACAACAGGTTATGCAAACAAAGACATGATGAAATACAAAAAGGAAATTCAGAGGGGTAACTACCAACCTTCTCTCAATCCTGGTTTGCTTGATTTCCATTTTGATTTCTGAACACTGTTTTGGACTCATGTCCAATGTCTCCCAGACTGAACAAGTGCATGTGTGTCGTCCCTGGCAGTGGAGAAGCAGCAGACGTCCCTGACAGAGTGGTGTAAGGTCCTGGAGGGCGGCTCCCGCCAGGAGCCCCAGAGGGAGAAGACCTCAGCCTCCTGTGTCCTCCAGGAGAACGATCTGCTGGATGATGGAGGGGACAGTGTCTTCAACCAGCTGGTGAGAACAACAGTTAGTTTGGGTTGGATATGGGGGCCATGCTCATTTCTCAATATCCTAGTTTTCTATGTTATTTTCTCCCAGTTGCTTCAGTTATTTTCAGTATGTACTCTGAATGGGCTGAAGAGATGTCACTAATTATTTTGGGATTATTCACTGATTGGTGAACTCAATCATGAGGAGCAATGTCACAGGGGATATTATTTCCTGGTTCTTAGTAAGTGGCACTGGGTTTGCTCTCAGTTTGATACAAGATGTGTTGTTTCAGAATGAGAAAGATGTGGCGTCATTGGACCCGTGGCTGCTGAAGGAGATGGATGCCTGCATCTCAGACATCTTCCTCAACCAGGACGCTGATGCCTTCATCCAGCTCTTCAATCTCATCCTTAGTGAGAACGTCAGCGGTAAGGTTTTGTATGCGTCCTTAACTATGTGCCCCAGTTTACTCTTGTATCTCTATTTTATTTGTGTATGAAATAATGACACCAACATAATCAAAAATGTAAATAAAAAAATGTAAATACATTTAATAAAAATGCAATCCCAAGAGTTGAGAGTAATATTCCCAGTAGTTCCAAGCCTGATATGTCCTCCTCCTTCTGCTTCTCAGTGTACTACATGCACAGTGAAACAAGCGCCACTCCCCTCATGGTGGCAGCAGGTCGAGGCTTCCTCAGTAAGATTGAGCAGCTGCTTAGTATGGGAGCCAGCGTCAGAATAAAGGAAATATTGATCAGTATTTGGTTTGTTTCAGGACAGCACTGGACTGGGCCAAGCACTTCCAGCAGGCAGAGGTGGTGGACCTACTAGAATCCTACCTGTAAGAGCACCATTTATCACTGTATCATTGTTATGAATGGCTCTATGTGAAAACCCTGCCTTTGTTTGAGGATGATAACCGAAATACTCCCTTCCTTGGTAGCTCATCCCTGGAGGCGGGGAAGCTGGACGAGTGGTCCCTGGTGCAGGCAGCCACCACAGAGATGAGCCCGGAGGACCAGGAGCTACTCAAGGAATACCACCACAGCTTTGACGACGAGCAGGTGGACCTGGACCTCATCATGCACCTGCTGCAAAACATCTGCACCAGCTCTGAGGAAGGTGAGAGATTGTCTTGTCTAGTGACTACTTGATAGTCTTGTGTGGTGACTACTTGATGAGTGTTATCTAACGACTACTTGATAGTCTTATCTAGTGACTACTGAATGGTATTGTATTTTTAAACTTTTCTAATTGTTTGGCGCAAAGTCGAGAGCTTGGTGTTCTAAGGTTCTATCTGCAAAAAGATCATTCTGAGCTAATTGGCTTTAAAGTTCCAAACCCTCATTGTTTTGAATGGTGTCAGCAATTTTTATCTTATATTCTATTGAACTTAAAAACATGAATTTGGATATTTAGAGTACTATATAGGTAGAGAACATTGAACAGAACAAGGAAATGACAAAAATGTAGATCCTTTTTGAAATTTTATTTTTAGTAGACTGTAACATGTCATTTTGGTGCCTCTCAGGGCTATGCGCGGATGATGTCGGTCATCAGACAGGGGCACTGTCAGGACTGGGGACTTCAGTGTGGAGTGGACCTGGAAGGAGAGCCTGCCCTTCCAGTATGCCCAGCAGCTGCTCAACCCCCTGGAACGACAACAAGAAAGTGCAGATCAGCAGAGACGGACAGATGGGTTACCTAACATCAATACAGTCAGAACAACTCCACAGACAATATAGACAACCGAATAAAGAGAGATGTTATGCTGCTAATATGTAAACATCCCATCTATCTACCTACCTCATCCCCATACAGTATTTATTTATTTATCTTTCCCCTTTGCACCCCAGTATCTCTACTTGCACATTCATCTTCTGCACATCTACCATTCCAGTGTGTAATTGCTATATAGTAATTACTTCACCACCATGGCCTATTTATTGCCTTAACTCCCTTATCTTACCTCATTTACACTCTCTGTATATAGACTTTTTGTTTTATTTTGTTCTGCTGTATTATTGACTATGTTTTGTTTATTCCATGTGTAACTCTGTGTTGTTGTATGTGTCGAATTGCTATACTTTATCTTGGCCAGGTCGCAGTTGCAAATGAGAACTTGTTCTCAACTGGCCTACCTGGTTAAATAAAGGTGAAATAAAATAAATACAAATAAATATTATGGTCAAAACTCCCCCACAGTCTACTGTTAAGAGAACTTGCCAGCTTGTTGTCCTAAAAAAATGAAATGATTTAGCATTTTCTTCCTTGTTGGCCATGCCTATGAAGTCCTGTGTGGCTCAGTTGTTAGAGCATGGCGCTTGCAAAGCCAGAGTTGTGGGTTCAATTCCCAGTATGAAAATGTGTGTAATCATTATTGTAAGTCGCTCAGGACAAGAGCATCTGCTAAATTACAAAAAATGTAAAATGTTTATGGGATGTGTGCTGAAAATAAGGTCTGAATTTAACAAAGGGGATCTTATACATTTTGTTCTGAGATATCAGTCCGTTAACATGAACTTTATGAATTATTAAGCCTTTGTTATTGTTTTGATTACTCAAAATGCTTCTAGATTCACAGATAGTGATGTTAGCTGATTGAGATTATTTCATAGAACAAAATGTATTTTAGGAGATCCTCCTAAGCCTGTGTTTACCACAGACCTTATTTTCAGCGTTTATCCAAAAACCCTACAAAAAAAACATTCATTTCCCCATAGGCTTTGGCCAACGAGCAATGGCTGAGTTCTCCCCCATTAGTGCCTACAAAAATGCGTCATTACTATTTTACTCTATATTGTCAAGATGACCCCACCGACAAACAGCATTCAATGTACAAAGACTAATTAAACAAACATACCAAAATGGCTTACATTTAAGATTTTAAATGAGATGACTTGTTTATTTCTTGGGGACCATGCAGAACACATACTGTATATTGCTAGTTTGCTTCATACACTATATGACCAAAAGTATGTGGACACCTGCTCGTCGAACATCTCAGTCCAAAATCAAGGAGTTGGTCCCCTGCTAGTAACATCCTCCACTCTTCTGGGAAGGCTTTCCACTAGATGTTGGAACATTGCTGCGGGGACTTGCTTCCATTCAGCCACAAGAGCATGAGTGAGGTCGGGCACTGATGTTGGGCGATTAGGCCTGGCTCGCAGTCAGCGTTCCAATTCATCCCAAAGGTGTTCGATGGGGTGAGGTCAGGGCTCTGTGCAGGCCAGTCAAGTTCTTCCACACCGATCTCGACAAACCATTTCTGTATGGACCTCACTTTGTGCACGGGGGCATTGTCATGATGAAACAGGAAAGGGCCTTCCCCAAACTGTTGCCACAAAGTTGGAAGAACAGAATTGTCTAGAATGCCATTGTATGCTGTAGTGTTAAGATTTCCCTTCACTGGAAGTAAGTGGTCTAGCCCAAACCATGAAAAACAGCCCCAGACCATTATTCCTCTTCCAACAAACTTTACAGATGGCACTATGCATTGGGACAGGTAGCGCTCTCCTGGCATCCTCCAAACCCAGATTAGTCCGTCGGACTGCCAGATGGTGAAGCGTAATTCATCACTCCAGAGAACACGTTTCCACTGCTCCAGAGTCCAATGGCGGTGAGATTTACACCACAATGTGGACCCTTGGCATTGCGCATGGTGATCTTAGGCTTGTGTGTTGCTGTTAGGCTATTGTTAGCTAGACTAGTGACGAATAGTTATTGTGCTGACGTTACCTCCAGAGGCAGTTTTTAGAACTCGGTATCAAATGTTGCAACCGAGGACAGATGGTTTTTAGGTGCTATGCGCTTCAACACTTGGAGGTCCCGTTCTGTGAGCTTGTGTTACCTACCACTTCATGGCTGAGCCACAACAGCACTTACAGAAGAGCGGGGCAGCTCTAGCAGGACAGAAATGTTACAAACTGACTTGTTGGATTGGTGCTACATTGAAAGTCACTGAGCTCTTCAGTAAGGCCATTCTACTGACAATGTTTGTCTATGGAGATTGCATGGCTGTGTGCTCGATTTTATATACCTGTCAACAACTGGTTTGGCTGTAGTAGCTGAATCCACTAATTAGAAGGGGTGTCCACATACTTTTGTGTATATATAGTGGAGCTCATTTCCAACTTTGGTCTGTATATTTCTATGACTGGAATGGGAAATTTTTTCCCCTCCTTACTTTATCTCTCTTATCTCTCACTGGTTCATGTAGGAGTTGGAGCCTCAGGCTGGGGGCCAGCTGCTGCTGTGGGAAACCACAGCAGCTACCACAGCAACACGAGGTACAACAGGCCCCATCTTTTTCATCAGATAACCACAGGTTACACACAACGTGACTCCAGAAATATAATTTTAAGTGTTTAAGGAAATCAGACAAAATAACTCCTCTCTCTTGGACAGACCCATTTCTTAATTTAAAATACACCAAACTATTGTTTCATTTTACGCAGCCTTGGACGGTTCTTTTGCTATGCCCATTTGATTATTTTTTTATTAAATACTATTACCAGTTGGCAATGTGGTCATTAAATGTATTTTCTCCCTCTTTACCTATGAGAGATTGCACTGCTTGGACTGACCTTGAGGTCCTCACCATTTGACTTGGCTATGTAGTATTATAACAGATCGAAGAAAGTATTATAACAGATCGAGGGCTAGTTTTGTTCCTGAATGTGTTTTGAACCACTTCCTTAGCCACCTCTTTGTCATTTGATCCACAACCAGTTACACAATGTGCTTTCTATTTGGTGTTTTTTCAGTAACTGGGGTTCATGTTCAGCTTTTCAGATGCAATATTGTCATTATGTTCATGTTCAAGAATGTCTGAGTGCAGAAAGATGTGTTTACATGAAGTGACCTCACGAGAGAAGCTCTGTTCTGTTTGTTTTAATAATCTGGATAATACAGTTTATAAGGAGACTGACATCTACCCTAACTCACAGTGAAGTATATGGGACTATGGAAGAGAGGAAGTGTACAGTGAAATGTAATGATTGGGAGTATTAGTGAGGAATAGTGTCCCGTATGTCTTTTCAATGCTTCTCACAGCACATACGGTGCACTCAGAAAGTATTCAGACCCCTTGACCTTTTCCACATTTTGTTACATTACAGCCTTATTCTAAAATGGATTATATTGTTTTTTGCCTCATCAATCTACACACAGTAAGTATTTAGACCCTTTACTCAGTATTTTGTTGAAGTTCCTTTACAGCCTTGAGTCTTCTTGGGTATGACGCTTGGCACACCTGTATTTGGGGAGTTTCTCCCATTCTCAGTAGGTCCTCTCAAGCTCTGTCAGGTTGGATGGGGAGCGTCGCTGCACAACTATTTTCAGGTCTCTCCAGAGATGTTTGCTCGGGTTCAAGTCCGGGCTCTGGCTGGGCCACTCAAGGACATTCAGAGACATGTCCCGAAGCCACTCCTGCATTGTCTTGGCTGTGTGCTCAGTCTGAGGTCCTGAGCAGGTTTTTATCAAGGATTTCTCTGTACTTTGCTCCGTTCAGCTTTCCTTCGATCCTGACGAGTCTCCCAGTCCCTGCAGCTGAAAAACATACCCAGAGCATGATGCTGCCACCACCATGCTTCACCGTAGAGATGGTGCCAGCTTTCCTCTAGCCGTGACGCTTGGCATTCAGGCCAAAGAGTTCAATCTTGGTTTCATCAGACCAAATAATCTTGTTTCTCATGATCTGAGAATCCTTTAAGTACCTTTTGGCAAGCTCCCAGCGGGCTGTAATGTGCCTTTTACTGAGTGGCTTCCATCTGGCCACTCTAACATAAAGGCCTGATTGGTGGAGTGCTGCAGAGATGGTTGTCCTTCTGGAAGGTTCTCCCATTCCCACAGAGGAACTCTGGAGCTCTGTCAGAGTGACCATCGGATTCTTGTTCACCTTCCTGACAAAGCCCTTCTCCGATTGCTCAGTTTGGCCAAGCGGTCAGCTCTAGGAAGAGTCTTGGTGGTTCCAAACTTCTTCCATTTAAGAATGATGGAGGCCATTAGGTTCTTGGGGAATTTCAATGCTGCAGTAATTTTTTGGTACCTTTGCCCAGATCTGTGCCTCGACCCAATCCTGTCTCAGACAATTTCTTTGACCTCATTGCTTGGTTTTTGCTCTAACATGCACTGTCAACTGTGGGACCTTACATAGACAAGTGTGTGCCTTTCCAAATCATGTCCAATCATTTGAATTTACCACAGGTGGATTCCAATCAAGTTGTGGAAACATCTCAAGGATGATCAATGGAAACAAGATGCACCTGAGCTCAATTTCGAGTCTCATAGGAAAAGGTCTGAATACTTTTGTTTTTATTTTTTATATACACTACCGGCCAAAAGTTTTAGAACACCTACTCATTCAAGGGTTTTTCTTTATTTTTACCATGTTCTACATAGTGAAGACATCAAAACTATGAATTAACACATATGGAATAATTTAGTAACCAAAAAAGTGTTAAACAAATCAAAATATATTTTATGTTTGAGTTTCTCCAAATAGCCAAGCTTTGCCTTGATGGCAGCTTTGCACACTCTTGGCATTCTCTCAACCAGCTTCACCTGGAATGCTTTTCCAACAGTCTTGAAGGAGTTCCCACAATTGTTGAGCACTTGTTGGCTGCTTTTCCTTCACTCTGCAGTCCGACTCATCCCAAAACATCTCAATTTGGTTGAGGTCGGGGGATTGTGGAGGCCAGGTCATCTGATGCAGCACTCCATCACTCTCCTTTTTGGTCACAAATAGCCCTTACACAGCCTGGATGTGAGTTAGATCATTGTCTTGTTGGAAAACAAATGATAGTCCCACTAAGCTCAAACCAGATGGGATGGCGTATGGCTGCAGAATGCTGTGGTAGCCATGCTGGTTAAGTGTGCCTTGAATTCTAAATAAATCAGTCAGTGTAACCAGCAAAGCACCCCAACCCCACCTCCATGCTTTACGGTGGGAAATACACATGCGGAGATCATTCCTACATCCACGCCGCGTCTCACAAAGACACAGCGGTTGGAACCAAAAATCTCCAATTTGAACTCCAGACCATTGCTCCTGTGTCTTGTCCCAAGCAAGTCTCTTATTCTTATTGGTGTCCTTTAGTAGTGGTTTCTTTGCAGCAATTTTACTATGAGGGCCAGATTTACGCAGTCTCCTTTGAACAGGATGTTGAACTGTCAAGCATTTATTTTGGCTCCAATTTCTGAGGCTGGTAACTCTAATGAACTTATCCTCTGCAGCAGAGTTAACTTTGGTACTTCCATTTCTGTGGTTGTCCTTATGAGAGCCAGTTTCATCAGAGTGCTTGATGGTTTTTGCGACTGCACTTGAGGAAACTTTAAAAGTTCTTGAAATTTTCCGGATTGACTGACCTTCATGTCTTAAAGTAATGATGGACTGTCGTTTCTATTTGCTTATTTGAGCTGTTCTTGCCATAATATGGACTTGGCCTTTTACCAAATAGCCTTATCTTCTGTATACCACAACTGAATGGCTCACGCATTAAGGAAATAAATTCCACATTAATCCAGGTGACTACCTCGTGAATCTTGTTGAGAAAATGCCAAGAGTGTGCAAAGCTGTCATCAATGCAAAGGGTGGCTTTTTGAAGAATCTCACATATAAAATATATTGTTTACCACTTTTTTGGTTACTACATGATTCCATATGTGTTATTTCATAGTTTTGATGTCTTCACTATTATTCTACAATGTATACTATAATTATTTATTTTTTTAACTTGAATGAGTACGTGTTCTAAAAGTTTTGACTGGTAGTGTATATAAATTTGCTACAATTTCTAAAAACATGTTTTCACTTTCTCATTATGGTGTATTGTGTGTAGATTTGATGGGGAAATGTGTTCATTTAATACATTTTAGAATAAGTCTGTAACGTAACAAAATGTGGAAAAGGGGAAGGGGTCTGAATACTTTCTGAATGTACTGTTTGAGTTTCATGTACCATAGCAGCCCGTGGCACACACTGTGTTGAATGTTGTGTTAACGTTTGAAATGCGTATCACTGCACAATGTTGCCCAGACTGGAGTGGATCTGCACCCGAAACCTTAACCATAATACACTGATTGCACAAAACATTAAGACCTTTCCCTAATATTGATTTGCACCCTATTTTTCCCCCCAGAACAGCCTTAATTCATCGCGGCATGGACTCTACACGGTGTCAAAAGCATTCCACAGGGATGCTGGCCCATGTTGACTCCAATGCTTCCCACAGTTGTGTCAAGTTGGCTGGGTATCCTTTGGGTGGTGGACCATTCTTGATATAGATTGGAAACTGTTGAGCGTGACAAACCCAGCAGCATTGCGGTTCTTGACACACTTAAACCGGTGTGCCTGGCACCTACTTGTACTAATACCCCGTTCAAAGGCATCTTTTGTCTTGCCCATTCACCCTCAATGTCACAAAAATCCTTCTTTAACATCTCTTGTCCTTCAGCTACACTGATTTGAAGTGGATTTAACAAGTGACATCATAAAGGGATCATAGCTTCCCCTGGATTCACCTGGTCAGTCTGTCATGGTATCATGGAAAGATCAGATAGATGTTCCTAATGTTTTTTTATACTCTTTGTATAACCTTGAACTGCTGTAGCTAAATTGTGCCTGGTGAGACCTTACTAGAGTTCATGTCTTTCTCTTTCAGTCTCTGTCAACGACCCAAATGTCTCTTCATTTCAACTGATCTGTGATCGTTTGTCATTTATTTTGTATAATTTTTTTAATAAACAAAAAACTTATCCAGATATGAAATGTTCAAGTGGGTATTTTTTTGTTGTTGTATCTGTTCATGTTGTCCCTGGTAATGCAGGGGTTAAATATTACACAATTGACTTATAAGTCTGTGTTCATCTGACACATTTTTATGGTTGTATTATTATTTTTTATTTTACCTTTATTTAACTAGGCAAGTCAGTTAAGAACAAATTCTATTTTCAATGACTGCCTAGGAGCAGTGGGTTAACTGCCTGTTCAGGGGCAGAAAAACAGATACCTTGTCAGCTCGGGGGTTTGAACTAACCACTAGGCTACCCTGCCGCCCAAAGTAAGGTATAGATATAAAGACTTTATCAATAACCTGTCAGCTTTTATACATCCCCATTATAGTATTACCTGAAAAGGATAGTTCACCCTAAAATCAGATTATATGGTGCCAAATTTCCTACCTAATGTGTATTCCAGACTGTTGAATTTAAAAAGTTGTCCATAGGAGTGCAAATCTATTCATGAATTCACTGGAATTTAGACTGAATTATTGGCACCAACCCTGACGAGAACCCTTTGATTTTGTGGTGAACAATCCCAATAAAGGTGCTGTTTGCTTATTACTGTACCTCTCAGTAAGTCATAGGAAAAACACATTTCAATAGTGCAAGTAAATATTTATTTGCTACATATTTACATTCCTTCCACCCCTAGTGGATTGTACAATGCATATTTGAGTTGAAGCCTTAGAAATTAACTTACTGAAGGCTACTGTAAGCACAGTAAATATTAATGTACTAGAGCTGATTGCTTTTCTTATGTAGCAAACCCACTCTTCCTTTCCTGTGTCCTGTTGTATGTGTATGATGTGTGTAAGTTTTTTGCAGTAGTAGTGCATGTGAAACTGATCTAGGCGCTATTCTGGGTGTGTGTTTTGGTGAGGGCTGGCCAGTGGTTTGTTACTGAGGTCTCTCCCTTCTGGTGGCATGCAGCATCCACTGCAGCAGATCTCCTGCCAAACCTTCCATCAAGGAACTGTTCTGCTCGCTGGGTGGCTGACGTTTACTGTCGTCTAGGCAGTCTGGGTCCAGTAGACAACTCTCTGTAGAAATAAGAGAACAATCATATAGTAGACCAAACATCACTATGTTGTTTTTTTTGCATTACTATGAACTGAAGTGTCACCTCGCTAACCAGTGAAGGATGCAAAAGTTAAATATAGGCAAAAAGATATTCTGGGTTCAAGTATTTACACAATAAGTCACCTCTTACTAGTAAAAACACTATCACATCGGTTTCAAGCTCACCTCTCCATTTACTGTCTTTATCAAGTCCAGCAGACAGACAGGCTAGGGCTAACAAAGAAAGAGGATGGTCTTACCAGCATCACAGCACACCCCAGGTGCAGCACAGTGTCCCTCCTCAGACCCACACACTCTTCCTCCGGCCTCACAGGGAGAGGGTAGGTAGTTCTCCTCCACACAACTAGCTGCCTCTGGGGAGCCCACATAGCAGCCCATCCCTTCCCCACAGCAGATACTGGGGCCAAAGCAGAGGCCCCGGTTTCCAGGGCCACATGACATGCACTGGAAATAAAAGGATCCTTTGTAAATATCTGTGTAGAAGGTTAAAGCCAGGTAAGTTACAACACTGCTGATTGGCCTACTGTGTTTCAGTGGCTTAAATGAATTTTACTTTTATTTAAGATTCAATACTGCAGGCATCAAGGAGTCACATAAAGGACGATGTCTCCGTAGGCTACATTTTATCTCTGGCAGAGCTCATTTGTAGGCTATTCACATTAAACTGATTTGATGCTTATCTGTAAGAACTGTTTCATTAACCACGGAACAGAATGAATAGGCTACTTAATTTCAAACCAATTGATTCTTAGCACCAATAGGCCTAAAGTGTATTAAAACACCAAAGCACTCACTTCCTTCCCGAACAACCTAATTAAAACCAATCAACTGTTAAAATTATTGCGAACAAAACTGAGTGACTTTCCTTAGAAAAAAATATTTTCCATCGAAAAATAACTTACCGGTCTTTGCAGATCAGGAAAAGAGCGCTTCCCGCCTCGCGGACAGTTCTGGATGTAGCATGCAGAGGAGAGCGCGAGGAGCCCCAGGACGCACAGAAGTGGAATAGTAGAATCTGGCATCTCGTTCCGTCTGAAGTGCTTCGTCCAATTTGTACTGTAGGCTACGGCTACAACTGAACTCCTTCAAATGGCTCGTTTTTTTTGAACGACTAAGAACTTTCCGTTATTTATTGGGATCGTCCAAGTTGGTACAACGCTGATAAAGCTTAAGCTTCGCGCCTACGTCATCACATAATTTGCCTCTCCCTACCGTGACCATCGCCAATGTCCGATCTGATCTCTGATGATTCAACTGTCAAAATTAAGCCAATCCCTCTCCCATTTGATTAAAGACTAATTAGAATTGACCAATAACACTGGTAAATTAGATGAATGAGACTGACACTGTCTGTTTATATACAGTGGCAAGAAAAAAGTATGTGAACCATTTGGAAATATCTGGATTTCTGCATAAATTGATCAAAAAATTTGATCTGATCTTCATCTAGGTCACAACAATAGACACATCTGCTTAAACTAATAACACAAACAATTATATGTTTTCATGTCTTTTTATTTCACCTTTATTTAACCAGGTAGGCAAGTTGAGAACAAGTTCTCATTTACAATTGCGACCTGGCCAAGATAAAGCAAAGCAGTTCGACACATACAACGACACAGTTACACATGGAGTAAAACAAACACAGTCAATAATACAGTATAAACAAGTCTATATACGATGTGAGCAAATGAGGTGAGATAAGGGAGGTAAAGGCAAAAAGGCCATGGTGGCAAAGTAAATACAATATAGCAAGTAAAACACTGGAATGGTAGATTTGCAATGGGAGAATGTGCAAAGTAGAAATAAAAATAATGGGGTGCAAAGGAGCAAAATAAATAAATTAATTAAATAAATACAGTAGGGAAAGAGGTAGTTGTTTGGGCTAAATTATAGGTGGGCTATGTACAGGTGCAGTAATCTGTGAGCTGCTCTGACAGTTGGTGCTTAAAGCTAGTGAGGGAGATAAGTGTTTCCAGTTTCAGAGATTTTTGTAGTTCGTTCCAGTCATTGAGAGCAGAAAACTGGAAGGAGAGGCGGCCAAAGAAAGAATTGGTTTTGGGGGTGACTAGAGAGATATACCTGCTGGAGCGTGTGCTACAGGTGGGAGATGCAATGGTGACCAGCGAGCTGAGATAAGGGGGGACTTTACCTAGCAGGGTCTTGTAGATGACATGGAGCCAGTGGGTTTGGCGACGAGTATGAAGCGAGGGCCAGCCAACGAGAGCGTACAGGTCGCAATGGTGGGTAGTATATGGGGCTTTGGTGACAAAACGGATTGCACTGTGATAGACTGCATCCAATTTGTTGAGTAGGGTATTGGAGGCTATTTTGTAAATGACATCGCCAAAGTCGAGGATTGGTAGGATGGTCAGTTTTACAAGGGTATGTTTGGCAGCATGAGTGAAGGATGCTTTGTTGCGAAATAGGAAGCCAATTCTAGATTTAACTTTGGATTGGAGATGTTTGATATGGGTCTGGAAGGAGAGTTTAGTCTAACCAGACACATAAGTATTTGTAGTTGTCCACGTATTCTAAGTCAGAGCCATCCAGAGTAGTGATGTTGGACAGGCGGGTAGGTGCAGGTAGCGATCGGTTGAAGAGCATGCATTTAGTTTTACTTGTATTTAAGAGCAATTGGAGGCCACGGAAGGAGAGTTGTATGGCATTGACGCTTGCCTGGAGGGTTGTTAACACAGTGTCCAAAAAAGGGCCAGAAGTATACAGAATGGTGTCGTCTGCGTAGAGGTGGATCAGAGACTCACCAGCAGCAAGAGCGACCTCATTGATGTATACAGAGAAGAGAGTCGGTCCAAGAATTGAACCCTGTGGCACCCCCATAGAGACTGCCAGAGGTCCGGACAGCAGACCCTCAGATTTGACACACTGAACTCTATCAGAGAAGTAGTTGGTGAACCAGGCGAGGCAATCATTTGAGAAACCAAGGCTGTCAAGTCTGCCGATGAGGATGTGGTGAATGACAGAGTCGAAAGCCTTGGCCAGATCAATGAATACGGCTGCACAGTAATGTTTCTTATCAATGGCGGTTAAGATATCATTTAGGACCTTGAGCGTGGCTAAGGTGCACCCATGACCAGCTCTGAAACCAGATTGCATAGCAGAGAAGGTATGGTGAGATTCGAAATGGTCGGTAATCTGTTTGTTGACTTGGCTTTCGAAGACCTTAGAAAGGCATGGTAGGATAGATATAGGTCTGCAGCAGTTTGGGTCAAGAGTGTCCCCCCCTTTGAAGAGGGGGATGACCGCAGCTGCTTTCCAATCTTTGGGAATCTCAGACGACACGAAAGAGAGGTTGAACAGGCTAGTAATAGGGGTGGCAACAATTTTGGCAGATCATTTTAGAAAGAAAGGGTCCAGATTGTCTAGCCCGGCTGATTTGTAGGGGTCCAGATTTTGCAGCTCATTCAGAACATCAGCTGAGCAGATTTGGGAGAAGGAGAAATGGGGAAGGCTTGGGCGAGTTGTTGTGGGGGGTGCAGTGCTGTCTTTATTGAACACACCGTGTAAACATTCACAGTGCAGGGTGGGGAAAGTATGTGAACCCTTGGATTTAATAACTGGTTGACCCTCCTTAGGAAGCAATAACCTCAACCAAACTTTTTCTGTAGTTGCGGATCAGACCTGCACAACGATCAGGAGGAATTTTGGATCATTATTCTTTACAAAACTGTTTCAGTTCAGCAATATTCTTGGGATGTCTGGTGTGAACTACTCTCTTGAGGTCATGCCACAGCATCTCAAATCGGGTTGAGGTCAGGACTCTGACTGGGCCACTCCAGAAGGCGTATTTTCTTCTGTTGAAGCCGTATTTTCTTCTGTTGTCGATTTACTTCGGTGTTTTGGGTCTTTGTCCTGTTGCATCACCCAACCTCTGTTGAGCTTCAATTGGCGGATAGATAGCCTCACATTCTCCTGATTTTTTTTTGTTGATAAACTTGGGAATTCATTTTTCCGTCGATGATAGCAAGCTGTCCAGGAAGCTGCTCCTTCCACCATACTTTACAGTTGGGATGAGGTTGATGTTGGTGTGCTGTGCCTTTTTTCTCCACACAGAGTATTGTGTGTTCCTTCCAAACAACTCAACTGTAGTTTAATCTGTCCACAGAATACTTTGCCAGTAGCACTATGGGACATCCATGTTTCACTTTTGCAAACTTCAGACGTGCAGCAATGTTTTTTTTGGAAAGCAGTGGCTTTTTCCATGGTGTCCTCCCATGAACACCATTCTTGTTAAGTGTTTTACGTCTTTGCAGTACGGCCACTCCTAGGGAGAGTAGCAACAGTGCTGAACTTTCTCAATTTATAGACAATTTGTCTTACTGTGGATTGATGAACATCAAGGCTTTTAGAGATACTTTTGTAACCTTTTCCAGCGTTATGCAAGCCAACAAATCTTAATCTTAGGTCTTCTGAGACCTCTTTGTTCGAGGCATGGTTCACATCAGGCAATGCTTGTTGTGAATAGCAAACTCAAATTTTGTGAGTGTTTTTTTATAGGGCAAGGCAGCTCTAACCAACATCTCCAATCTCATCTCATTGATTGGACTCCAGATTAGCTGACTCCTGACTCCAATTAGCTTTTGGAGAAGTCATTAGCCTAGGGGTTCACATACTTTTTCCAACCTATACTGTGAATGCTTAAATTCTGTATTCAATATAGACAAGAAAAATACAATACAGTTTAAGAATGCTATGTTTGTCTATTGTTGTGACTTAGATGAAGATCAGATCAAATTTGATGACCAATTTATGCAGAAATCCAGGTAATTCCAAAGGGTTCACATACTTTTTCTTGCCACCGTACTTCAAGGAGTTGTCTGGAGAACGCTCTTGACAAGCCTATCCACTGTCAGGTTTTTGCCTAGGCCTATATGAAATGATGTGACACCATAAACATTCCAAGCATATGCATTACAAAGAAATATAACCATTTCATTACATATAATGCCAATGACTTCAATAATTGTCTCTAAAACACATCCTAAACCTGTATTTCCATAACATCGGCCAAAATATAATTTGTAAGTGAGCTCAACTCATTTTAGGTCATGCAAGTGGTCTCCCCTTAATTAACCGTTTGCATCCCAATCAGACAAGAGACTGAGAAGAGGGATGGCAATGTTAAAAGAGAAAGAAGGAACAGAAAGTGAGTAATAGAGAAATGTTTGACTAAATGTGAAACAAAATGTGTGACATTGATCCAGAGTGATGTGCTTGTGACAGGTTATTAGACAGACAGGCAGACACAGAGAGAGAGCAAGCATTGTAAGACCCAGAGTGATGAGCTGCATCATAAATCTTCCATTTTGTTTATGGCACATCAAGCAGGACCTCTGAACATGAGCTAAAGAAGCTGTCAGTCCTTTACAGCGATGCCACGGCTAATTGCTCTGAATATTTATGACTGTTACACTAAACCAGCTGTTCGTATGCAAGGCAGAAAACAAAATGGAGCAACAGTGAGAAGTCATGGGGAGCCTTCAAATGAATGGAGCAAAAAGAACAATATCTACCCTCCACCCCCATGGCTGTATGGAAATGATGTGATGTCACAACCACAGCCAGTGCAACTAGTTGGGAGAGGAAACATGATTCCCAATGATATTGTTTCATTAGCATACAATGGTGCAGCTTGGCACACACACATTTCTTAGACTGACCAATTATTCCATACATAGTCTACTGTAGAGCAATGGCAGTTGTGGGGGAACTGTGAAAGAGACCAACATTCTGAATGGAACAATCGTTCACAGAGCTATGGCAGTGGGAACTGGGAAAGAGACAAAAATTCTGAATGGAACAATCGTTCAGGGTTCCATCCAATAGGCCTTACGCACATTCCATGATCAAACGTTCTAAACACACTTTCTATCGGTTTGGCAATTTCCGGTCAGTCTAGTTGTTATCAACGATATAACGTTACTACCACTATGTCGCAGTTGTTTTACTAGGTGTCTTCAGGACTTGCCTCAAATTAATATTGTACATCAAATTGTTACATCAGCCTCCGAGACTCCAGCTAGCAAGAATGACAAGATGTCTATGTAGCTTCCTATATACACAACTATGTCTATATCAACTAGACTGACCGGAAATTGCCAAACCAATAGGAAGTGTGTTTAGAACGTTCGATCATGGAATGTGCATAAGGCCTATTGGCAACAGATTTCCATGCAAATATTCTAAAATATGCATAAAGAAAATATGCAAATTTTCTCACCAGTGGTGTTTCCACCAAACAGACTTGCTGTGTGATGCCATTGTGCACACAAAATGTCATTTTTTGCTTAAAAGATTATGTACCGAATACAAATCTAAAGCTCAATGTGTTTCGCATAGTTCATTTTACCTCTCACAAAAAGATCCCACCATGTCGAACAAACAAATTATCTGTAGGCATTTATAAAATTGTACCAAAACTTCTTGTTTCCATCGCAGCTGTAGTGACTTTTTTTTATACTGTATGACTTTACTCGCATAAAAACTGTGCATAGAAACATGGTTTATGATAAATACCTTGAAATAAACCTTGAAACCAATATCAGTTGGACATGACATGGACAGATGGAGCAGGGAGAAAATAAGCTACAGCTTGTGTGTGGTTTTGAACACGACCATATTTATGCAGTGACATTTGACACGTTTTTATTTAGGAATAAATCAAGCCATTGGAAATTCAAATGGGCCTTTCTAAATGAGTGTTAATTCTCAGTGTCCTAACAGGTGGCTTGTTGCATATCATACTGGCGTTAGAATAGTAAATTCTCAATAAGGGTCTCGTCAGAATTAGTCAGGGGAAAAGTGACAAACAAATCCAATGCAGAGATGCGCCTGTGGACATCATGTGCATGTCTATAGCTCCGTTTATACCTGTGGTTAACATGCGTCCTACATCCTGATATGGTCTGTTTACACTTATAAGATCACAATGCATATTTTAAACATCTACCCCTGTCTAAAAATGTGGGCACAATCATAATGTGGATGAGATCAAATCAAAATCTAATGTTATGGCATCGTACTCATATGTGGTAGATGCAGCAGAATGCTTATATTTCTTGCTACAATAGTGCAGTAATACCGAACAATACACACAAATCCCCCAAAATAAAAATCCAGAAATTTCAGAAAGAGCAATGTCTGAGTCCGGAATATAAATATAATTAGAACATATAATTACAACCTTTGGGTTACTAGACTTTTGAGTTATAATACCCTCCTTTTGGTTTTGCCTTAAGTAACAAACCTAAACTCAGCAAAAAAAGAAAAGTCCGTTTTTCAGGACCCTGTCTTTCAAAGATAATTAGTAAAAATACAAATAACTTCACAGATCTTCATTGTAGAGGGTTTAAACACTGTTTCCCATGCTTGTTCAATGAACCATAAACAATTAATGAACATGCACATGTGGAACGGTCGTTAAGACAATAACAGCTTACAGATGGTAGGCAATTAACGTCACACCAAAGAGGCCTTTCTACTGACTCTGAAAAACACCAAAAGAAAGATGCCCAGGGTCCCTGCTCATCTGCGTGAACGTGCCTTAGGCATGCTGCAAGGAGGCATGAGGACTGCAGATGTGGCCAGGGCAATAAATTGCAATGTCCGTACTGTGAGACGCCTAAGACAGTGCTACAGGGAGACAAGATGGACCGTTGATCGTCCTTGCAGTGACAGACCACGTGTAACACCTGCACATGATCGGTACATCAGAACATCACACCTGCGGGACAGGTACAGGATGGCAACAACTGCCCGAATTACACCAGGAACGCACAATCCCTCCATCAGTATTCAGACTGCCTGCAATAGGCTGAGAGGGGCTGGACTGAGGGCCTGTAGGCCTGTTGTAAGGCAGGTCCTCACCAGACATCACCGGCAACAACGTCGCCTATGGGCACAAACCCACTGTTGCTGGACCAGACAATACTGGCAAAAAGTGCTCTTGAGTCGCGGTTTTGTCTCACCAGGGGTGATGGTCGGATTCGCGTTTATTGTCGAAGGAATTAATGTTACACCGAGGCCTGTAGTCGCGAGAGGGATCGATTTGGAGGTGGAGGGTCTGTCATAGTCTGGGGCGGTGTGTCATAGCATCATCGGACTGAGCTTGTTTTCATTGCAGGCAATCTCAACACTGTGCGTTACAGGGAAGACATCCTCCCCCCTCATGTGGTACCCTTCCTGCAGGCTCATGCTGACATGACCCTCCAGAATGACAATGCCACCAGACCCTCCAGAATGACAATGCCACCAGACATACTGCTCATTCTGTACATGATTTCCTGCAAGACATGAATGTCAGTGTTCTGTCATGGCCAGCGAAGAGCCATTCCATTGAGCACGTCTGGGACCAGTTGAATCGGAGGGTGAGGGCTAGGGCCATTCCCCCCAGAAATGCCTGGGAACTTGCAAGTGCCTTGGTGGGGTAACATCTCACAGCAAGAACTATTATCTAACCATATCAAACGTAACATACCTGTATCATACTAATTTGAGTGTCCTGGATTTACCTTTACTATTTTACGTCTAGTCTATGCAACCAGTCTCGATCAGGACAAAGGACGCATATTAGAACTGGGTATAAACAGGCGTGCTTTTGTTAATGTGCCTGTGTGTGTGTATGAGAAAGAGAGTGGGAAACACTTATTGCACAGCACTTATGCGCATCTGACAGAAACCTTGGTGACATTACAAGCTTGATGCTAATTCATGCTCCAGCCTATCATGCTGACACCGTTACATTTTCCCCTTGTTTTAACTGAAATATAATTTTTTAATACCCTCATCCTTTCAAAAGTTCTTCAAGAAAGAATTTATGTATGAGTAAAATGTATTGATATACCTTAGAAAATAAATTACATAAAGTTGTATTTTCTTCAAAACATTAAATCAACCAATTTTACCTGCCCTTTATTATGGTTTTCACAATCTGTTGTCTATCATGAGGCCCTGTGATTGAAATTATTCACTCTATATGAAAATTAGATTTAGTTACACAATATTTGTTTATGAACTTTGCAAACAAACACTTCTATAACTCCCTCCACGTCCTTTAGTGACTGACTGTCATAATGGCACACTTAATTTTTATTTGACAGTCCACTTAGCAGGACCAGTGACATCTGGTGCACATCCTCTACTTCGAGAAGTATTTAGTATTTTATTAGGATCCCCATTAGCGGTTGCCAAGGCAGCACCTACTCTTCCTGTGGCCCAAACAGAAATAAAACATGACATCATACAAAACATTTCTCCATTATTACATTACAATTTAACAATACATGAATAAGAATGTGTGGGTGGGTGTAGAGTGTGTGTGTTAGAGTGAGTGTATGTGTGTTTGTTCACAGTCCGCATTGTGCCTTTATCTGTTTATTAAATCAGATTTCATTGCTAGCTTGAGTTACCTGACGTGGGAGAGAGTTCCATGAATGGCTCTATATAGTACTGTGCATTTCTTAGCCACTGTTCTGGACAGAGACGTCTGCAGTATGTCTTGTGGGGTATGCACACTGACATAGCACCCCCCCACAAGGCCATGCCACTGGGTATGTATGGGTGTCTGAGGTAGAGGTCGACCGATTAATTAGGGCAGATTTCAAGTTCTCATAACAAATCGGAAATCTTTTTTTTTTTTCTCCACATCTTTATTTAACTAGGCAAGTCAGTTAAGAACACATTCTTATTTTCAATGACGGCCTAGGAACGGTGGGATAACTGCCTTGTCAGGGGCAGAACGACAGATTTTCACCTTGTCAGCTCGGGGGATTCAATCTTGCAACCTTAACTAATCCAACGCAATAACGACCTGCCTCTTTCTCGTTGCACTCCACAAGGAGACTGCCTGTTACGCGATTGCAGTAAGCCAAGGTAAGTTGCTAGCTAGCATTAAACTTCTTATAAATTCAATCAATCATAATCACTAGTTAACTACACATGGTTGATGATATTACAAGCTATTATCTGGCGTGTCCTGTGTTGTATATAATCTGACTGACCATACAAGTATCTGACTGAGCGGTGGTAGGCAGAAGCAGGCGTGTAAACATTCATTCAAACAGCACTTTCGTGCGTTTTGCCAGCAGCTCTTCATTGTGCTTCAAGCATTGTGCTGTTTATGACTTCAAGCCTATCAACTACCGAGATGAGGCTCATGTAACCGAAGTGAAATGGCTAGCTAGTTAGCGCGCACTAATTGTCATTGTGTTGCTGGTTCGAGCCCAGGGAGGAACGAGGAGAGGGACGGAAGCTATACTGTTACACTGGCAATACTAATGTGCCTATAAGAACATCCAATAGTCAAAGGTTAATGAAATACAAGTGGTATAGAGGGAAATAGTCCTATAATTCCTACAACCTAAAACTTGGGAATATTGAAGACTCATGTTAAAAGGAATCACCAACTTTCATATGTTCTCATGTTCTGAGCAAGGAACTGAAACGTTAGCTTTCTTACATGGCACATATTTAACATGGTGATCTAGAAGAAAAAGAAACGCACACCTATTAAGACGAGGTGCTGGCTAGCGGTGTAGAAAAACTTGAAAATAAAAGAGAGCCGCACACTCTAGGAGCTCAGATGCAAAAATGTAATTACCAACGTTTCGACAGCCAAGCTGTCTTCATCAGGGTAAAATCACAAACACTGCGGGATGACTCGTTTATATAGTGTCAAAAGACACAGGTGTCTGTAATCATGGCCAAGAGTGGCCTAATATCATTGGTTAACAATCAAATATTAAAATGTCATACAAAGAACAGCATACACCACCCCAAGATATTCCTGAACAACGTCTATTTGCGCCCCTACTGGATGGAAATTACAAATGTAATGGCTGTGCTCAATGCAATGGCACTTATAAATGTAGATCCTTCAAACACCCACAAACAGGGAAATCGATCCCAATAAAAGGTGTTATTACGTGCTCCACTAAGGCAGTTATTTATCTTATAACTTGTCCGTGTGGTAAAAATTATGTAGGTAAAACAAAGCGCGAACTAAAAGAACGTATCTCAGAGCATCGTAGCACCATTAGGTGTAAAAACTTTACTTATCCATTTGCGGCCCACTTCTTGGAGGCAGGCCACTCGATTTCGTCTCTGCGTTATATTGGCAGCTGCTCAGTGACACGAGCCTAACCGACAAGCTAAATAACTTCTATGCTCGCTTCGAGGCAAGTAACATGCAAAAGAGAGCATCAGCTGTACCGGACGACTGTGTGATCACGCTCTCCACAGCTGATGTGAGTAAGACCTTTAAAAACTTGTAATGTCTGTAGTTTTCAGTTTGGCTATTTGTTTCAAGTGTAATAGTCTATATATAAATATCTTTGCCAAAATTCGTCATCTCTCCCATGTCTTATTCGACTAGTAGTTGATCTGAAATGCTTATTGCTTGCCTACATTTTACTCCCTCCTCTATATTTAATATAACACAAATACGGTTGAAGTCGGAAGTTTACATACACCTTAGCCAAATACATATACACTCAGTTTTTCACAATTCCTGACATTTAATCCTAGTAAAGATTCCCTGTCTTAGGTCAGTTAGTATGAACACTTTATTTTAAGAATGTGAAATGTCAAAAAAATAGTAGAGAGAATTATATTTTTTAGCTTTTATTTTATTTCATCACATTCCCAGTGGGTCAGAAGTTTACATACACTCAATTAGTATTTGGTAACATTGCCTTTAAATTGTTTAACTTAGATCTAACTTTTCAGGTAGCCTTCCACAAGCTTCCCACAATAAGTTTTGTGAATTTTAGCCCATTCCTCCTGACAGAGCTGGTGTAACGGAGTCAGGTTTGTAGGCCTCCTTCCTCGCACATGCTTTTTCAGTTCTGCCCACAAATTTTCTATAGGATTGAGTTCAGGGCTTTGTGATGGCCACTCCAATACCTTGACTTTGTTGTCCTTAAGCCATTTTGCCACAACTTTGGAAGTATGCTTGGGGTTATTGTCCATTTGGAAGACCCATTTGCGACCAAGCTTTAACTTCCTGACTTATATCTTGAGATGTTAATTCAATATATTCACGTAATTTTCCCCCCTCATGATGCCATCTATTATGTGAAGTGCACCAGTCCCTCCTGTAGCAAAGCACTACCCACAACATAATGCTGCCACTCCCGTGCTTCACGGTTGGGATGGTGTTCTTCGGCTTGCAAACCTCCCCCTTTCTCCTCCAAACATAAATGTTCATTATGGCCAAACAGTTCTATTTTTGTTTCACCAGACCAGGGGACATTTCTCCAAAAAGTATGATCTTTGTCCCCATGTGCAGTTGCAAACCGTAGTCTGGCTTTTTATGGCGGTTTTGGAACAGTGGCTTCTTCCCTGCTGAGCGGCCTTTCAGGTTATGTCGATATAGGACTCATTTTACTGTGGATACAGATACTTTTGTACCTGTTTCCTCCAGCATCTTCACAAGGTCCTTTGCTGTTGTTCTGGGATTGATTTGCACTTCTCGCACCAAAGTACGTTCATCTCTAGGAGACAAAACCCGTCTCCTTCCTGAGCGGTATGACGGCTGCGTGGTCCCATTGTGTTTATATTTGTGTACTATTGTTAGTATAGATGAACGTAGTACCTTCATGCGTTTGGAAATTGCTCACAAGGATACACCAGACTTGTGGCGGTCTACAATTGTTTTTCTGATATGTTTTGATTTTCCCATGATGTCAAGCAAAGAGGCACTGAGTTTGAAGGTAGGCCTTGAAATACATCCAAAGGTACACCTCCAATTGACTCAAATGATGTCAATTAGCCTATCAGAAGCTTCTAAAGCCATGACATAATTTTCTGGAATTTTCCAAGCTGTGTAAAGGCACAGTCAACTTAGTGTATGTAAACTTCTGACCCACTGGAATTGTGATACAGTGAAATAATCGGTCTGTAAATAATTGTTGGAAAAGTTACTTGTGTCATGCACAAAGTTGATGTCCAAACCAACTTGCCAAAACTATAGTTTGTTCACAAGAAATTTGTGGAGTGGTTGAAAAATGAGTTTCAATGACTCCAACCTAAGTGTATGTAATTCTGACTTCAACTTTACATTAATTATTAATTTTGGTTGCCTATCCGTGAAGTTTGTTTTATAGAAAGTATTTGACTCTGATGTGTGCCACAGAAAGTATTTGACTCTAGCCACAAAATTAGAAGGCGGGGGGAGGATTTCAGCAAGGCCATTTTCTTGCCTGACGAAATTCCCCCCCCCCCTATCATGACCTATCATGCCCTCTGATGTGTGCCACATTAAGTATTAGACTCTAGTCACAAAAGGAAGTCGTTATTTCAGCAATAATAGTTTTCAGAGCCCTCTACTGTTCTCTCTACCCATCCCTCAATCCCCCATCTCATCTTGCTTTTCCCTCTTATGGCTTTTCCTACTTTTTGTTTTACACTTTTTCTGTTTTAGTTTTTAAGAATGTAGGTACAGTAGTAATAATAAAATAATAATAAATAAAAAATGTGTACTCTGGGCAAACAAGAAAGTTAAAATATATAAGTCAACTTCAGTGCATATCCATAATCACAGTAAACTTATAATAATATTTAAAAAATAAGAAAAAAATAAATACATGTATAATAATATGTAATATGTAATAATATGTAATATGTAATAATATGTATAATATAATATAATAAACAAAACTATGACAATGTGCCTCAATGAAGAATCCCTTCCCACTCAATTTTTTTTATATATTTTTTTTATTTTACCTTTATTTAACCAGGTAGGCTAGTTGACAACAAGTTCTCATTTGCAACTGCGACCTGGTCAAGATAAAGCATAGCAATGTGAACAGACAACAAAGTTACACATGGAGTAAGTAAACAATAAACAAGTCAATAACACAGTAGAAAAATAAAAAAAGGGGGAGTCTATATACATTGTGTGCAAAAGGCATGAGGAGGTAGGCGAATAATTACAATTTTGCAGGTTAATAACACTGGAATGATAAATGATCAGATGGTCATGTACAGGTAGAGATATTGGTGTGCAAAAGAGCAGAAAAGTAAATAAATATAAACAGTATGGGGATGAGGTAGGTAAAAATGGGTGGGCTATTTACCGATAGACTATGTACAGCTGCAGCGATCGGTTAACTGCTCAGATAGCAGATGTTTGAAGTTGGTGAGGGAGATAAAAGTCTCCAACTTCAGCGATTTTTGCAATTCGTTCCAGTCACAGGCAGCAGAGAACTGGAACGAAAGGCGGCCGAATGAGGTGTTGGCTTTAGGGATGATCAGTGAGATACACATGCTGGAGCACGTGCTACGGATGGATAGGACACCCCCAGCACCTCCACCCTCCCCATCAACCTCCCCCCACCCATCAACCACAAAACACAATAATGATAATAATAATAGAAATTAAAATAAATAATATATATATTAAGATATATATATATATATATATACACATATGTACAGTAGATATACATAAACATATTCACAGGACACTCAACTTATCTCTTATCTCTGTCACCTACATCAGATATGCAGGTGACATTTCCACCTGGATGACAGCACATAATCAGCAAGACAGAGATGCTCTTCATCCGAGGGAATGCCTGCCCATTCTCAGATGTTAGATAATCGGAGATGATCACGTCATTTACATTCCAGCCATTGTCAGCTCCAGATTTGACTACTTCAATTCACACCCTGCTGGAATCCCTGCATTCTCAGATTCCCCTGTTATTAATCTCTATATTGTAATCAAAAAGTGTTTCAAAATGCTGTACTTTTATTAACATACAGTGCCTTGCGAAAGTATTCGGCCCCCTTGAACTTTGCGACCTTTTGCCACATTTCAGGCTTCAAACAAAGATATAAAACTGTATTTTTTTGTGAAGAATCGACAACAATTGGGACACAATCATGAAGTGGAATGACATTTATTGGATATTTCAAACTTTTTTAACAAATCAAAAACTGAAAAATTGGGCGTGCAAAATTATTCAGCCCCCTTAAGTTAATACTTTGTAGCGCCACCTTTTGCTGCGACAGCTGTAAGTCGCTTGGGGTATGTCTCTATCAGTTTTGCACATCGAGAGACTGAAATTTTTTCCCATTCCTCCTTGCAAAACAGCTCGAGCTCAGTGAGGTTGGATGGAGAGCATTTGTGAACAGCAGTTTTCAGTTCTTTCCACAGATTCTCGATTGGATTCAGGTCTGGACTTTGACTTGGCCATTCTAACACCTGGATATGTTTATTTTTGAACCATTCCATTGTAGATTTTGCTTTATGTTTTGGATCATTGTCTTGTTGGAAGACAAATCTCCGTCCCAGTCTCAGGTCTTTTGCAGACTCCATCAGGTTTTCTTCCAGAATAGTCCTGTATTTGGCTCCATCCATCTTCCCATCAATTTTAACCATCTTCCCTGTCCCTGCTGAAGAAAAGCATGCCCAAACCATGATGCTGCCACCACCATGTTTGACAGTGGGGATGGTGTGTTCAGTGTGATGAGCTGTGTTGCTTTTACGCCAAACATAACGTTTTGCATTGTTGCCAAAAAGTTCAATTTTGGTTTCATCTGACCAGAGCACCTTCTTTCACATGTTTGGTGTGTCTCCCAGGTGGCTTATGGCAAACTTTAAACAACAATTTTTAAGGATATCTTTAAGAAATGGCTTTCTTCTTGCCACTCTTCCATAAAGGCCAGATTTGTGCAATATACAACTGATTGTTGTCCTATGGACAGAGTCTCCCACCTCAGCTGTAGATCTCTGCAGTTCATCCAGAGTGATCATGGGCCTCTTGGCTGCATCTCTGATCAGTCTTCTCCTTGTATGAGCTGAAAGTTTAGAGGGACGGCCAGGTCTTGGTAGATTTGCAGTGGTCTGATACTCCTTCCATTTCAATATTATCGCTTGCACAGTGCTCCTTGGGATGTTTAAAGCTTGGGAAATCTTTTTGTATCCAAATCCGGCTTTAAACTTCTTCACAACAGTATCTCGGACCTGCCTGGTGTGTTCCTTGTTCTTCAAGATGCTCTCTGCGCCTTTAACGGACCTCTGAGACTATCACAGTGCAGGTGCATTTATACGGAGACTTGATTACACACAGGTGGATTGTATTTATCATCATTAGTCATTTAGGTCAACATTGGATTATTCAGAGATCCTCACTGAACTTCTGGAGAGAGTTTGCTGCACTGAAAGTAAAGGGGCTGAATAATTTTGCACGCCCAATTTTTCAGTTTCTGATTTGTTAAAAAAGTTTGAAATATCCAATAAATGTCGTTCCACTTCATGATTGTGTCCCAATTGTTGTTGATTCTTCACAAAAAAATACAGTTTTATATCTTTATGTTTGAAGCCTGAAATGTGGCAAAAGGTCGCAAAGTTCAAGGGGGCCGAATACTTTCGCAAGGCACTGTATATGTTCAGATCATTCCTGAGAGAGAAGGGGTGTAATATCTCCAGATGGGCGTGTGGTACCCTTCCTCACCCATGCCAACAAGATATTACTTCTTGTGGGGTCTTTGCCTTGAAAGTAAGTATGAGAGTATAAGTAATGAACAATTAACCTACTGAAAGTATATTGACTAAAAGGCAAAACAGAACTGTCAAATTATATTACAGCTGTGTCATTGTATACTTGCGAATTAGAACCTTAAGTGTAACAATTTTGTTGGGGAAAACTGAAATTGCCATCAAATTGTTTTCCCTAGTTTGCTGAATGTGTTCTGAAGGAGGTGTTGATTGTCTTTTCAAATATGGACAAAGATGTTAACATCATGAGAGAAGAAATAGCAGTCACTCTCCTCTAAAACACTGGTATGTTCAATTTCTAATTTAATATAATTGTAGATAAAAAATAAAAATAAACATTTATATGGATCTTTCAAGGTAATCTTTGATCCAACTTCTGACTAGATGGCCACTAAAACACATGTAGTTAAATAATTATGTTACAAGAATCCTATACTATTCCCTTGTTCCCTGTTTGCTCAGAAAAATATATGTAAAGTGTATAGACTACTTGACATTATGTTTTGCTAGATGACCTGAGCCAACTGTACCACTTCTGTGGGGAGGTGGACAATAATGAGGCAGACACTAACTGGGTAATTGCTTGTTCACTTCTAAAGGCACATTTTTAGGAGTACAAATTGGTGTAAGCAGTAACATTTCTAAAGAGTGTATCATCAGTTTTGTCTGATAATGAAGTGATTGTAATTCCAGAAAATGTATTTCATGTTTTAAACATATTAAACATTTTCATCATAAATTTCAGATTGGTTGTGACCGCTGCCCACGATGGTTCCATCAGTCCTGTATAAAAACCATCCCATCATTGGAGGATTATGTCTGCGCTGCCTGTCAGGACGAGGTTAGCCTTGAGTTCCAGGCAACGGTATCACCTGGAAAACTTTCCATAAAAAGTGGACTAAATGTTCAGTCGAGCTGTTGCAGCTTTCCAATATTTGTTTATGTTATTTATTGTCTTTTTATATTTGATTTGTAATTTCATACCTTATTATGCAAAGATCTACATTTGTATTTCTTATTTAATGTTTGTTAATTAACAAACGTAACTTTCTTTGATGTTGTTCTGTAATTGTGTGATAATGTGTATTATCATCAATTTCTTAAACATTACAAAATGTTTCTGAAATAAATGTTTATGTTTCTTAATACTCTAATTTTGCTTTCTGTGGCACACACTAGCAGTCAACATGGCCTACCAAAATGATTCTGAAGTATGCCAGGCCTTGCAGTCCCAAGATAGAAGGGGGGAATGAAATTGGCCATCATTTACCAACTGTATCCAAATAATCCTAATTATTGAACATGATTGGCCAATTGTATTTCTAATAAGAAATTAGCTACTGCAACATGTTTAAATCTGAAAGTCATATTAGTCGTAGTGGATGTGTGTACACTAGGCCAAAAAGGAGTTCTTCAAGATTATTTAATCACGACTTTATTAATTAAATTCATATTAGCTAAGATTTGCTTTCTTCAAGCCATTTTTCAGTAACACAACGAAGAAGCTCGTTGGCGCTTGCAGCAGTGGGTGCAATAATTGATTAACATAGATTTCTACATTTATTTTGCAACGCTCGCATGTAGTCAGCCTGTAACGTGATCAGAAATCTCAACAAGCAAGCAAGTCGTAACAATGAAGAGTTGAGTGCGTGCGCGTTCACGCGAAGGGTGAGGGGAGAATTCTAGCAGGGGGAGCTTTTCGGCTCAACACAGTGTTGACATGCTAACTAGTGATAAAGCTATCTGTTCTTGTTAGCTAGCAACATATCTATTTGATGTAACTAGCTAGCAAGCTAGCTACTTTAGTAAAATTGCGGAGTTCTACCACTTTTCGAGAACAAAATAGTTACATAACAAATAAATACAAAATACTTTACTTGATAGCAGTTTGTCGGACGGAGATCGCTCTCGCGTTGTCACCAGCTGTCTAATACCTTAGATACGGATAACGTGATTGGCAGACGTGACCAGCAGATACAGTACCATGGATAGTATACACGTTTTGGTTTGGTTGGTTTACAGTTTAGGACACTGCGGCGTGTGCCTGTCCAGCTAGTGAACACAAAAGTTAGTATTTTAATAACATGTGCAAGAATTGACGCTGCCAAGAAACGGAAATGTGTTCAGAATAAATAAATATGTACATGTAAAAAATAAAAAAAGAAGCTCCTCACCTCGACAGAGATCGATCTGGAAAACTCATACAGCTTGCCCATCATAGAGGTCTCTCCTACTCTAAATGAAATGCTGCAGATGTGCAAGGCAGGGTTTTCCTAGTTATGCAGTTGGTCAAATTGCATTCAATCAATTGATGATCAATATATGACAATACAATTCTAATATTTACATGATCATATCATAATACTGAAATTGGCCATAATTTACCAACTGTATCCAAATAATCCTAATTATTGAACATGATTGGCCAATTGTATTTCTAATAAGAAATTAGCTACTGCAACATGTTTACATCTGAAAGTCATATTAGTCGTAGTGGATGTGTGTACACTAGGCCAAAAAGGAGTTCTTCAAGATTATTTAATCACGACTTTATTAATTAAATTCATATTAGCTAAGATGTGCTTTCTTCAAGCCATTTTTCAGTAACACAAAATAAGAAATAATAAAAAAAAAAACTTGGCAGCATTTTGTCTTTTAAGACATTGCAAGAGATGAAACAACAATAAAAAGAAACAGACAATGGTTTTTGAACGTTCGCTTTAGTTGTACTGTAACATGTAGTAGATCAAAATTAAAAAGATTTAATATATGTATATATTTATATATTTATATTGATATAGTAAAAAAAATTAAAGCAGAAATGTCTGTCTCATTAATTCACAATAATCCTCTTAAAGTATTCACACGCAATAGCTTGATATATTTGAATATATATGTACACATAATAAATAAATTATATTTACATCCAAGTACACTGACTTTCTGTCTCTACCAAGAACACAGCAGGACACAACAGAAGTACATAGCAGCAAATGTTGCCCCAAGACAGAGGGTATGTGGGCCTCCATCCCTCTATACTTACACCATCCTCATATAAACCAGTCCTCTAACATTCATTCTCTCTTTAAGTCCTCACTCCTTTCACCCCTCACTTCACAAAGGCATTCTCTAAATTTCCCAGACCCATTATAAAATATATGTCAACATATACTGTACACACTATAATGTTTAGAATAGTTTTGTATAATGTAAAATGTCCCATACAGCCAAATATAATCTTGATATCTATAAAGGTAGTATATATTGACATATACATAGTTTTTTCAAATAATGGTGGGTCCTGTTCAAACAAGTACACCACACAAAACTCCATTGTCTCAAAGAATCATTCCTAAAATACATTACTCTTCCTATAAAGTCTGAATCTCACCATGAGTATCTAACACCAAGTCTGCTGGCTCAGCTACAACCTGCTGCTAGTGATCTTAAATAGACACTTTGCTCAGTCAGATAAGCAGCTTCATTGACCAACCTTGCCATGCAAAACAAACTCGCCCATTACCTAATCCCTAACATGTCCTTTTCTGTCACTTTAAGAAATATCAATAGAGACCAAAAGCATCTAGAACGTCAACAAATTACAAACTGCTTTTGGCTGTCGCCTACATATTTTCGAAACGAAGAAAAATGCCACAAAAAAAAAAAGAGGTCATCCTGGGATTGATCAAGCCATTTTGTGTCAGTTGTCGCCACATGGTGGCCATCCTCAGTCACTGCAGCTACTGACAGCACAGAGAAACCTACATGTACAGCATTACTGGAGAGGTAGGAAACAAAGGCTTTTTAAACCCAGCAATGTGCTGTTAATCATTCACAGCTGCAGTTCCATCAAATATTTGGAGATCTCCGATTGGTTTATACAACTGATCCTGTCATGCAATCCTGCCCCTTAGGGTTCTGAAGCCTCATTTCCATATCTCAACCAAGCACGCCTCTCACCAGTCCCCCCCTTACCATGATACAATGCAATACACTCCTGAAAAACACATCTCACATCCCTTAAAAACGGCTTCTGTATCCTAACCTTTTGGTTGTTTCCTTAGTGATTTGGTGTGGTGGTGTGTTCTTGTAGCACACATAAAGCCACAGGGGGAGGCTGTGTGGATGGATCTCCCCATTTACCTGAATCATAGCTGTCTTTACCTCGTTCCTATTGTTAACAGATTATTCTAATCTGTGTACATGACCAATAAACTTTGATTGGATTTTGATATAACCATGTGAATTAAGCAGAAGAACTGGCCCTGGACCAGTTGCACATGGCATACCATAACCACACATGCCCAACAGTCATGCCTTAAATCTGACACTTACAACAGTAGTGTTCAATGTTGTCCTTCAAGCCCCTTTTTGTATATAGGTTGGTAAAACTGTGTTTTATTCAAACTCTATCATACATCAGTTATTATGATGTCCTAGGCAAAATCTGCAGGAGAATTCCCTTGTCTATACTTTTACATTATTTGTTAACTGTAGTAGTAGTATTGGGCTTGATTTAAATAGATTCTACAGGTTTTGTATTTCAAATCATTTCACCCACACACTGTCTTGCTCTTTATGATATATGAATATCATGCTAACAACAATGTAACAATAGCTTTTCCAGTAGTGTGTTACTCTTGACTCCAATCTTCACCCCAACCTAAATGTTCATATGATTGCCTCATATTGTGGACAGCAGATCAATCGATCTAAAAACCTGCATACAAGGGGGCTTGAAGAGCGGCTTTAAATACCACAGTCTAAACTGTTATTTTTCTCCCCCTTTCCCATTGGTCCTCCATGCCTCTGTCCACCATTCATAGTGCAGTGCGTCCTAGGACCGCCCCGGGGTAGCAGTGAGTAGTATAACCATTTAGGACTGTACCAAATTAATGCTATTGATACAGGTGCTATGTGGTATGGTTTAATTATTGTAAACGTTTGTATAAGCTGAATTTAACTGATCGGCAGTGTTCTGGAGGGCCATATATCTACAGCAAATAGAATCTAGATCTCTGTGGACTCTATCCTCTCCAGACGGGTGGGCACCGGCCAGGGGGGGGCCAGCTGGTGGAGGGAGGGGGGGGAATTCTTGTCCTCGGTGAGGGGAGGTGGGGAGAGAGAGAGGGAGGGTAGGGGGGTGACGGGGGCAGGCAGGGGGATGGGGGCCAGGGACTGTAGGGGTGGTGAGGTGGGCGAGGGGGTGGTGTTGGTGGAGGTGAGCTTGGAGCCCAGCTGGCCGACGCGGAGCTCCAGGGCCTGGTTCTTCTGCAGGGTCTCCACATAGCTGAGCTGCAGCTGGGCCTGGTACTTGAGTACACGCTCCTTCTCGTCCATCCACACGTGGCGCTCCTTCTTGAATGTGTGGGCCTGCCGCTCGCGCTGCTGCCGCTCGAGACGCAGCTCGCCTTGGAGGCGCTCCAGCTGCCGGCGCAGATCCCCCGCTTCCTCCCACTGCTGGTGGGCCTCCTGGCGCTGCTGGTGGATTTCCTGCCGCAATTGAGCCTCTTGAAGCTGGTGGGCCTCCTGGCGCTGGTGGGCCTCCTGGCGCTGGTGGGCCTCCTGGCGCTGGTGGGCCTCCTGGCGCTGAACTTTAGCTTCATCGCTCTGCAAACTCAGTATGGCATCTGGGGGAGGTACAGGGGGTGGAGGCAGGGCTGGGTAGGAGAAGGCAGAGCCCTCAGGTGGGCTGTGTGGGGAGGAAAGCCCCCCTCTGGTCCTGGATGCTTCCCTGCTTCCTCCGCCACCCCTAGCCTCGATGGCCCTATCCCTCGCACTGAGCTCACCTAGAGCCCGCTTCAGCCCCACCACCTCAGCCTCAAACATGCCCAGCTTGTCCCTCAGCAGAGAGACCTGGAGAGACACAGGGAGGGGAGCAGGAGGGTCAATAAGTAGTTAAAGAAAGAGGAAGTGAGGGTAAATTCACTTGAAGTCCTCACAAGGATAGTATAACAAGGAAAATTCTGAGAATTGGGGACATTTTGCCGGTCCCCACAATGGAAAAGGTTATGTTAGGCTTAGGTTTATGGTTACAGTTAGGAGTTCGATTTTGAGGTTAAGGGAAAATGGGAATCAAGTGTGTGTGTGTGTGTGAGTGAGTGAGTGAGTGAGTGAGTGAGTGAGTGAATTATTTGTGTCTTTCAAAGTGTATGTGAATGCCTGTATCGGAATGCATGTGACTGACCCAAGAGCGCAAAGCGTGTGGTGCACAGAGCAGAACAACTCTACAAATTGTAGCTAGTGTTTCAGGTCTGTCTACCTCGGTCAGCGTCCTCTGCAGCTCCCCTTCGCAACGCTCCAGCTCCAGGCTCTTGGTGCTGTAAGAGTCCTTGAGGCCCAGCATGGCCTCCTCCCGGTCCCTCAGCTGGGCATTGACCTCCTTCAGCTGGCCCCGCAGGGCCACCATCTCCCCCGCCCGCTGGGTCACCTCCGCCTGGCTCTCCCTCAGCTGCTGCTTCAGCAGGGAGATCTCCCCTGCCTTCTGACACACCTTGAGGGGAGGAAGGAGAGGGGGGATGAAAGTTATGAAGATGGTGGAAATAGAGATCAACAAGCATGTCTCTGTCTAATGGTTATGCATTTACAGTATAGGACAGATATTGCATATATGATCATTGGTTTTAGTAGATGTTATGCTGGGACATCTAGTAGATGTTATGCTGGGCCCTCACTCATCTCCCTAGTATTCCACACCCAGCCACACACACCACCCCCTTAACCCCAGGTAGTCCCACCCCCCTATCTCACCTCCCACTTGGTCTCCTCCAGGCGGGGCAGGATATCGGCCTGCTCCTTCCTGTAGTCCAGGCACTTCCTCTCCAGCTCCTCCTTCTGGGCCAGCAATGCAGCCATCTCCTCCTGTAGGCGCCGCTTATCCTGCGACAGACGGCTGATCTGGGCCTGCAAGGCACTCTGGGAGCGCTGAGCGCGACGCGTCACCTGGGTAGAAATACTTTTAGTAGAATGGACATTCCCCATTCAAATCAACATTCGGCAGTGGGTATACCGGTGGCAACCATATTGAGTGTACCATTTGGAATAAAATTAGAGAGCAGTGATTAAATAATCTCTTTGCACAGAACTTTACTCTGCATCTCTAAACTGCTCTTTTAAGCTCATTATTTGCCTTTTCTCACTGTTTTTCCATGCAGCCATGGCTAATGCTATTGTGCTATATGATATTGGGTATAGCCTACCACCAATCTGTGAACTGAGGAGCCATTCTATACGTTTAATATACAGTATATTCTGCAATTCTAATATCTATCTATTGTAGTTGTGTGGTCACCTGCTGCAGGCGTGAGGCATAATTCTGCCGCAGCTCGTCCATCTGGCGCTCCCACACGCGCTGCTTCTCCTCAAACACCTGGACGATGGCCGCCTCACTCTGGTCCAGGTTACGGCGCATGTGGAGTACCTTGCGGAGGGGAGGAGGAAGGGAACTCGGGTGTAATTAACGTGTATTGTGAGCTGCTCATATTTCCATACACTGCAGGAGGTGTTGATGGTTATTTCACAAAATGGCTGACATCTATTATCAAGGTAAGTGCATGAGGACCAGTTACTGCCCCACTAGTCTTTCATATTTCTTTGTACTTCTCATATGCAATGTCAATGAATGTTGAATATCACTTGATAGCATTTTAGGTGATCCACTATGTCTCCTTGTATTGCATTGTATGAGGGTAACACACTTCACCCACAAACTGCCACCAATGTGTACCACTCCAATATCACATATCGCTACTTCCAAAACCCTCAGTACTTGAAAACCTTGCACTTCTATTTCAGACCCAAGGCCTAACGTATCTTACCCACTTGACCATCAGCTAATAAGAATACAGTTGTCTACTCAGCGAGTTTCAAGGCACACCCAATGGTTTTAACGGTTTATTCTTAAGCCATAGACAGTATTATGTACACCGTAAAATCACTGGTACAGTTACCCATGCCCTCTACAGGTCATGCAAACTCCTCAAATAACAGATTTTTGTGATTACACTCCTCTCCATATGTACTTGGACAGTGACTCTAAAATTGTGCATTTGGCTCTATACTACTCCAGCATTTTAGATTTGAGATCAAATGTTTTATACGAGGCAGCAGTACAGAATGTCACCTTTTTATTCAAGGGCATTTACATACATTTTACAGTTTAGAAATGAAAGCACTTGTATCTAGTCCCCCCCATTTGAGGAAGTCATTTGGAAAAGTATTTGGACAAATTAACTTGAAGTGTATTAAGGTAGTCAAAAGTTTAGTATTTGGTCCCATATTCGTAGCACGCAATGACTACATCAAGCTCGTGACTCGTTGCATACATTTGCAGTTTGTTTTAGTTGTGTTATATTTTGCCCAATAGGAACAGAATGGTGACTTGAGTCATTTTCTTTCTAAGTGAAAGATGTTTTCTGAACACTTCTAATTAATCCTGATAATGCCATCATTGCAGAGGCTACAACAAAACATGCTACCTCTCAACATTGGGTATTGCCAGCATAGATTGTTCTGGCAATTCTCACATACTTAGAGACTTACCCAGAAAGACTGCCAAATATGATTCAAACATGTATTGACTCAGGGGGTTGAACTTATCTAATCAAGATATATTATAGTGTTTTATATATTATATCATTTTTTGCAAACGTTAGAATTTTTCTTCCACTTAGAGTATTTTGTGTAGATCGTTGACAAAACAATTGACAATTAAATTCTAATCCAACTTTGTAACTCAACAAAATGTGGAAAAAGTCAATCAATGGGTGTGAATACTTTCTGAAGGCACTGTTTAGGTATAAAAAGACCCAAAAATGTGTACTTTCATAAAGATTCTCAATAATGGTTTGTGATACAAATGTAAAAAGCATGTTAAACATCCTTTCTCCCAAGAAAGTTTTTATGTGAGAATTGCCAGAACTATCCGAGATACCAAAAATGTTTTCGGGCCATGCTGGCGTGGAATAGTCCCATTACCATTAACAGGGGAGGTTAGCATTTTTTGGCGGATATGATCTTTGAGCCTCTAGCCTCATTTTTCACGATTCATTCATGATTATCAATAATCATGTTAGCATCCACATTAATGTAGAAGTGTTCAGAAACATCTATTCTTACACACAATCATAGTGACTCCAAAATGACACAATCCCGAAATACAATCCTGAAACACAACCGAAACAAACTGCAAATACATGTAACGAGTTTGTGAGTCACAAGCTTGATGTAGTCATTGAGTGCAAGGAAAAAGGGACCAAATACTAAACTTTTGAATTCTTTAATACACTTGAGGTGAATTTATCCAAATACTTATGACTTACTTAAATGGGAAGGCTAGATAAATAAAGTGCATTAATTTCTAAACAGTAAAACAGATATGAAAGAAAATACCCTCAAAAAGCTGAATTCTGTACTGTCACCTCGGATTAAACATTTTATCTCAAATACAAAATGGTGGCGTATAGAGCCAAATGTGAGAGTTTTGCTTCACTCTCAAAAATACATATGGATGGGAGTGTAAATAAAATAACTGTATTCACTGTGCTATAGTTGTGATAATTTGTTCCCATTTGTTTGTTTCTTCCAATATAATCTCTTAAGACTCCTCCCTTCTTAACCCCCCAATAGTATCTATCCTCTCCCTTTTCATCCCTCCCTCTTTCTTTCCTCATCTCCCTCGCTGTCCTCACCTCTTGCTCTCTCTCCCATAGCCGGTCCTCCAGGTCCTGGATGACATCATCGGAGGAGGGAGAGGGGCGAAGCGGCGCGGGGGCGTCACTCAGGTGGCTGAGCCTCTGATAGGACAAGGAGCTCTTCCCGGAGGAAGAGCGACCACTATCCGAGGCGCTCAGTCCGTTCTGGTATCCACTATTACCCCCGCTACCGCTAATGCCACCAGGCTTGTCCAACTTCTCTGGGGCCCCCGTGGCCCCCAGGTGGTTGATGTGGCTGGTAGAGGCACTCAGGGGCCCCAGGACAGGCGGAGGCCCGTAGCCCGAGCCAGCATAAGTGGGCAGGCTGGTTAGAGAATTCCTCCCTGAGTCGGACAGGCTCCCCTGGCCTCCGCCCCTGCTGCCGCCCCCTCCTCCGCCTCTGGTACCTCCACCCCGGCTGCCAGGGCTGTCTGTGTCTCTGAGGGGTCCTGTTACACTGGGACCCCCACCACCTCCAGACCCTCCTCCGGCGCTGCGGCACACTCCTCCGGTTTGCGGGGGGCACACCAGATTCTGCATGGAGTGGAAGCTCTTGGGTACCACAGGCTTAAAGGCAGACGGGCGGACCAATCCTTCGTTGCTCTGGATGGGGGAGGAAGGCAAATGGTATTGGTGGTGAAATATAACGCGAGGATTGTACAATATACGTCATTAGGTTTACAGGGATTATGAATATGCTGCTATATGTATAATTACTTAAACAACCAGCACACTGAAGCTAAATGTGAATTTGTGATCTTTAATTCCCTGATTACAAGGGGTATTCATCTTATTTACTATAGTTTATTAATATACCGGTACACAAACTATATATGTAGATATACATGTACCACACCTTTTCATAAATCTAATATAGCGTACAGTAATAGCTAAGGCTAATGTTATTACAGTGCATGGATGAGTTGACAGGAGAGGAGATCATATTTCATGTAAACAACTCCCTGTCATAAATGAACAACACTGATTTACAGCCGGTAGGTAACAAAGTACAGTACATGAATTTCCGACAGTTTTTTATTGCTTGCACCATAACATACACATGCCTGTATGTACAAAATACACAACACACACTTTCAACATGAACCCTCATACTCAACCTACAGCCTGTACTTAGACACACACACACCACACACACACCTGAACCCACCTGAACCTGCTCCATCTTCCCAGAGATGGGGAGGATGTTGGGGGGGTTGTTATGGTTATCCAGCTTGGCTGCGCTGGCGCCCGCCTCCTTGTACTGAGCCAGCTGTTGGCTACTGTTCTTATCATTGTTCAGCACGTTGTTCCCACAAATATCCAAACTCACCGCCCCTCTTGGCACCTCTCTACTCCCATCACGCCCATCCCTCTGGTCCCGCCCATCCCTCTGGTCCCGCCCATCCCTCTGGTCCCGGCCATCACGCCGCCCGCCTCCATTCAAAAACACTGCATTGGCCACCTGCCTCTCACTGTTACCCGCCGCTGCCGCTCGGCTCCCATTGGGAATGCCCCTATTGCCATTGGAGACATGTCTGTTGCCGTTGTTATGGATGGGGGCCCTCTCTCTCTCTGTCCCCTCACAGAGCGGCGGAGGACGCTCGCTGCCGTAGTAAGTAGAAGAGTTCTCAACGGTGGCAAAGCTGCGTTCGTCCGCTGTAGTCCCCTTAGCATGGGTCAGGGGAGGAGGGTGCTGGGAGGACCTCTCGATGCTGTAACTCCTATCTTCCAAGCTCCTGCCCCTGTGGGTAGAGTTGGAGGTGGAGGAGGAAGAGGGGGGTGGTGGGGGGGCGCGAGGCAAGCTGTTCTGCTGGGTGGTGCGGGTGCCCACGCTCCGCATGGCGATCTCCTGCTGCTGTTGCCCAGAGGTGGTGGTGGTCGAGGAGGATTCCCCGCTGGCCACACTGCCCATGCCCTGGGGGCGCCCCCCCCTCACTCAGCACCCCGTGCTCCACACGCACTATGATGGAGGGCAGGGAGGCAGCACCTGCCAACACACACTGCAGGACACACAGAGACAGGGACAGGGGAGAGAGGGGGAGAAAGGGTTCATTAGGAGTAAGGTACACACTGTAAGTAACAGAATTACTTAATAACTATAGACCACATACAGACACAAGGAAGAGAGTAAAGGGGTTGACATAATGTGAAGTAGACACACACACATTTTTTTAGTGACCATACACACATGATCTATAGTGTGAGACATTCTATATTGTAGGATATGACTGTTGATTCATATCTTTGCACTAAGCTAAAAGTGCCATAGGCCTATACGTCAGCCATGCCATTTCCTCATGCAATGTAATACTGACTGAACCCCCCCCCCCCCCCCCCCCCCTTCTCCCCCGGGATACTGATACAGTGGGTGAGGTCATCCTTTCGCCCCCTCCTTACTTCTCTCCACCCGTGCTCTCCCCCCTCACCATAGCAATGAGTTCCCAATTCCCTGTTCCCTCCTCTCCTTCTCTTTCTGTCTCTCTGAGATAGGAGTCATACTATACATTCTGCAAAAGCTATTTAGGCGATTCAAACTCTTTAAGAACAAGGTTACTTTGACACTAATTGAGATTTCTTGAGCATTCAAATATGATGTATAATTTTTTGGGACAAAAATAAGTACATTGAATGTATTATTAAAGTATGAATTAGAGTACTTATTTCAGTATGCTTCCCCTTATACGGTTACTCCTCATTCCACATCATATCACAATTCACATATGCAACAATAATGAAAGCCCAGCTGATATAAAATGTAAAAACTGTTGATATTAAAGGGCCAACAAATAGCCTAGCCAATGCAAATGATTATCAAGTTCAATCAAATCATAAAAAATATTAACTACATTCTACATTAACAGACTGTACCTCAATTACAGATCCTGAATATACAACCATAGAAGGAAAGGTTATTCTGCTCTCTGCTCACACAACCTTCTTGTCTTGTTCCTTTCTCTCACCATCTCACACTCTACTTTGTGATTGGTTAGCAGAGCAGGTCTTTTGTACACCTGGTATAGTTGCATGTTAACCCCTTGCCTTCTGACACATACACACAGTTGTTCCCCCTGTGCCAATGATAATGACAAAAACCCATCTTCTTTATCAAACCTCTAATGGAAGGAAAAACATGGGAGAATCGTCAATACTTCATTGCAAATAAGGCCATGCACAGTTTTGTGCATATAAAGACAGTACATCATGTATGTATGTATCACTGAGTGCAAAAAGGAACACTATCCATATTTGTATTATATCCCTGTCACTGAACCACACCCACAGGGAGCACTAACTGATTACTCACTAGAATATCTATCTCTGATTGAACATTGACCTAAAGGTAATATGTGAATTTATAGTCCATTGTACCAAGTGTAGCCTACTACTATCTGAGCAAAGATGCAGTCAAACCTTTGTGTGAATTCTCTCTCTCTCTCCATCGTCTCTCCCCATTGTCTCTTCATGCCTGAAGCCAAGCCTGTGCACATGAAGCTACTATGCTTCTATGTTACTTTGCTATAATAAGGTGAGTATTGACATTCCATCTCAGGTAGGACATGGGGACAGATTGGGATGTGAACAGTACTCAATCCTTAGGATGAGGTGCTGTGTCCAAAACGGCATACGGTACGATACTGCCTCGGGCCAGCAGAGGGCCCTGTTCCAGTGTTGGCTGAGCTGTGGCACGTGCCTACACTCGCCTCACTGCCACAGTTACACACTCCTAGGCATTACATCATCGGCTCCATGCTTCAAATAGAGAGCGCGCACACACAGGCAGGAACTCTCTCTGGTGCGCGCTCCCCCATCATTCTCACACTTCCTCTCATTAAGGGAGTCTTCTCAATCTAATCTCCTGTGTTGACATGCAGTATGAGATAATTCCTAGATTAATAGGTGTAGTCTACACACCAGTAATACATTTTGCTCCACATATTTTCACTACATTGTCCATACATAGACCCCTATATACACCTCAAATGCAAACAAACCGCCCCCCAAACGGTGACCGCTGCTATCCCACTACACACACTTCATTCAAGGCCTCAAATAGGCCAGGAGTAGAAGTCCCGCAGAGCAGTCACATTGGGTATAGAGGTAACCACTGCACTGTAGAGAATATTAAATAATAGGCCAATTTTATCAGAGCTCCTTTGCCATTACCAGCATATTAAAACGGACATGCTAGCTCACACTTCTAGTCCATACATATCCTCATAATAAGCTTTATATCATGTCAATAATACAGTATTTGTTTCATATATGTTTGGTAGTGATGTAGGCCTACAAATCAGCCTATTGCACGTCCAAGCAATCTATTGCTTTTAAGTACCAAGGTTGGTCTAAATTCTACTGTAGGCCATTTGCTCTTGGTCTGTCCATTTAAACTCCATGTATTCAAAATCCTCTCATTTTTGCAGCCGCTACAACAACCTCCCCATCACTACAGTGATGTGCATAGGCTGTCAGCTGACACGGCAATGCTAGAGCAAAATGGTGAAATGTTACTCGCTTCTCCATACCAGTGAAAAAGACCTAACCCAGCCACTAAAGGAAAGTCGAACGAGATAATTGGCATGATCTGTTCTATCCGTTTTTCTTTTCATTCACGCAATAGATAATGCATGTGTGGGTCACGCAAAGCGCTCTACTCCACTCGCAGCTCTCTCTCGGTGGGGGGAATCGGAAAGGAGCGAGCTCGAGAAAACATCACCATCCGCTACAACCCTCGCGCACAACCTCTCGCTTGCGCCTCACCGATTCCCATCTTTACTTTCAATCCAATGAGCAATATTAAAAAACACGGTATCTCTCCATCTCGCTCTCCACTTATCTCTCTGCCACAACAACATTTGAATCACCCCAAATCCAACATGGAAAGCGGCAGGATAATGGATTGGCAATGCGGTGAATGACGATAAATATAGAAAAACGCAGGTGTAGATTGTGCGCCGCGCTGCGTCGCTTACTAGGTGCGCGTATTTCTCTATGGAAATGAAAGAGCGCTCGGCTCCATCTCTTCATAGCTCCGCACTTACTATTAGCGGCAGAAGCAGCACAGACAACGCCGAATTACGTCGCCCCACTGCTCCTCGGCGAGCTGTCCGATTCGGGGTTCGCAGATAGGGACGTTGGAGTGGCAGTAGGCCTATAGCCTACTCGTGTGGCTCTGGTCGGGGGAGACTGCAACCGCTATTGCCCGTAGCGGATATCGGGTGATGGAGACAGCGAGAGGATGCGTGTATCAGCTGTGTCACACACCCACCTCCGCCCCGCCCCTTCTGATAGAGCACAGCACCGCCCCCTTCGCAGACCCGCGCCTGCGCCCACACAAAGGTGTGAATTCTTCCTCCACCTTAGAATAGCACACAATGTATTGATTCTGTTCCACACAGAATACGTATGCAACTGCCGGAAAATGGGGACCCCTGCCAATCCTACAACATGTCTCTCCGTTTCTATCACTATGTATGCATCTGCACATTACATTCTGTATTTATTCCTTTGAGTACTGCACAACTGAATTACCCATGACCGGTCAGGTTGAGTGTGTGTGTAGCTCGGACTTCAGTTCTTAGTACCAAGGGCAAGCGAGGCCTTGGGCAAACATGATGCCCAGTTCCCAGGGGCAGAGAAAGCAGAGCTGGCTGTGTAGGTGAGGAACTGGAGCCTGAAATCAGCCTCACTCAGGACTAATCGAGAGAGAGAGAGAAACAGAGACAGATTGCAGAAAGAGACGAGAAAGAGCATAAAGCAGGGAAAGAGGGCAGAGTGAAAGAGAAACAGACAATGTTGAAGCTGTGGCAGGAGCTGAACCGAACTGTTAACTTGTCTGGAATTGAATATTTGGTGCTGGTCATAAAGCCAACAGACACCATCTCCCATAAGAGATAAAGTTGACAAGAAGACATCTGCCTAAAATGGCCACTCCAACGACAAAAATAAGGATAGAGAGAGATGAGTAGATGGATAAGTATGACATAGACCTCTGTCCTATTTTCTAAAACTGACTGGGTTTACCAAAATCAAATACGTGTATGGCGTTAAAAATCACGGAGCTCACACACATAGGCCTTTATAGGGATACAAAAACATTACAACATACTTTCCATGCAAAACACATATATCCTTTCATTGCATATGAGAGTTGCAGGTTTTATTTGGAGTAAATCAGGATCAAATGTCAAGAAATGTGTGACTCGATTCCCACTCATAATGCCTTCTTCATAAACACTCCACTGTGTGCACAATCATACCTACTACAACCACTCTTCTACACATAACCCCGTCAACACGATTAGAAAACAGCCATGGTCCTTCACACTAACACACAACTGCACACAAGCCACTCCAACACAATTCACACGCACGCACGCAACTCGCTTTGCCAGTCGTAGAGGGATACACACGACCGTCAAGAGACTAAAAACACACATACACACTCTCTGATCCAGGTTGTCAGAGAAAACAATTAATACTTACATGGTACATACACACGCACTAAAGAAAATATGACCGTTGTCGCCACGTACATGGTGATCCACACCCACTCTGGTCATTTAAAACACAAATGTATTCACATTTCATGCTGTACTGACCTACTACACATAAACATAACACAGGACCAAATAGGCTACACAGGGACCGCATTCAAGTACGCAAGTGAAACAGGATCTGACATCCATCTTTAATAACGCCACTGTTCTTTCTCTCCTCTCCTCCTCTTTTTTAATTTCTGAGCCGCCATAGTTGAATGTCACATAGGGGGAGAATAAGAGAGTCAGAGGAAAACTGAGGGAGTGGAAGAAGGTATACAAAGAGCAATCTCACAGCTCCACTAGTAGGCTCGTCCCTGTCGATTCTCTCTTCATCCCTCGCTCCACTCCTCCATGTGGAGAGGAACTGTAGTAATTCTCACCGCGTCCCAGCCCCTCTGAGCTACCAATAGCATCCTCTCGTCCCTCCATCCGCCTCCATAAAGTACACGCGTGCGCAAACACACACGCGCTTTGTTGAAAATATGTCCGACTTACCTCGCAAAAAGTGTGAATATTAGGGTTATAAAATAAATACATGTTTTGTAAATGCACCATATTTCAAACTATCTACATGAAAATCTGTAACTTCCCGTATATTTTTGTACAGTAAACCAGTGCTAGCACGTCCACACATGTACCTACATGCGTGTGTGGTGTACACACAGGATCCCACTCACTCACCCATGACCGCAACACCACCACTAAAATATGCTCAAATACCCTGCATTTGTCCTCTCCATTCACAAATTCACTGGCGACATCAACAATTTGTCAAGGTTACTATGGCAATGGTTTCTGTCCAATGAGAGAAGGGGCTGGACTCATGTGACAGAGTAAAGGGAAAGATGGCGGGAGGGGAAAGAAACTGATTATTTCTATTTACCAATTAGTGGTTTGTCTGCTGAAGTCATTGCTTGTAGGGGGGACATCATGTTCACAGAGAGTCCTTCTGTTTGGCTAACCCTAAAATCTGCCTATGCATTCAGAAAGACATGTGGGACCGTGTTGAGGTATATTTAGAGCCATCTGACTGTCCATGAAGAGGAGAGGTCATCAGTCCCTATATAGTCACATATACCCCAGGATACTTACTCTATACAACAGACAGGGTTCAGATTTCAATTTGGTTCAAGACAAAATCCCTAGACCCCTACTCAATGTCTCATTTGATGACAAGATGTTCCCACAAGGTGAATTTGGGTAGCAATTGATTTTATGGTACTGTTACCACCAGTGTTAGAATGGCTTTAGGTACTTTGATATAATTCACACAATTTCATAACCTATTACCAAATGCCTATTGCAGGGGCTTGTTTAAATGAACCCCCCCCCCCCAAAAAAGTAATTCATTCTGTAGATTATTACTGGGTAATTATAATTTAACCATGTTGTTTCTAAATTAATACCTGATCATTTGCATACCAGCAAGCAAAATAATGTGTTAGATGATCTCATGGTTTTGCATTAAGATCATGTCCTGATGATGTTGGTTGGAAATAAACCTGTAGTGTCAGAGATGAGATATCAACACAAACAGATGAGTGGGAATAAGAGGAACTGGACACTTCTGTTCTGGAACAGGAAGAACATGCATTCACACATTTCACTTAAACACAAAAACAGTTTAATGAATAAATAACATCACAAACAACCACAATGAACAGTCTGATTCATAGAGATGGGACTGTGACCCTGGAATAAGAGAAGGAATGTCTTCCTATGTACCTGAGGAAGAGATTGAGGGATAGTTTCCCGGACACAGATTAAGCCTGGTCTTGAAATAAAAAGAGAATCTCGATTGAACATGTTTCCCAATCCAGGATTAGGCTTAAATCTGTGTCCAGGAAACAAGTGGGTAAGGAAAACCTGATTCTAGGCAGGCTCTTAGCTATCTTAATTAATTAAGCCAATATCCATGGTCCTACCATCATCTGCAACCAAACACCATCAAGGAGCTTGTTTTATTGGTTGCCTTTAAGCAGGATAACCCTGCTTTAGAGGCGGTTTGTGCTGTAATGTAACCATCTAAAGATGCCAAACTGGAATATATTTTCACAGTGATATGTATTATCTAGTAACCAATAGCAGTGTCAACATTTTATGAAACCAGAAACATTCGAATACATAAAATATTCAATACATCATATTTTAATATCATTAGTATATCGAGTCATATAAAGGCAAGAGCCATGTATTTACACTACCTGTTGTGGAAAGGCAAGCTGTCATATCCCCCTCAATTCTTCCTATAGTAGTAAACATCCATGCATTAATAAATAGTGCATCAATTAAAAGTGATAAAAGCTACAGTGGCAATAATAGCCAAACAGGCTTTTTAAATTTAATTTCTCAAAGGAAACTCTAGTTTCAGTACACTTCAGGTAAATCTATGAATAATCTATTGGATTTCTGTCCTCCATTTGGGAAACTTCAAGTGTCACTGTGAAAGACTGTGCAAAGGGTTTAAGAAGTTAAGATAATGCATAGGTTAGAAAACAACCTGCAAAAATCATTTAAAAAAACCTTCCTGTAGGGATTTTTATAACTAGAAGAGGAGAATAGGTGATTGTACAAACATGGGCTATATTTCAACTTATGCTCAATTGAACATATTTTCTGGTTTTGAACTGTTTGAAACCATTTGCTGATTCTGAACACACCCCAGTGGTTATTTTGCAGTAATGGGAACAGGGTCAACGCTTCTTCCCATTGATGAGTTTACTATCCCCTCATGCAAGTGACTATATTGAAAAGAGCATATACATTTGTATTATATGCACTTGCCGTGGTCACACAGACAGAAATAGCTTAAACATGTGGCACACTTTTTCAACCATCACAGCAAGCAAAATAACTATTGACCTTGGTCAAGTGAAGTTGGAGACTCTGGGCCTAAACTCTCACAAGGGAAAGATGTTATTCTTTTTAAAAATGTATGTTGTGCAACTGTATACACACTGACCCGAGAGGGGAGTTTTTAGGCAGACAAACATTAAGAGAACATTAGGAAACGTATCGGATCTCTTTTTTTGGCTCCTGACAGGATTCTACTATCTTGGTCAAGTAAAGCATTAAAAGGAACCAAAACATGACCAGGGAAGGGGCCAGCACTGCTGTCTAATAAAGTCTGTTACAGGCCATGTGTGATCCTGGTTCGCATTCTAGTAGAAACCAAACCACAGTTCACCTTTTGGGCTACACATATAAACAGAACCCCCTTTAGCAGTCTCCACCTCCATCCACCTCCACCTGATTCAGTTCAGGGACTACCTCTCCTGCCCACCCCCCCCCCCTGTTGTCTCCGTCAGACTGGCCCACTCCCTGCTCCCTGGGGGTGAGGGGCTCTGTGTCACTGTCGTCCCCTTCCACCACGGCTGTGTAGTCACTTTGGGTAGAGGTGGGGTCCCCCGGGCAACTCAGGCTGATCACGGAAGCCAGGCAGGAAAAAAGTAGGCCCAGAATGGCAATGTAGAAGCTCTCCCCTGGGTAAGCCTGCATCCCCACTGCCCCTACTTGGCTTCTGGTGCCAGGCCTAGGAGACCAAGACCCAGACCCGGGCCAGGTCCAGCCCCCTACCCAGTCCCACAGTAGCCCAAATTTGCCCTCCTGAAGGTTGCCGCTGATGACGTACAGGCAAGCCCCACACACTCCCAGCACGGACATTAGGAAAACAACTGGGGAGAGTGGAAGGGAGAAAAAGAGACAGAGGGAAAGGGAGAAAGAGAGCAAGAGGATGATAAACTAATTAATCCCAGAGAGAACTAGAGAGAGTGATGTAAACCAGCATGGCTCTGCAAACATGACTCATGTCATTTTATGACACTTCATATTTTATGAGACCTGTGAGAGTATACTTTATGTTTTGGATCATTGTCTTGTTGGAAGACAAATCTCCGTCCCAGTCTCAGGTCTTTTGCAGACTCCATCATCTTCCAGAATGGTCCTGTATTTGGCTCCATCCATCTTCCCATCAATTTTAACCATCTTCCCTCTCCCTGCTGAAGAAAAGCAGGCCCAAACCATGATGCTGCCACCACCATGTTTGACAGTGGGGATGGTGTGTTCAGCTGTGTTGCTTTTACACCAAACATAACGTTTTGCATTGTTGCCAAAAAGTTCAATTTTGGTTTCATCTGACCAGAGCACCTTCTTCCACATGTTTGGTGTGTCTCCCAGGTGGCTTGTGGCAAACTTTAAACAACACTTTTTATGGATATCTTTAAGAAATGGCTTTCTTCTTGCCACTCTTCCATAAAGGCCAGATTTGTGCAATATACGACTGATTGTTGTCCTATGGACAGAGTCTCCCACCTCAGCTGTAGATCTCTGCAGTTCATCCAGAGTGATCATGTGCCTCTTGGCTGCATCTCTGATCAGTCTTCTCCTTGTATGAGCTGAAAGTTTAGAGGGACGGCCAGGTCTTGGTAGATTTGCAGTGGTCTGATACTCCTTCCATTTCAATATTATCGCTTGCACAGTGCTCCTTGGGATGTTTAAAGCTTGGGAAAATGTTTGTATCCAAATCCGGCTTTAAACTTCTTCACAACAGTATCTCGGACCTGCCTGGTGTGTTCCTTGTTCTTCATGATGCTCTCTGTTCTTTTAACGGACCTCTGAGACTATCACAGTGCAGGTGCATTTATACGTAGACTTGATTACACACAGGTGGATTGTATTTATCGTCATTAGTCATTTAGGTCAACATTGGATCATTCAGAGATCCTCACTGAACTTCTGGAGAGAGTTTGCTGCACTGAAAGTAAAGGGGCTGAATAATTTTGCACGCCCAATTTTTCAGTTTTTGATTTGTTAAAAAAGTTTGAAATATCCAAAAAATGTCGTTCCACTTCATGATTGTGTCCCACTTGTTGTTGATTCTTCACAAAAAAATACAGTTTTATATCTTTATGTTTGAAGCCTGAAATGTGGCAAAAGGTCGCAAAGTTCAAGGGGGCCGAATACTTTCGCAAGGCACTGTACTAACAATTGGATACAGCGAAATTGGGGAGAAAAAGGGGTAAAATAAAAATAAAAAAAGAGCGTTGGACCAGTAACCGAAAGGTTGCTGGTTCAAATCCCTGAGCAGACTAAATAAAAAATAAAATAAAAAATAGGCTACTGTCTGGTAGCAGAAATAGAAGACAAATGTCAAACAATCTCTTCTTTGAGCAAAGCACGTAACCCTAATTGCTCCTGTAAGTCACTGTGGAGAGGAGTGTCTGCTAAATAACTAAACATTTCAAAATAGTTCAGTATAGTGATAAAACCCTCAGAAAGAGAGACAAACAGAGAAAAAGAGCGGCAGCAATTGAGACCGAACGAGAAAGAAAAAGAGAGAATAAGAAAAGTGAGACAAAGGGAGAAAAGTTAGGTTACCAGTGGAGATGTGGAGTGACACCACCAGTCGAGGGTGGGACATCCCAGTCCCCAAGAAGTCCAATAAGAAGGAGGAGCTGGAGAGCAGGACAGCAGTGTAGCACAGAGCCGCCAGGGCATAGAGCAGCCACATCCCCCAGCCGTTAACACCACCCAGAGGACCTACAGGGAGGGAACACACACGTCTCAGTCAACTACACACACAACACACTCCCAGGCTTCTGCATAAGCAGAAAGTAAATACGTTTAAGATCACAAACATGAGTACAGTACATAGGCCTTACCAGACATATGTGGGTGCAGTTAAACTGTAGAAAATGTGAACTATACAGTGTCAAAACAGATGACGACTGTCTGGTAGCAGAAATAGAAGACAAATGTCAAACAATCTCTTCTTTGACGGTCCAGTCTTGCCCTTCCCTACCTGTGTCAGTGATGTTCTGGGCAGCGTGCAGTGTGAAGGCCACTCCATAGATGATTTGTTTTCCTCCGGGGTCAGTACTGTTCCTGACCTGGATCCAGTTGGGGTCAGCGATGGACGTGCACAGGGACACCAAAGTAAAGCACTGGCAAACCGCAGCCGGAGACATGCTCAGAGTCATGGCTGGAAGGGAGACACAATGTATCCCCATCCATAACAATTTGTACAGTCAACTGTTGCTCAGAGAATTTGCAAAAGTTGCCAAATACATAGATGTAATGTCACCATTTAGGCAAGGTGTTTTACTAGATTGTCTAACTGTTTCAGACAAATCATGTGTATGGTTAGCTGTAATAATATGACTTCAATGGATGTACAACTAAGAAATAAGAAGAGTTTATGCAATAAATAACCACGCAGCACAGAATGCTGTTGCAGGTTGTAAGAACATTTGACACTGTAAACCTGAAGTTGGGAAACTTGAAATTAAGAAGTGAGAGATCTGTGGAATGGGTCGGTATTATTAAGGCATCTGTCACTTAACCCGTCACTTACCAGCAGCTAGACTAGCACTAACCCACTATAAGATGAAAATGTAGACTAGCTAGCTACTTGCTGCTAAGGGATAACCTAGCCAAGTAAAACACAACTCTACAATGTACTTCACATCAACATAGTGGAGTTGAGTTTTACTTGGCTAGGGATAACCAAGTGCCACAAAAAAAAAGAAAGTAATGTGACAACTGAATTGTCTATTGTTCAGCATATTGTCTGAAAAGCAAGCTAAAGTGCCATCAGAAAGTATTCAGACCCCTTGACTTTTTACAAATTTGATTGTGTTACAGTCTGAATTTAAATTGGATTAAATGTAGATTTTTGTCACTGGCCTACACACACACACAATACCCCATAATGTCAAAGTCAAATGATGTTAGACATTTTTACAAATGTAATAAAAATGAAAAGCTGAAATGTCTTGAGTCAATAAGTATTCAACCACTTTATTATGGAAAGCCTAAATATGTTCAGGAGTAAAAGCATGAGATGACTACCTCATCTCTGTACCACACACATACAGATAATTGTAAGGTCCCCCAGTTGACCTGTGAATTTCAAATACAGATTCAACCACAAAAACAAAGGAGGTTTACCAATGCCTCACATCTATTGGTAGATGGGTAGGGGGGAAAAGCAGACATTCAATATCCCATTCAATACACTTTACACTACAAAGACACAGGCAGTTGCCAGAGAGGAGAGAAAACATCAGGGGTTTCACCATGAGGCCAAACAGTTACAGAGTTTAATAGCTGTGATAGGAGAAAACTGAGGATGGCTCAACAACATTGAAGTTACTAAACAATACTGACCTAATTAACAGAGGGAAAAGGAGGAAGCTTGTACAGAATAACAAATATTCCAAAACATGCATCCTGTTTGCAGCAAGGCACTAAAGTAATACTACAAAAAATGTGGCAAAGCAATACTCTTTTTTGTTGTTGTCCTGAATACAAAGTGTTGTGATATAGGGCAAATGCAATACAACAAATTACTGAGTACCACTCCCCAAAGTACTGTTTTCTGGCATCTTGAAGGCTGCGTTGTTATGGGTATGCTTGTAATCGTTAAGGACTGATGAGTTTTTCAGGTTAAAAAATAAACAGAATGGAGTGAAGCTCAGGCAACAGACATCCTAGAGGAAAACCTGGAAAGCTGACTTGACCACCAGACAATGGGAGATTAATTCACCTTTCAGCAGGACAATAATCAAGGCCAAATCTACACTGAAGTTGCTTACCAAGAGAGTGAATGTATCTGAGTGGCCAAATTAGTTTTGACTTAAATCTACTTGAAAATCTATGTCAAGACCTGAAAATGGTTGTCTAGCAATGATCAACAACCAATTTGACAGAGTTTGAAGAATTTTGAAAACAATTATGGACAAATTATGCACAATCCAGGTGTGGAAAATGTAAGATTTACCCATGAAACCTCACAGATGTAATCGTTGCCTAAGTCGCCTCTAAAAAGCATTGAATCACGGGTGTGAATACTTATGTACATTAGATATTTCTGTATTTCATGTTCAATAGATTTTTTTAAAATTCTAAAAACATGTTTTCACTTTGTCACTATTGGGTATTGTGTCCAGATGGGTGAGGGAAAATCTATTGAATAAAATGTTTTATTCAGGCTGTAACATAAAATATGGAATAAATCAAGGGGTATGACTACTTTCTGAAGGGTGTGTAGTCAGGTTGTACATGTGCAATTTCGCAATGCCTATCTCGTGTCCTGAGAATCAGTTGTCAATCAAGTACCTATAGCAGGCTAGCTAGCATGCGCTTGCTATTTCAGATGCACGCGCACAATAATAACTCTACACAAGCTTGTTCTTTCGGAAATAGCTAGGCTAGCGTTACTTACCAGAGATACGAATACAAGGAAATCCACGAACATACAATCTATTTCTTTAAATGTATATAAGTGCCTCACGGGTGTGGCTAAATATATGTTTTTTTCTGCGCTGACATAATCTAAAGCCAATTCAAAGCACGGAATTATCTAACTTTAATTTGGCTAAAGCTGGCTCGTAGACGGTCTTCCGGGATGACCGGAAATTACAATCACGAGTGTTGTCGATGTTGTCACTAGTTACCACAGCCACAAAGGCTATATCGTAAAACTTCCTGAAAACAATCATGTGTCTTTTGGTCTTTATTTAAGATTACGGTTAGGCATGAAGCTAACGACACCGCTAAGGTTAGGTGTAAAATCATATTTTTAAAGGATAAATTGGTTTATGACTTTGTGACTGTGGTAACTACTGACGACCCGAGTGCAACGGTGTGCAAACAATTAGTCAGGGATATTATGTAATTAACTAGCAAATCCAACAAAGCGTAAATTAGTATTTTTGCATACTGTACTATTATATACCCGTCTCTGACAGGTTCATATTTATCCCACCAAGGAATCAACAATATGCTAAGAAATCTGGAACATAAATCTGCTCTAAGATTGCAATAATGTGCAACGTACTCAAGGTATAACTGTGGGTAGTGATTGTATGGCCGAGTTTAAGATACAAATAAATATGGGCTGGAAATAGACATAAAAAGAGGAAACATCCAAAATCCAATTCACATGTCGACTTTATTCATATACAGTCCGTATACGGAGTATAATGAGAACTCTTAAAATAATCCAATAATTCAGTGTATGAAATTATAATTCTGTCTGTACCAGTCTGTACCAGCATGAGTGTTGTCTAATCTGTTTGTTTATGCTTCATTACTTATCCGAGTTTGGCATCACAAATCTGTCAGCATTGAATATTTCAGGTTTTACTGTAGATTGATGAGGGAGTTTCTAGCTTTGGCAAACTCTGTCCTCAATGTGTTGTGTGTGTGTGTGTGTCTGTATATTCCCCATTAGGCGGTGTTTCGTATCTCGGGCGTGAGGTTGATGAGTGAGTTACTAGCTTGGGCCAGCTCGCTGATAGAGACCCTCCCTCTCTGTTTGATGAACTGAGCCACAGCGTTTAACTCTTCTGGCGTGATGGAGATAAACTTCCCTCTATCGTCGATCACTCCTGAAGAAAATAATGAGAATAAAGACGGTCAGACAGCAGAGAAGCAAGAGTGCCTGACTGTACTCATTTACTCAGAGAAATAATGTTAATTTTGGCACACACTTTTATTCACTTACCTGTGAGTTCACCATCAGCTAAGAGGTCCTGCAGTCTCGCAATTGCATCCTGTGAGCAAAGATTAGTTATGATGACCAATCTCCCTTCTCTCAACCACCACAAAAAACACTAATATAACCTTGAACCTTGTGGAGACACAATCTGACACACATATTTCAAAATGAGAACAGACCATTGAGTGCAGGAATCATAGTCCTGCACTCATGTCACCCTTTGATAATTTTCCTGCCATCACCTGTGTGCGCATTCCAAAGTGTGACGCCAGGTCTTCCAGCAGTACTACCTTGGAGTCCTGAGAGATAACCAGAGGAAAAGAGGGTAAAAAACCTATACGTTGTTAACAATAAAATGTCACAATAAGGTGCAGGGCAATCGACTTGCTTGTAGGGGGGCAAGGAGACTCCCTGCTCTGCTAAAACCATTGACAACTGTGTGCCTTTTTCAAGGGAATGTTGAATAAATGTTAAGTATTTGGTTGTACATCACCTCTTGAACAGCAGTCAGAACTACACATTTCTGATTATTCCATACAAAACAATTGCTGACATTTACTGTAGCTCTATCATCATAATTATTCCGCAAATAGCCTACCTGCATGCTTTTCCTCACCAGTAAACATCAATTGATCATGTGATTTCAGATACAGTTGAAGTCGGAAGTTAACATACATTAATTTCTTGTTAACAAACTATAGTTTTGGCAAGTTGGTTAGGACATATACTTTGTGCATGACAAGTAATTTTTCCAACATTTGTTTACAGACAGATTATTTCACGGTATCACAATTCCAGTGGGTCAGAAGTTTACATACACTAAGTTGACTGTGCCTTTAAACAGCATGGAAAATTCCAGAAAATGATGTCATGGCTTTAGAAGCTTCTGATAGGCTAATTGACATCATTTGAGTCAATTGGAGGTGTACCTGTGGATGTATTTCAAGTTCTACCTCTTTGCTTGACATCATGGGAAAATCAAAAGAAAGCCAAGACCTAAGAAAAAATTGTAGACCACAAGTCTGGTTCATCCTTGGGAGAAATTTCCAAACGCCTGACGGTACCACGTCCAGCTGTACAAACAATAGTACACAAATAAACACCATGGGACGACACAGCCATCATACCGCTCAGGAAGGAGACGCGGTCTGTCTCCTAGAGATGAATGTACTTTGCTGCAAAAAGTGCAAATCAATCCCAGAACAACAGCAAATAACCTTGTAAAGATGCTGGAGGAAACAGGTACAAAAGCCTCTATATCCACAGTAAAATGAGTCCTATATCGACACAACCTGAAAGGCTGCTCAGCAAGGAAGAAGCCACTGCTCCAAAACCGCCATAAAAATGCCAGACTACGGTTTGCAACTGCACATAGGAACAAAGATCATACTTTTTGGATAATGTCCTCTGGTCTGATGAAACAAAAAAAAGAACTGTTTGGCTATAATGACCATCGTTATGTTTGGAGGGAAAAGGGGGATGCTTGCAAGCCGAAGAACATTATCCTAACCGTGAACCACAGGGCTGGCAGCATCATGTTGTGGGGGTGCTTTGCTGCAGGAGGGACTGGTGCACTTCACAAAATAGATGGCATCATGAGGGAGGAAAATTATGTGGATATATTGAAGCAACAGCTCAAGACATCAGTCAGGAAGTTAAAGCTTGGTCGCAAATGGGTCTTCAAAATGGACAATGCCCCAAGCATACTTCCAAAGTTGTGGCAAAATGGCTTAAGGACAACAAAGTCAAGGTATTGGAGTGGCCATAAAAAAAGCATGTCAAGAAGGGCTTGACTGCTGATGTACTGTTAGCTGATCATGTTTACGCATATTGTGTTGCAGCCATGCTGTGTTGTTTTCGGTCTCTCTTTATGTAGATTTGTGGTGTCTCTTGTGACGCATGTTTGGTCCTACATTTTTAATCCTGCCCAGGTCCCCGTAGGAGGCCTTTTGACTCTTGTTAAATAATAATGTGCTTAATTTACTTGACTAGTTAAATAAAAAATGCTATAAAATTCAAATATTACATTGCAATCTACCGGTAGACATGTTGCACAGTTGGCAAAACAAACTATTCATACCTCAACTTATTCCACATTTTGTTGTGTTAGAGCCTGAATTCAAAATTGATTACAGATTTTTTCCTCACCCATCTACACACAATATCCCATAATGACAAAGTAAAAACATGTTTTTAGAAATCTATAGAAAATAAAATACAGAAATATCATTTACATAACTATTCACACCCCCGAGTCAATACTTTGTAGAAGCACCGATTACAGCTTTGAGTCATCTTTGGTAGGCATGTATCAGCTTTGCACATCTGGATTTGGGAATTTTCTCCCATTCTTCCTCAATGATTTTTTCAAGCTGTCAATTTGGATGGAGAGTGGCGGTGAATAGTAATCTTCAAGACTTTCCACAGATTTTAAATGAGATTCAAGACTGGGCCACTCAAGAACATTTCACATTCTTGTTCTGAAGCCATTCCAGTGTTGCTTTGGCTGTATGCTTGGGGTCATTGTCTTATTGGAATGGAAATCTTCGCCCCAGTCTAAGGTCATTTGTATGCTGGGGGAGGTTCTCATTACGGATTTGGCTCCATTCATTGTTCTCTCTATCCTTACCAGTCTCCCAGTCCCTGTCGCTGAAAACCATCCCATAGCATGATGCTGCATGGTAGGGATGGTGTTAACCAGGCACAGCTCACACCCGTCTTTCTCCACACACAGCGTTTTGCATTCAGGACAAATAGTCCAATTTGAATTATCAGTCCACATCCAGGCGTGATGTCATGTGCTTTTTATCTCAGGAGTGGCTTCTGTTGGGCCACTCACCCATAATGCACAGATTGGTGAAGTACTGTAAAGACTTGTCCTTCTGGCAGGTTCTACCATCTTAGCCAAGGAACTCTGTAGTTCTGTCAGAGTGATCATTGGGTTATTGGTCACCTCCCTGACCAAGGTCCTTCTTACCCGGTTGCTCAGTTTGGTCGGACGGCCAGCTCTAGGCAGAGTCTGTGTAGTTCCATATTTTGTCAATTTTCCAACGACTTAGATCAATGTGCTCTTGGAAACGTTCAACACTCTAGTAATAGTGGTATACCCTTCCCCAGATACATGCCGCATTACAATTCTCTGAGTTCTATGAACAGTTCCTTGGATTTCATGGTATAGTTTCTGCTCTGGCATGCCTGTCAATTGTGGAACCTTACAGTACCAGTCAAAAGTTTGGACACACCTACTCATTCTAGGGTTTTTCATTATTTTCTACATTGTAGAATACTTCTGAAGACATCAAAACTATGAAATAACACATATGGAATTATGTAGTAACCAAAAAAATCTAAATATATTTTATATTTGAGATTCTTGAAAGTAGTCCCCCTTTGCTTTGATGACAGCTTTGCACTCTTGGCATTCTCTCAACCAGCTTCATGAGGTAGTCACCTGGAATGCATTTCAATTAACAGGTGTGCCTTGTTAAAAGTTAATTTGTGGAATATCTTTCCTTCTTAATGCGTTTGAGACAATCAGATGTGTTGTGACAAGGTAGGGGTGGTATACAGAAGATAGCCCTATTTGGTAAAATACCAAGTCCATATTACGGCAAGAACAGCTCATAAGCAGAGAAACAACAGTCATTACTTTAAGAAATGAATGCCAGTCAATCGGGAATATTTCAAGAACTTTGAACGTTTCAAGTGCAGTCACAAAAACCAAGCGCTATGATGAAACTGGCCCTCATGAGGACCTCCACAGGAAATGAAGACCCAGAGTTACCTCTGCTGCAGAGGATAAGTTCATTAGAGTTACCAGCCTCAGAAATAGACAATTAACTGCACCTCAGACTGCAGCCCAAATAAATGCTTTAGAGTTCAAGTAACAGACACATCAACTATTCAGAGGAGACTGCGTGAATCATGCCTTCACAATTTCTACAAAGAAACTACTAAATGACACCAATAAGAAGAGACTTGCTTGGGCCAAGAAACATGAGCAATTGACATTAGACTGGTGGAAATCTGTCCTTTGGTCTGAGTCGTCCAAATGTAAGATTTTTGGTTCCAACCGCCGTGTCTTTGAGACACAGATTTGTTGAACGGATAATCTCTGTATGTGTGGTTCCCACCGTGAAGCATGGAGGAGGTGTGATGGTGTGGGGTGCTTTGCTGGTGACACTGTCAGGGATTTATTTAAAATTCCAGGCACACTTAACCAGGATGGCTACCACAGCATTCTGGTTTGCGCTTAGTGGGACTATCATTTGTTTTTAAACAGGACAATGACCAAACACACCTCCAGGCTGTGTAAGGGCTGTTTGACCAAGGAGGAGAGTGATGGAGTGCTGCATCAGATGACCTGGCCTCCACAATCATCTGACCTCAACCCAATTGAGACGGTTTGGGTTGAGTTGGACCGCAGCGTGAAGGAAAAGCAGCCAACAAGTGCTCAGCACACGTGGGAACTCCTTCAAGACTGTTGGAAAAGCATTCCAGGTGACAACCTCATGAAGATGATTGAGAGAATACCAAGTGTGTGCAAAGCTGTCATCAAGGCAAAGGGTGCCTACTTTTAAGAATATAAAATATATTGTGATTTGTTTAACCCTTTTTTGATTACTACATGATTCCACATTAGTTATTTCATAGTTTTGATGTCTTCACTATTTTTCTACAATGTAGAAAATAGTCAAAATAATGAAAAACCCTTGAATGAGTAGGTGTGTCCAAACCTTTGACTGGTACTGTATATAGACAGGTGTTTCTTTCTAAATCCTGTCCAAACAATTTAATTGGCCACAGGTGGACTCCAATCAAGTTGTAGTGACATCAAGGACGATCAAAGGAAATTGGATGCACCTGAACTCCATTTGTAGTGTCAAAGCAAAGGGGTGTAAATAGTTACGTAAATTAGATATCTATTTAATTTTCAATAAATCTGCAAACATTTCTAAAAACTTTTCACCTTTTCATTATGAGATTTTGTGTGTAGATGGGTGAGGATTAAAATATATTTAATCAATTTTGAATTCAGGCTGTAAGAACAAAATGTGGACTAAGGGGTATGAATACTTTGAATTTATCTTTTTTAGTTAACTAGGCAAGTCAGTTAAGAACAAATTCTTATTTACAATGACAGCCTAGGAACAGTGGGGTGCCTTGTTCAGGGGCAGAAAAACAGCTTTTTACCTTGTCAGCCCGGGGATTCAATCTAGCAACCTTCGATCTAGCAACTGGCCCAATGCTCTAACCACTAGGCTACCTGCCGCCCCATGAATGCACTGTAGTGGTAATGTATTTTTTTCTCCAACCAACGTAGGCCTACCTAATTAAGTTAACACTATTCCCTTTTCAACATTGTTTTTAAGAGTGTTTAATCACAATTACTGTGGACAGACATGATAGGCTACATTGATTAATGGACGATGTCAAATTGGCTACCTTGCTAATAACAGATCATGTCAATATGGTTAGTTAACATTCAGGGCATAAACTAGATGGCTTTATCCAAAGTGTTTGATTTGCTTGCCATCTAGTGGTGATGACATAAGTCCAATAAAGTTACAAATAAAAAAAATGGTTAGGCTATCCTCACGCTTCTGAAATGACATGATCAATTGATCATGAAAAGCATGCAGTTAATTGCTATAGCCTATAACTATGATAGAGCTAAATGTGGAATAATCAGAACTGTGGTAGGTCTGACTATTCTCTTCAAGAGGTTATGATGTTAAAACTAAATAGTTAACATTTATTTAACATTCCCTTTAAAACAGCACATTGTTGTTAAAGGTTTTAGCGGAGCTGAGGGTCTCCATGCCCTGACGAATTGAGGCTGTTCTGCGGGAAAAAAGGTGGTGCAACTCAATATTAGGAAGGTTTTCCTAAAGTTTTGTACACAGTGTATATGGTACTGGTTAGGTTCCTGCTCATACCTTGATGTACTGGATGAACTCTTGTAGAAGATTGCGTGACTATAAAAAAAGAACAAACATTTACATAAAATAGGGATTTCATGCCAGGAATCCAGGTTACCGAGATTTACCACCCAAAACTACTCCCTTTTCCCGGGATAAATAACTACGAGAAACCGGTAAATTATTTACATGAACAACAGTGTGAAATGGAACTGTTAAATTACATGCGATGTCTAAATGTGGCTTCTCTATGGCCTCTGCATGATGAATCAACCTTCAGGGTGGGGACAGACAGCCCATCTCAGTATGGAGTGCAGTTCACAATGCATGGAGACCTATCATCTCATGGTAACAAAATATTTTTATTTTGACAGGTAGGTCTACATTTGCTGCAGCATAACCTACACTACAGTAATATAAAAAGACAGAATGCTTGTCTAATTTACCCAACTCCATCTGGCTTTCGGGGGTGACCTTGTTTTTTAATTATAACGATTTTTTTATTATTGCAGCTGCTGAGTTTTAAAACAGCCTATCAGTCAAATATCATTGCTTTAAAATCAGTGCACCCGGAGGCACTCTCTCCCAACGCCATTGAAATTTTATCCAAACTAGATAATCCTGTTCTAAATTGATATATATATATATATATAAATAATTGATGTCATAACCTACCTATCTTTCAGGTAATACTGGCTTCTCCTTAAAAAAATGCTCCTTAGCTCTTGGGAGTCCCATGCAGGAAAAGCTAGACTAGAATAGTTTGCTAAGGTGGCTTATGGTTGAGAAATTAACAGTAAATTGTCTGCCAACAGCTCTGGTGGACATTCCTGCAGTCAGCATACCAACTGCACGCTCCCTTGAAACGTTATAGTGGTCTTTTATTGTCATCAGCTCAAAGTGCACCTGTGTAATGATCATGCTGTTTAATCAGCTTCTTGATATACCACACCTGTCAGGTAAATGGATTATCTTGGCAAAAGAGAAATGCTCACTAACAGGGATGTAAACAAATTTGTGGGCATACGGCACAACACTTTAGAGAAAAACTTTGTGCGTATGGAAAATGTATGGGATCTTTTATTTCAGCTCATGAAAACAACACTTTACATGTTGCGTTTATATTTTTGTTCTCTCTCTCTCCCTCCCCCCTCCCTCCCTCCCTCCCTCCCTGGGCCAACAAAAGGGGGACAGTGGGCCGCCAGTTGCCCAGCCCCAATCTACTTGATAAAAACGGGTTCATGTCGACAGCCACCTAAACCGAACTATGTGAATACACTAGTAAACTACCTCTTCCTCTGTGACATCATCAGCTTCACCCTGCTCCTCGACGACAAAGGACTGTTTGAGCCTTAGGTACTCCTCTTCCTCCTCCTTCTCCTGCTCCTCTTTGGCCCGCCGCTCCTCTTCCTCCTAAACAGAAAATAATAATTGGAGAAAGAAGGAATGAGTGCAAGAATGGGAATAAGAAGTGATGTGTCTACCTGCATCTGTGTTCAAAAGAGTGAGATAGTGTGTGTGTGTTTATTACCTCTTTCTGCTCCTGTTGTCTCTCTTTCTCATCCTCCTTGCTTCTCTCCTGCTCTCGGAGCTCCTGCATTTTCTTCCTTTCCTCTCTCTCTGCCAGCTCAGCCTGAGGAACACAGCATCAAACCTAGTCGCCAAGAAGAACACTTGCAAACATAAAATACAATGATTTGAAAACGCAGGGTGGGTCAAAGCAATATGGTGGATGCCCTTCACCTGCCTGGTTCTATCACAGCACTGCAGCTGAGAGAAGAAGCAGTGCTGCTGAAGGGAGAACGCCATTTGAGGGGAGAAAGCCATTGTAGACTTGACTAGGGCAATATTTGTTCATGGCAAACAGGAAAACAAGAAGCAGATCAAACTCTTTGGTCCTTTAAAAAAAACTGCTGTATGTAAAATCAAATCAAGTTCAAATCAAATGTATTTATAAAGCCCTTCAGCTGATGTCAAAGTGCTGTACAGAAACCCAGCCTAAAACTCCAAACAGCAAGCAATGCAGGTGTAGAAGCACGATGGCTAGGAAGAACTCTCTAGAAAGGCCAGAACCTAGAAAGAAACCTAGAGAGGAACCAGGCTATGAGGGGTGGCCAGTCCTCTTCTGGCTGTGCCAGGTGGAGATTATAACAGAACATGGCCAAGATGTTCATAGATGACCAGCAGGGTAAAATATTGTGTGCTATAGCTGGAAAATAAATGTGACACTGGATGACAACATAATTATGTTTGTTTCCAGCATTAGGGCTGTTTTCCTAAAGAAGTTAAATCCGCTTCATGTTTTGTTTCCTTGCCACAATACTAACGAGTATTGTGATACTGGTATCGTCCCGGCCCTACTGTTGATTGACATGCTACTGATAACATATAATGGACAATCTCCAATGGAGAACTGTTGTCCAGCTGTTCCAGAGAGTGGTAATACCTCTCTCTGAGCCCGTTTGGCTTGTTTCTCCTCCAGTTTCCTCTGCTTCTTGGCTCCAAGCTTCCCTGTGGCCTGGAACTGCTGTTCCTCCTCTTCTTCCTGTTCCTCCACAGCCACTTCTTCTACAGGGCTGTCCTCTGAAGGAGCATTCACACATTTGTGAAACTTCATTTTCACAGTAGTAACACATGTGATACTCGTGTGTATGTCAGATGTGTTACCGTTGTCGGATGCGTCCCTCTGGGCTCGCCTCTGGGCCATTACCCTGCTGTTGAGATTTCTACGGCGCCGGGGCATGCCCGCCCCACGCTCCTCGGCCACCTGCGGGCGAGGAGCTGCCACCCGAGCCAACACATCCTGCCTCTGTTCACGATCAGCTGGAGAGAGAGAGAGGGGGGGTTGAATTACAGAGTATCGGGTCAATTTAGGCCCAAAACGAGTGCACATATGCGGAGAGGTAAAGGGCAGGAGACATGGGGAAGAGTTAATGGAGGGAGTCAAGGAAGGCAGATAATGGGAGCACAGATAGACTCGATTACGTTTACTAGTAGAATGTAGAGGAAGAGAATAGGGGAGGGAGACTTAAGTATAGCAAGAGAAATAACGTAAATAAACTTGTCGTCAACATGTTCCTTAGTCAGCTACAACAGTAGCTAGCTAGCTAACGTTAGCTAGCTACATTGAGAACTGACAGGTCATGACGAGCAAGTGACAGGGAAAAAAATAAACACCCAAACAACCTCTACTTTTAACTTGTAAATAGCCAGTGGTAAACACGAATAGCAACGCGATTGCTAACGTTAGCTGTTTTAGTATTGGTGTCGTTATCCAAAAGCTTGGTAGCTACAGGTAACTCCTTACCTTCCTCTGTTTTTCCTCGTACCTTCACAGCAAAAACGATCAACACAATAAGGATTGCTGCAGCAATCAAATACACCACAATGTCCATTGCAAATTTAAAATGGCTATTTCAGATTCTATGAATTTCACATTTCAAACTATCTTCTCCACCATGACAGACACGTATGTTGTGTTGTGCTTCAGCCACCCACGTCACGTGATATTCTTCTTCTTTAAGTTTTGATTGGCGAATCACAACCAACTAATAAGTGCATACACCGCCATCTACTGTGCTGGAGTGTGAGGCCGTTCACGACCTACCGAAAACACCATATTATCTTAATTAACTAACCCCGAATTTCGAAGAAAATAAATATTTCCCTAACAAACCTCTCTACTCCCATCACCCCCACCCAAAATATCACCCACTCCACATTCAAGTCCAACCTCTCTGACCCTGTCAAACAACCTCTCATTCTACATCATGCATTTCACAAAGTAATAATACATGTTCAAACGTTTCCTCTGCCATACAGCCATTACACATTCCAGTACCATGTTTCCCTATCAATTTCAAAGACAAATTATGCCCTAATCTCATCCAACACAACATAACGTCCTCCCTTCTATTCCCATTATATGACACTACCTCCCGTACAGATTTCCTTGTACTATAAACATTTCTGCCATCACTACTTTCACCCCATTGTCTCTGCCAGCAATCGAACCCATTTTTCAGAATACATGTTTTAATTTCCCCTCTTCCCAACTACACCTGTATATCCACAATATTTTTTTTCAATGCTTTTTTGCTATTATGAGCAGGAATCCAACAGAACTGAATTTCAATACCATTCTTTTGTAATCCAGCAACAGCATAAATATTTCTAACCATAAAGCCTCACGTTCTGACTTTCCTGATTTTAAACTGCACAAAACTAATACAGAGTCCGAACATATTACTACTCTTCTTGGTTGCACCTCCTATGTCCATTGCAATCCAACAATTATCGCAACCACTTCATTGAATATACTGATACATCATTTGTTAGTCTCTTGCATATATTAACATCGAACTCAAGAATAAATACACCTTCTCCTGTTTTCCCATTCATAGGATCCTTTGAACCATCTGTATACACTGCAAGGCAAGAACTAAAATAGGAAACTCTGTCACCATCGATAAATCCACTATAATTGAGAATTTCAATAAGCATTTTTCTACGGCTGGCCATGCTTTACACCTGGCTACCCCTACTCCGGTCAACAGCACTGTACCCCCAACAGCAACTTGCGCAATCCTTCCCCATTTCTCCTTCTCCCAAATCCAGTCAGCTGATGTTCTGAAAGAGCTGCAAAATCTGGACCCCTACAAAACAGCCGGGCTAGACAATCTGGACCCTTTCTTTCTAAAATCATCTGCTGAAATTGTTGCAACCCCTATTACTAGCCTGTTCAACCTCTCTTTTGTGTCGTCTGAGATTCCCAAAGATTGGAAAGCAGCTGCGGTCATCCCCCTCTTCAAAGGGGGGACACTCTTGACCCAAACTGCTGCAGACCTATATCTATCCTACCCTGCCTTTCTAAGGTCTGCGAAAGTCAAGTCAACAAACAGATTACCGACCATTTCGATTCCCACTGCACCTTCTCTGCTATGCAATCTGGTTTCAGAGCTGGTCACGCTCAAGCCACGCTCAAGGTCCTAAACGATATCTTAAGAAACAATATTGTGCAGCCGTATTCATTGACCTGGCCAAGCCTTTCGACTCTGTCAATCACCACATCCTCATCGGCAGACTCAATAGCCTTGGTTTCTTGCCTCGCCTGGTTCACCAACTACTTCTCAGACTGAGTTCAGTGTGTCAAATCAGAGGGCTTGTTGTCCGGGTCTCTATGTGGGTGCCACAGGGTTCAATTCTTGGGCCGACTCTCTTCTCTGTATACATCAATGACGTCGCTCTTGCTGCTGGTGAGTCTCTGATCCACCTCTACGCAGACGACACCATTCTGTATACTTCTGGCCCTTCTTTGGACACTGTGTTAACTAACCTCCAGACGAGCTTCAATGCCGTACAACTCTGCTTCCGTGACCTCCAACTGCTCTTAAATATAAGTAAAACTACATTTATGCTCTTCAACCAATCGCTGCCTGCACCTGCCGCAACAAAGCATCCTTCCCTCATGCTGCCAAACGTACCCTCTTAAAACTGACCATCCTACCGATCCTCGACTTCGGCGATGTCATTTACAAAATAGCCTCCAATACCCTAGTCAATAAATTGGATGCAGTCTATCACAGTGCCATCCGTTTTGTCACCGAAGCCCCATATACTACCCACCACTGCGACCTGTACCCTCTCGTTGGCTGGCCCTCGCTTCATACTCGTCGCCAAACCCACTGACTCCAGGTCATCTACAAGACCCTGCTAGGTAAAGTCCCCCCTTATCTCAGCTCGCTGGTCACCATAGCAGCACCCACCTGTAGCACGCGCTCCAGCAGGGATATCTCTATGGTCACCCCCAAAACCAATTCTTCCTTTGGCCGCCTCTCCTTCCAGTTCTCTGCTGCCAATGACTGGAACGAACTACAAGAATCTCTGATACTGGAAACACTTATCTCCCTCACTAGCTTTAAGCACCAGCTGTCAGAGCAGCTACCAGATTACTGCACCTGTTCATAGCCCATCTATAATTTAGTCCAAACAACTACCTCTTTCCCTACTGTATCTATTATTATTATTATTATTTTTATTTCTACTTTGCACATTCTCCCACTGCAAATCTACCATTCCAGTGGTTTACTTGCTATATTGTATTTACTTCGCCACCATGGCCTTTTTTTTTGCCTTTACCTCCCTTATCTCACCTCATTTGCTCACATCGTATATAGACTTATTTTTCTACTGTATTATTGACTGTATGTTTGTTTTACTCCATGTGTAACTCTGTGTTGTTGTATGTGTCGAACTGCTTTGCTTTATCTTGGCCAGGTCGCAATTGTAAATGACAACTTGTTCTCAACTTGCCTACCTGGTTAAATAAAGGTGAAATAAATAAATACAATTTTAAAAAGGAAGTTAGGCTAGCAAGCAAGCATTTTAGCCAGGTAGCATAGGACAACAACAAATAAAAGCATTTATTGTATGACAGAGTGATAGACCGTTTTGTCAACATGAAAGAGGAGGAGGGTGGTGTTGGCGTTTCTCTACAAGTAGAGTGAGTCAACATGTTTTTTCTACTTGCACGAACATAAATCAGAACCATGGGCATCCACATCATATTTAGTTTATGTTGATTGGACTAAATTGTTTTTGGTATCTTTTAGTTGTCACTGTAGTAGACTAAGTATAGGTGATTTGATGATGTTGAAATAGTAGATGGAGCTCCTGTTTTGTAATATATTCCATTTTGGAGATGTTTTTTTGCTAAGCGACTTACAGTTATGCATGCATACATTTTACATATATGTGGCCCCAGGAATTGAACCCACAACCCTGGCAGTGCAAGTGCCATGCTCTACCAACTGAGCAATACAGGTTTTCTTTGCAGTTTGTGGTAACTCTCTGTGGTTCTAAATCAATAGTTGTTTACTGGTCCGAAAATGTCTGAAATATTAACTTGCTTGACGATGCTGTAGGTCATGTAATTGTTTTTTGCATGCAATATGCTTTGTGGACTTCACTGGATCAAGGTTGCTCTCCGGTTTTGTGATGAAACAAAGGTGTGGTTGAATTTATTCTGCCACTGTGTCTTCTTATTGTCTTGGCCTTTAGGCATATATCACAATCACAAAGCATATGAACTTAGAGGTTATAGAGCAAACAGCTCAATTATCACAACACATAGGCTGTAATATGGTTTATTTTTCTGGCTTATCCTGTGATTTTACTCACGCACCGCTACTACAAAAGGCCCACATTGAAAAAAATAAAAGCCACCCAAGCCATAGACTTTTCTCTCTGCTACCACATGGCAAGTGGTACCAGTGCATAAAGTCTGGAACCAACAAGACCCTGAACAGTTTATAAGTCTGCTAAACAAGACAGCTAAATAGCTAATCAAATGGCTACCCGCACTGACTCTCTTGCACTGACTCTGTGCACACATACATACTGTACTTACACAGACACTCCAACACACACATACACCCACACAAACATGCTCACATGTGCATATTGATACCACACACACACACTTTCACACTCATCCATAGGCTGCTGATATTGTCTATTCTCTATCCTGTTGTTTAGTCCCTTTACCCCTACAATATGTACGGCTACCTCAATTACCTCGTAGCCCTGCACATTGGCTCGGTACTGGTACTCCCTGTATATTGTCATGTTGTCTTTTTACTGATTATTGTTATTTGTTACTCACTGTGTATTTTATTTATTCCTATTTCATGTTAACTCTGCATTGTTGGAAAATAACCCATAAGCTTTATTTAACCAGGTAGGCTAATTGAGAACAAGTTCTCATTTGCAACTGCGACCTGGCCAAGATAAAGCATAGCAGTGTGAACAGACAACACAGAGTTACACATGGAGTAAACAATTAACAAGTCAATAACACAGTAGAAAAAAAAGTAAGCATTTCATTGTTTAAAAATAATAATAATGAGGGGGTAGATCAGCTTTAATGTTGCAGATAGATTGTGGCTTCCATCAATGTAATTGTCTGCATCATTTCTTATCCCCCATATCTTTTTTGTAAATATACACTACCAGTCAAATTTTTTAGAACACCTACTCATTCAAAGGTTTTCCTTTATTTTCTACACTGTAGAATTATAGTGAAGACATCAAAACTACTAAATAACACATATGGAATCATGTAGTAACCAAAAAAGTGTTTCAGATTCTTCAAATAGCTACCTTTTGCCTTGATAACAGCTTTGCACACTCTTTTTTGTCTTTTTTCGATTGACCAGTATTGCTATCTGCAGCGTTAGTTCTTGGTAAATGACTTGTGTCATGCACAAAGTAGATGCCCTAACCGACTTGCCAAAACTGTAGTTTGTTAACAAGACATTTGTGGAGTGGTTAAAAAATGAGTTTTAATGACTCCAACCTAAGTGTTTGTAAACTTCCGACTTCAACTGTATATAACATTCTATTGGTTGCAAGAATTTTGCATAATCATTTAAATAGAAAAATCCGTTGTTGTTTTGTGTATCAGGTCATAAACCATGTGCCATGGAATTGGTACATTGAAAATCTCTTCCCAACTATTTTGCAATCTATATGGCACAGCTGTCAATTTCTTGGTCCTTAAATGGAACTGATATAGTTTTTTATTTATCACAATTGTCTTTGGCCAATTTTGGTCTTTCATGCATATCTTTACTTTCTCACCCTTCCACTTACCTCTTCCATTTTTGCAGTAATGCTGGAATTAGTTGGTTGTAATTTTGAGTAGAGCAGACATTTCCATATATTTTTGTTAGCTGCATGTGTGACATAGCTCCGCCAGTCATATTAATGATATAATTTACAAAGATTAGACCATTTATTTTATTTATCTATGTATTTATATACATTTTTTTTTAAAATAAATTAGTATGTTTGTTCGGTCTTTTCTGGTGTATTGAACTGAAATTGCAACCAACTTTACATGGCTTGTTTTAAAAAAAGTGATATTTTAGAGATTATTTCATTTTCAAATAACCGAAAGTGAGAGGTTGTAATCTGAATAAAGGGAAAAAGGCCATTCTTGAACATGGGGTGAGACAGTCTTACTAATCTGCTAGAGAACCAGTTTGGATTTAAGTGTAACTTTTGTATGACTGAAGCCTTTAGTGAGAGGTAATGTTTTAATATTTAATCATTTCTGCCCTTCAAATTCATATTCATTATATAAATAGGCCCATTTAATTTTGTCTGGTTTGCCGTTCCAAATCAAATGGAATATTTTTTGCTCATATAATTTATAAAAAACAAGTCGTTAGGTGTAGGCAAGGCCATAAGCTAAGAGGTAAACTGGGATATGACTAAATAGTTAATCAGGGTGATTTCTTCACCAACAGACAGGTATTTTCCTTTCCAAGGTAGCAAGATATTATCTTTTTTTGTTCACTTTCTATTAAAATCAATTGTAGTGAGATAATTTCTTTCTTTTGGGATATGAATACCGAGTATGTCCACTTCCCCGTCAGACAATTCTCCTGGTTAACTACACAGTAATGGAAAAGTTGTATTTTTAGTGATCCAAATCAAATCAAATCAAATTGTATTTGTCACATACACATGGTTAGCAGATGTTGATGTGAGTGTAGCGAAATGCTTGTGCTTCTAGTTCTGACAATGCAGTAATAACCAACTAGTAATCTAACCTAACAATTTCACAACAACTACCTTATACAAACAAGTGTAAAGGGATGAAGAATATGTACATACAAATATATGAATGAGTGATGGTACAGAACAGCATAGGCAAGATGCAGTAGATGGTATCGAGTACAGTATATACATATGAGATGAGTAATGTAGGGTATGTAAACATATAAAAGTGGCATTGTTTAAAGTGGCTAGTGATACATGTATTACATAAAGATGACAAGATGCAGTAGATGGTATAGAGTACAGTATATACATATGAGATGAGTAATGTAGGGTATGTAAACGTTATATTAAGTGGCATTGTTTAAAGTGGCTAGTGATACATTTTTTGCATAAATTTTTCCATTATTAAAGTGGCTGGAGTTGAGTCAGTATGTTGGCAGCAGCCACTCAATGTTAGTGGTGGGATAGAAGCTGTTTTTCAGTCTCTCGGTCCCTGCTTTGATGCACCTGTACTGACCTCGCCTTCTTGATGATAGCGGGGTGAACAGGCAGTGGCTCGGGTGGTTGTTGTCCTTGATGATCTTTATGGCCTTCCTGTGACATCGGGTGGTGTAGGTGTCCTGGAGGGCAGGTAGTTTGCCCCCGGTGATGCGTTGTGCAGACCTCACTACTCTCTGGAGAGCCTTACGGTTGTGGGCGGAGCAGTTGCCGTACCAGGCGGTCATACAGCCTGACAGGATGCTCTTGATTGTGCATCTGTAGAAGTTTGTGAGTGCTTTTGGTGACAAGCCAAATTTCTTCAGCCTCCTGAGGTTGAAGAGGCGCTGCTGCGCCTTCTTCACCACGCTATCTGTGTGGGTGGACCAATTCAGTTTGTCCGTGATGTGTACACCGAGGAACTTAAAACTTACTACCCTCTCTACCACTGTCCCATCGATATGGATAGGGGGGTGCTCCCTCTGCTGTTTCCTGAAGTCCACGATCATCTCCTTTGTTTTGTTGACGTTGAATGTGAGGTTGTTTTCCTGACACCACACTCCGAGGGCCCTCACCTCCTTCCTGTAGGCCGTCTCGTCGTTGTTGGTAATCAAGCCTACCACTGTAGTGTCGTCGGCAAACTTGATGATTGAGGTGGAGGCTTGCATGGCCACGCAGTCGTGGGTGAACAGGGAGTACAGGAGAGGGCTCAGAACGCACCCTTGTGGGGCCCCAGTGTTGAGGATCAGCGGGGTGGAGATGTTGTTACCTACCCTCACCACCTGGGGGCAGCCCGTCAGGAAGTCCAGTACCCAGTTGCACAGGGCGGGGTCGAGACCCAGGGTCTCGAGCTTGATGGCGAGTTTGGAGGGTACTATGGTGTTAAATGCTGAGCTGTAGTCGATGAACAGCATTCTCACATAGGTATTCCTCTTGTCCAGATGGGTTAGGGCAGTGTGCAGTGTGGTTGCGATTGTGTCGTCTGTAGACCTATTTGGGCGGTAAGCAAATTGGAGTTGGTCTAGGGTATCAGGTAGGGTGGAGGTGATATGGTCCTTGACTAGTCTCTCAAAGCACTTCATGATGATGGAAGTGAGTGCTACGGGGCGGCAGTCGTTTAGCTCAGTTACCTTAGCTTTCTTGGGAACAGGAACAATGGTGGCCCTCTTGAAGCATATGGGATCAGCAGACTGGGATTAGGATTGATTGAATACTGTATATACTGAGATCATGTGACAGATCATGTGACACTTAGATTGCACACAGGTGGACTTTATTTTACTAATTGTGTGACTTTTGAAGGTAAGTGGTTGCACCAGATCTTATTTAGGGGCTTCGTAGCAAAGGGGGTGAATACATATGCACGCACCACTTTTCCATTTGTTAGTGTTTAGAATTTTTTGAAACAAGTAATTTTTCATTTCACTTCACCAATTTGGAATATTTTGTGTATGTCCATTACGTGAAATCCAAATAAAAATCTATTTAAACTACAGGTTGTAATGCAACAAAATAGGAACAACACGAAGGGGGATGAATACTTTTGTAAGGCACTATACATTACAAAGTCATTCTGCTGTTATGAAGTCAAATATTTTGTGTTAGGTTCTTCAATCTCTCCCATCTTCATCTTCCAAAGAACATCTGCCAGGTACTACATGACAGACACACACACACACACACACACACACACACACACACAAATCTTATCCTCCTCCCTTCATCCTCTCCTCCCACCCCTGCTTTTTCCCTTATCCCCCTCCTCTTCCACCTCACCACTTACTTCTCTCCCACACTCCCTACTGTAAACAGTTTGTCTCCACAAGGCTGTGTAATCCCAGACGCATCCTCACGTGTTTTGGTGTTTTTTTTCAAGTATTAATTACCCTGTGAAGTGAAAGGGAAAATGTGACCCATCCAGCCCTGTTTCCTATAATAAAAATGGAGTTATGTATCTGTCAACTGCAGGATATTACAGCATTCTATAACTCATGACATTCAATGAGGTTTTATTGCTTGGTATTAAATGGGGCTATCCTATATAACTTCAAATAACAACACAACAATGTATTCTAATTGAACTTGACCATTCTTCATCGACAGTATGTGACCGTCTTGCTGCCCTTCAGATTTATATATTTTGACAAAAGATAGGAAGGGGCACTGGATGAGAGGAACGTGTGAACAGCCAATGTGAATGAGCCAGATACAGGAAGCAGAAAGGAGAAAAAGAGAACTGGTGACTTGTGCAGAATGTGGTAATGATATAATGACTGGTAATGACAGATACAGTAGCTAGAGTGATAGCAAAATCAACAGAGATAACTGTTTGATCAGGCCTCTTCCCAGTCAGCTGCTTCCTACTCCCTTCCCCAGACAGACTGACAGACAGACACAGCTGCCAGACCAAAATACCCCTGCCTGGCCTGAACCAACCCCAAGGATGGGAGGACACCCAGGCAGACCTGGGCAAGTCCCCCCTATGGAGCATGCCTCCCCAGTACTTCCACTCCCAATCCCCTTGACTCCCACAGCTCCCCCTCCCACCCGATCCACACACCCCTGCCCCGTCATGGTACAGTCCCACAGTCCCAGGAAGGCCAGTCTATTTATGGAGGGCGGGGTCTGGCTGAGGAGAGGGGCAGGTGCTAAAAGTTTTTGGAGACTGTGAGAGTCGGTGAATGCACTTCAGCCAGCACTTTCTTCCTCTCCCACTCTTTTTACCTCTGTCTGTGAGGTGTTCCAGTCTTCTATCCACTTGGTAATGACCCTGGATATGGACAATGTGGAGGTGTTTGATACTGGGGTAAAGGGCAGAGGCCTCAGGACCACCAAGGACCTCTGTGCTGGGGAGGTGGTACTCGCTGAGCCCAGCTTCGCTGCAGTGGTCTTCGACAGGTAGGGAGGGACCAATGCATGGAGATTTTGGTCATAATGACAAAATTTCTCAGTGGCATGCACACACACATCAATTATTTCTAAGTAAGAAAGACAAATTGAATGCAAAAAGGATACCTTCATGGTTCCTGTATCAATGCATATCCTTAACAATTTGATATTGTGGTTCTATTTATTAAAAAAATACTTACATTCTGCTATGTCTTTGATGGGTAGGGCCAGGTTCATGGTTTGTATCGTGGTGGCCAAAAGGCCATGTATAGTATTGGTATTTCACAGTGGAGTGAGCATATCCATTACTCCTCAGGTGCCAGCCTGGTCTCATAGACTAGGCGTAACATAGTATACGTAAATCTGGGATGTTTCGTATGGTTATACACTGAGTATATTAATTATTAAGAACACGTGCTCGTTCCATGACCTAGACTAACCAGGTGAATCCAGGTGAAATATATGATCCCGTATTGTTGTCACTTGTTACAATTGAGACATGGATTGTGTATGTGTGCCATTCAGAAGGTGAATGGGCAAGACCAACAATGTAAGTTCCTTTGAACGGGGTATGGTAGTAGATGCCAGGCGCATTGGTTTGTGTCAAGAACTGCAACCGGGTTGCTGGGTTTTCCACATTCAACAGTTTCCCGTGTATATCAAGAATGGCCCACCATTCAAAGGATATCCAGCCAACTTGACATGACTGTGGGTCAACATGGGCCAGCATCCCTGTGGAACCCTTTCGACACCTTGTAGAGTCCATTCCCAACGAATTTCGGCTGTTCTAATGGCAAAAGGGGAGGACAACTCAATATTAGGAAGGTGTTCCTAATGTTTGGTATACTCAATGTATAAGACAAAAGGTTATTTAAGGCAAAAACAAAAGGAGGGTGTTTGGTCAGGTGGATGGGCAGGAATATAACGCAAACATGTCCTAACCCAAAAGTTCAGTGTTCGAATCTCATCATGGACAACTTTAGCATTTTAGCTAATTAGCAACTTTGTAACTAATTACTACTTTTTAGCTACTGCACAACTACTTAGCATGTTAGCTAACCCTTCCCCCAACCTTAACCTTTAACCTAACTTCTAATCTTAACCCTAACCTTAACAATTAACCATAACCCCCAGCCGAGCTAACGTTAGAGTTAGCCACCTAGCTAACGTTAGCCACATCAAATTGGAATTCGTAACGTGTCATACGAATTGTACTTCGTAACATACAGTATCATACAAAATGGATGATGGACATCCACAAATAAACGCATATCATTTCGAAACAACATATTATACTAAATGGAAGGAGACAGATTTACATTTACTATGACGTTATGTCTACCCCTGAGTCCAGATTGCAGGTGCTGGGTAGAAAATGATACCTGCTGTTTATGTATCAATGTAAACATAATCAATGTAATATCTCTTTAATATTACAATCTTACAGATTCTTGAAAGAAATGTCAGTGAAGTTTGTCTAAAATTCAACATCTTGTTGTTTGAGTGCTTTATAAATGGGTTGGGTTTGTCTTTCAGATACTCATGTTGTCACACTTTCAGTGATGTGCCACTCATATACAGTAGAATGATGTCATACTATGTCCTTTGCCACCATTATTATTTTCACAAGGGGGGGTCACACTGTCCCTCTCAAATAGGAAAACAAAGGTGAGGCTATTATTACAAATGACAATGTATAGTGCAGATATTTCTTAACTGTAGAAAGTCCCCACATAAAAATACTTCAGTTTACTCTAGAATACTATAGTACTTACTATAGAATTCTATAGAATTATGTAGTAAACTGTAGTATACTGTAGAATCCCATACTCAAAACTGTTGTATCCCTCGATCGTGTAGTGCATACTATTGACTTTTGTTGTGTACTGTAGAATACTATACCACACACTGTAGTGTATCCATTAGATCATGTCGTGCTTACTATAATATTTTGTCTTATACTGTAGAATACTATACTACACGCTGTAGTATCCCCCTTGATCGTGTAGTGCTTACTATGTAATGTTGTAGTATACTGTGTAGAATACTATACTACACACTGTAGTATCCCTTGATCACGTAGTGCTTGCTTTAGAATTTTTTTATCGATTGCACCGCTAGCTAGCTTTGTCGATGCTGTTTTTCTGAGGACAGACGCTGGGAGACGAAAAGCAAGTACAAGGAGGGAATATTTAATAAATAACAGACATGAAACAAAACAAGGACCGCATATGGAAAAGCGGAACAAAACAACATTAATGCAGACACGGGGATCAAACCGAGGAACAGACAGATATGGGAGGGGCACTATTCAAAATAATGGAGTCCATGTGAGTCCAAAGATGCGCTGGTGCACGTAACGATGGTGACAGGTGTTGGTAAGGATGGGTAGCCTGGTGCCCTTGAGAGCCAGGGAGGGGAAGCTGTAACCCCCGCTCTTGGGGGTGCCACCCAGTGTCCCACCTGGGTGAGCCTGACAGGCCGGCAGTGACATGGGAGTCAGGCAAGCCGGCTGAGGCATGAAAGCCTGACGAGCCGGCTGAGGCGTGGGAGCCCGACGAGTCTGCTGAGACGTGGCAGCCCGACGAGCTGGCTCAGGCGTGAAAGCCCGACAATCCCGCTGAGGCGTGGGTGCCTGACGAGCCAGCTGAGGCATGACGTGGGATAGGAGCCTGATGAGCCAGCTAAGGCGTGGATTCCCGACGAGCCAGCTGAGGCATCCCCAGTTCCATCGGCAGCGGCACCCGGACCCAACATCACCAACAAAAACATAAAACTCCCTGATGCTTCAAAAATTGGTTTCTGCATTCCGTAAGGACAGACACTGGGAGACGAAAAGCAAGTACATGGGGTAAACATTTAAGAAATACCGGACATGAAACAGAACACGGACAGCGTCTGGACAGGGGAAACAAAACGTCATTAATGCAGACACGTGGATCAAGACGAGGAACAGACAGATATAGGAGGGGCAATAAACAAAATAATGGAGTCCAGGTGAGTCCAAAGACGCACTGGTGCGCGCAACGATGGTGACAGGTGTGCGTAATGATGGGCAGCCTGGCACCCTCGAGGGAGCAAGCGTGACAGTTTTGATTTGAACGTGCTGTCCTTGGGGAGCTCATTGCCTCTGAGGTTCCCCCCTCTAACATTTTTGTGGACATAACATTCCATAGTAATCACTGTAGTGTTTTTGTAGACTTTACCTTAGTATTGAATATAGTGTTTTGCAGATTTGACTGTAGTAAACTGCAGTATTTACTGTGGTGCTTTTGCGGACTTTACTGTAGTATACTATAGTAATCACTGTAGTGTTTTTGCAGACTTTACCTTAGTATTGAATATAGTGTTTTGCAGATTTGACTTTAGTATACTGCAGTATTTACTGTAGTGTTTTTGCTGACATGACAGTAGTATATCATAGTATTCACTGTAGTGTTTTTGCAGACTTTACTGTAGTATTCAATATAGTGTTTTGCAGACTTGACTGTAGTATACTGCAGTATTTACTGTAGTACTTTTGCGCATATGACTGTAGTATACTATAGTAATCACTATAGTGTTTTGTAGACTTGACTGTAGTATACTGCAGTATTTACTGTAGGGTTTTTGCGGACATGACTGTAGTATGCTATAGTATTCACTGTCGTGTTTTTGCTGACTTTACTGTAGTATTTACTGTAGTGTTTTTGCAGACAAGACTGTAGTATATTGTAGTAACACCTGCCGACTAGAATTAGCTAAAATGGCACAACAACCGACAACGCCAGTTACTTTTTAATGAGAGGAACACCTCAACCAGAACATAAGACGCAACGGTTTGTGACAGGCCACCTATTGAGTTGGGTCAACAGTTCTGAGCAATGCAACAGACCAGACAACACCTTAGCAAAAATATAAACATTTTATTACAATTGTAACATCTAAACGTTAGACACTTTCTAGGCCCATTAAATAATGTAATTAATTATTGTCATTGATAATTGCCATTAACAGCCAATTAATTATGTAGGTTCATTGCTGTTGCGGAGCCTTCGGAACTGTGTCACGCTGAGGATTATTTCTGTCTGTAATAAAGCCATTTTGTGGGGAAAAGCTCCTTCTGATTGGCTAGGCCTGGCTGCCAAGTGGGTGGGGCTATGCCCTCCCAGGCCCACCCATGGCTGCACCCCTGCCCAGTCATGTGAAGTCCATAGATTAGGGCCTAATTAATTAATTGAATTTGACTGATTTCCTTATATGAACTGTAACCCAGAAAAATCTTTACAATTGTTAAGTGTTGTGTTTATATTTTTGTTCAGTATAGATTGGAATGTACTTTATCTAGTGTAGATAAGCGACACACACACAAACAAATATTACAATACAGTGTATCAATCCTTCCATCTACTGTACAGGTGGATGGCCCATGAATAAGACCACACTTTCAGTTCTGTGCACTGTACTCTGTTTCTAAATGTGTATGAGTATGTGTTTGAGAGTGTGTGTGCATTGAGGGGTCTCAGTCTCATTATCTGCTGGAATGCTGGTCACAGATATGCCTGCTTACTGCTGGCCAGTCTGGAACCATATAAGAGCTAGCGTCGGGATGACAGCAGACATAGCAGGTATGCAATGAAAGGATCACGCTCTTTGGAAAGAGGGGTGTGTGAGCTTTCCAAAACTAGAGAAGAAGAATAGTGCACGGGCTGTGTGTGTGTGTCTTGTCCCCTGGCAGCTATCTGCTTACAGAAGATTTGTTGAAGCTTTACAGCATGCCAACAATCATTGCAGGCATTAATAGTTCCATTTCCTTTTAGACACACTCTCAGACACTCATAGGATAAACGGTTTACACACACAAGCCTGTCTTCAAGGTGTGGCAGTTATTTTATGGCTGTTTAGTATTGTGTTTTTGGCATAGCCATGTCACTTACATATGTTTTTAGTCCTACGCTGAAGCTTTATGCACAATCTTTGCACACCTAGGAAAATATTGTGTTGTAGTCCACTTAGTCGTTCTATTTTTATATACAAAACCATACTGTACTCACCCGCCTTCACCTTAAGGCAAAGTTCAGAGATCGAGGAAGTTGTGTACAACATGCATGTCGAGAAAGCAAGTTTGAATGCTGCTAGATAAAAAACGTTTAGAAAGTCTGGCCTCATGTGTATTGCGTGATTGTTTATTATAGAAATGGGATCTCAGGTACCTATTTATTGGCACATCAGGGGAATGATAGCTGGGACCAGTCGGGTGCCTGTCCACCGGGGTGTATTTAGTGATTTGGGGGCCTCCCCTACATTTCCACAGACATTACTTGCTATGATTATGTTTATCCCACAACTGAATATATTTATTTCAAAAGCTTTTTTTCATTTCAGGAATTTATTCAATATATAGGCTGCATAAAGTTGTTAACAATCAGTCAGTGGGGACCACCTGGTCAGCTGGGGCTCGTTTAAATTGAAAACTATGAAACATACTGTAGCAAGGTTTGCCTCTGCCTGTCATAAACACATATATACAAGCATACAAGCGCAATCACACAAACATGATTAAACATTGTTTTAGGGTAACGTTTTGTTGTTTTCCTCATTGTTGAAATGGTTGAGATGTTTGCTTCATGTTCAAGTGTCAAGGGTAAAGTAAACAATGTCCTTATTTGTTCAGTTTGGATATTACTTTATAATAAGCTCACATAAAAAAAATACTACAGTTGACTATAGAATACAATAATACTTACTATAGAATTCTATTGTATTCTGCAGAGGTGGGACCAAGTTATTGTTTTATAAGTCACAAGTAAGTCTCAAGTCTTAGCACTCAAGTCCCAAGTCAAGTCCCAAGTTAAGTCCCAAGTCAAGACAGGCAAGTCCGAGTTAGGTCTCAAGTCAAGACCGTCAAGTATCAAGTGAAGTCTCAAGTCCTAAACTTTGAGTTTTGAGTCCTAAACAAGTCATAATGTGCTCTTCACCAAATGTAATACCATTTCATATTTTTAACAAGATTAAGTTAGTATATTACATTTACGCAAATCAGGAATGCTTTTAAAAATATCTATATATATATTATATCCATGGAAATACATGGGTAGCCATGAGAAAGACACATCCCCCCAATAGTGATCGACTATCGAGGATTGCTATGGGGCGCAATCGGGCGATGTCGGCTTGTACACAATTGCCCAACCTTAACACACACACACACAAAATATCTCTCTCTCTCTCTCTCTCTCTCTCTCTCTCTGGTTACGGTAGGCTAACGTATGTCAAGGGTTTTAGGAACAGCAGTAACATCAGGCAGGATTTAGGCTACCAACTGCCTAGCCAGTTGTAGCTCAATATTGGGTGCAATGATCAAGTTCCCGCACTGACTGACTATGTGGAGGCTCATTGATTTAACGTTATGTTAGCCTACACTAGTAAAGTAATTAAAATATATAGCTGTCGTCTATATTAGCCACAACTTACCCTTCTTTGTGCAGCTTCAAATGTCGAACAAAGTTGGAAATTGTTGCGCCTCTGCCTGTAATTTTTCCCCCGCATGTTTTGCAAGTTGCAATCTGTTTTTTATTGATATGTCGTCTTTATAGCCGAAAAAAAAAATGTTGGGAATCATCTTTCCAAGGGCTCCATCTGAATTCACCCGCCGACGTTCCTCTGCACTGTCAATCACAACTTTTTTTCAGCTTGCACAATTTGATTGGCTGCTGTCCTATTCAAACTGTAATCCGTTAAATGAAGAGTTGATGCTCTGCACACTTTTTATAATAGCATAATTTTTCATATTTGGGCTTGGGGAGGGTATCAAGTCAGGTCGAGTCATAAGGCTCAAGTCCAAGTCAAGTCACAAGTCATTGGTGTTAAAGTCAAAGTCGAGTTGCAAGTCATCATATTTGTGACTCGAGTCTAAGTCATGTGACTTGAGTCCACACCTCTGGTATTCTGTAGTAAACTGTAGTACACTGTAGAATACTATCTTACACTCTGTAGTATCCCTCAATCCTGTGTAGTGCTTACTATAGAATGTTGTAGAATATTGTAGAATATTATACTACAACACCGTAATATCCCTCGATCGTGTAGCGCTTACTACATAATTTTGTAGTATACTGTAGAATATTATACTATACACTGTAGTATCCCTCGATAGTGCTAATATCCCTCGATAGTGCTTAATATATACAGTAATTTTGTAGTATGCTGCCAAATATTATACTACACACTGTAGTATCCCTTGATCATGTAATGCATACTATAGAATGCTGTAGTATACTGTAGAATAATACACTGCTCAAAAAAATAAAGGGAACACTAAAATAACACATCCTAGATCTGAATGAATGAAATATTCTTATTAAATACTTTTTGTAAATACTTTTTGTATACTGTATTCTCATACATGTCACGTCTGTCATATGTGCTCAGTATGAACCTGCTTTCATCTGTGAAGAGCACAGGGTGCCAGTGGCGAATTTGCCAATCTTGGTATTCTCTGGCAAATGCCAAACGTCCTGCACGGTCTTGGGCTGTAAGCACAACCCCCACCTGTGGACGTCGGACCCTCATACCACCCTCATGGAGTCTGTTTCTGACTGTTTGAGCAGACACATGCACATTTGTGGCCTGCTGGAGGTCATTGTGCAGGGCTCCGGCAGTGCTCCTCCTGCTCCTCCTTGCACAAAGGCGGAGGTAGCGGTCCTGCTGCTGGGTTGTTGCCCTCCTACGGCCTCCTCCACGTCTCCTGATGTACTGGCCTGTCTCCTGGTAGCGCCTCCATGCTCTGGACACTACGCTGACAGACACAGCAAACATTCTTGCGACAGCTCGCATTGATGTGCCATCCTGGATGAGCTGCACTACCTGAGCCACTTGTGTAGGTTGTAGACTCCGTCTCATGCTACCACTAGAGTGAAAGCACCGGCAGCATTCAAAAGTGACCAAAACATCAGCCAGGAAGCATAGGAACTGAGAAGTGGTCTGTAGTCACCACCTGCAGAACCACTCCTTTATCGGGGGTGTCTTGCTAATTGCCTATAATTTCCACCTGTTGTCGCTTCCATTTGCACAACAGCATGTGAAATGTATTGTCAATCAGTGTTGCTTCCTAAGTTGACAGTTTGATTTCACAGAAATGTGATTGACTTGGAGTTACATTGTGTCGTTTAAGTGTTCCCTTTATTTTTTTGAGCAGTGTATATACTACATACTGTATTGATATGCTAATATTAAATTAGCATATGTCCCTTTCATTCCCCTCCCCCATATCTCAATGTGTGCCACCCATGACTGAAAAACCTTCATGCCAAGTAGAGACCATATATTGTTAAATAAAATATTCTCCATACCTAATTAATTCAATGGAAACACAAACGACATCGGAAGAGCAGGAGGAGGCGAGTTTGATAACGACTCACCCCGCTCCTGTACAAAGGACCGAAGACAGCTTTTTAAGTGACTTTTTAACATATTTTCCATGTCTTAAAAATGTTTTACTTTTGTTAAATCATTTGTACACATTTTAAATGGCTTTTACAGAATTGGATGTTTTACATAGAAAAGTACTTTTAATTATGGCTTGTTTTTATTGGTTTTAACAACATGTACTTTTTAACAAATTTACATGTAATATCCAAATGCTGTTTTTATGCTTTTATGCCATTTTTACGTGTAAAAAAATGACGTACAAAAATATATATGAGCTGTTTTAAAGGAAATGCGATAAAACTTTTCCAAAAGAAAAAATCAACAATAAGCACAACCATTCATCCCACTACTCAAAAATCACAAACCTCACCTCCCAGTATCTTGAAGAAGAAGTTTCCATCCCCTACGTTACATTTTTAGTTATTTGAAAGTTATTTCCTCTTTCCTCCAACTCAAGTCCCCTAAACCGGGTTTGTATCCTATTCCCAACCTTTACCCTAAATCAGCTTCGTATCCTCTTGTATTTTTTACTTTACTTCTTTACTTATTAAAATCCATAAAAATGTGGTTTCATCAAGTTGAGAAAAAAAGGAGAACTCCCCCATCCCCTCTCCCTTGTACCTTGCCAAACCTGACCTTCACCAGACAGAAGGTCAACCTAACCAGTCAGACCACTGTCTTACCTACAGTACATACAGGTTATTGTAATGTAGTCTGTGTGCAGCTGGTGTAGAAGGGTCAGGCGCAGGACAGCCGATATGAGTAAATAAATGTATTTTACTCAAAAATAGACAAATACACTACAAAATAAGCGAGCCCACATAAACGGACCATATTACATAAAAACAATCACTCCTCACAAACAAACATGGGAGAACAGAGGGTTAAATAATGAATAAGTAATTGGGGAATTGAAACCAGGTGTATAAGACAAAGACAAAACAAATGGAAAATGAAAAGTGGATCGGCGATGGCTAGAAGGCCGGTGACGTCTACCAATGAACGCCGCCCGAACACGGAGAGAGACCGACTTCGGGGGAAGTCGTGACAGTTATGGACAATTTGCTTTTTTGTGTTTGTCCAGTAAGTTTCCTCAAGGAGAAAACCCCCAAAATGTTTTTTTTTTCAAGATGATTAAAAATATAATAAAACAAAAGACAATTCAACAAAAGCACTATAGTAAATACTACATATACTACAGTAATGTCTGCAAAAACAGTACAGTAAACACTACATTCATGTCCACAAAAACACTGCAGTAAATACTACAGTATTCACTCTAGTGTCTAGTGTTTTTGCCCAAAAACCATGCGCAAAAACACAACCGTGAATACTATAGTAAAGTCCGCAAAAAAGGTACTGTGAATACTATAGTATATACTGTACATCAGTTGGGGTCTCTATAAGCTTGAATATGAGTTCCTAAACATAGCATGAAAGTGTATCCTTGTAGCTCTGTGGGCTCATATAGTCAAAATATTTGCCTTGGTGTAAGTTGAGCCAATGACCATGGGGTAAGTTGAGCCAATTGTTGAGCCAATGGCAAGTTGAGCAAATCTAAGTGTTTTCTTCCTAGGCGTGATGCAAAGCATCATTGCTGAGATGTGAGGTAACAACAGTGCTGGCCTATGTTAAAAGTGTAAAAAATAATGTACAAAGTGTTTGTTAGGTTTAAAGCCTGTTAAAAGACGCTTAAAATTATTAACAGTCAAAAAAGTGATTGTGATTGTATTGAATTGTGTTTGGGAAATAAAGATAGACATGGTTTTAAAAAGGTAGTGGTAATATTTCATTCAGTACAGACATTTGTACACGGCTTAACTTAACCCGGGGGAGGGTCGTGCCAAATGACCACTTATTTTGGACAAGTTATGTTTTCAAAACTGTAATGTTTACATGAATTCGGATTATTTCCAGGTATACACAACATTCTGAAATATATGCAGATATCTTTGCTATACAGAAAATTAGATTTCCTTTTACGGAATGATGCTGATTGTAAAAAATGGCTCAATTTACCAACTCTCCCCTACATATAGTAAACCAGAACAGATATAGTGGTGGAGCTCAACAAGTACACGGAATGACAGCGGAAACATTCTCAGATTAAGTGCAAACAGAGTTTTAGAGAGAGAGAGAGAAGTTTGGAAGGTGTGTGGGGAATACCATCATATTTCTGTAAAGTCATCTCAGTATAGCCCACTACATAAATACAGTGCATTCGGAAAGTATTCAGACCCTTTCACGTTTTCCACATTTTGTTACATTACAGCCGTATTCTAAAATTGATTACATTATTTTCCCCCCTCATCAATCAACACACAATACCCCATAATGACAGAGCAAAAACAGGTTTATCATTCTTTTTGCAAATATATTAAAATAAACCGATCACATTTACATAAGTATTCAGACCATTTACTCAGTACTTTGTTGAAGCACCTTTGGCATCAATTACAGCCTCAAGTCTTCTTGGGTATGACGCTACAAGCTTGGCACACCTGTATTTGGGGAGTTTCTCCCATTCTTCTCTGCAGATCCTCTCAAGCTCTGTCAGGTTGGATGGGGAGCATCGCTGCACAGCTATTTTCAGGTCTCTCCAGAGATGTTCGATTGGGTTCAAGTCCGGGATCTGGCTGGGCCACTCAAGGACATTCAGGGACTTGTCCTGAAGCCATTCCTGCATTACCCTTCTACCCTTCAGTACCCTTCTCCAGATCTGTGCCCTGACACAATCCTGTCTTGGAGCTTTACGGACAATCCCTTCGACCTCAGGGCTTGGTTTTTGTTCAATTGTATACATTTGCAAAACAAATTACAAACATGTTTTCGCTTTGTCGTGGGGTATTGTGTAGGTTGATGAGGATTTTTTATTTATTTAATCCATCTTTGAATAAGGTTTAATGTAACAAAATGTGGAAAAAGTCAAGGAGTCTGAATACGAGGCAATATTTATTGGGTCTGTATGAAAAAGGGCGAGGGAAAAGGGCGATGCACTGAAAAAAGGGCAAGGGAAGAGGATAGCCAGGAAAGACATATAGAAAAAAGGAGAGAGGAAATATGAGGTAAGTAGTTAAGGGACTGAGAGATTTAAATGCTGACACAGAACAGGTCTTTCTCTTCACTGAAATGGCTCCCCACTCAGTTTGCTGTGAGAGCGTATTATCATTCATCCCTAAACCTACACTCTCCAGCACACCAACATATCCCTGTTTTTGTCTTCTCCAACCTGCTGGCTTCTCACACTACCATGGCCATCTAATCACCCCCAGCTTCAAATAGGCGCAATCACTTGTTTTAAGACCCACCAGAGTGAAAATTGCTAGTGAAATAAATCCACTCCATTATCAGTCCATGATGTCATCCACTGGTCATTGCCTTGTGTTGTTATTCTCTACCCCATATACACTAATTATACTAAACATTAGGAACAACTTCCTAATATTGAGTTGCACCCCCCCATTTTGCCCTCATAACAGCCTCAATTCGTCGGGGCATGGACTCTACAAGGTGTCGAAAGCATTCCACAGGGATGCTGGGCCATGTTGACTCCAATTTTCCCACAGTTGTGTTAAGTTGGCTGGATATCCTTTGGATGGTGGACCATTCTTGATACACACGGGAAATTGTTGAGCGTGAAAAACCCTGCAGCGTTGCAGTTCTTGACACAAACCAGTGTGCCTAGCACTTAGTTCTAGCACTTAGTCCTATACCCCGTTCAAAGGCACTTCAATCTTTTGTCTTGCCCATTCACTCTCTGAATGGCACATGTACACAATCCATGTCTCAATTGTCTCAAGGCTTAAAGACCTGCCTCCTCCCCTTCATCTACACTGATGGAAGTTGTTTTAAAAAGTGACATCAATAAGGGCTCTTAGCTTTCACCTGGATTCACCTGGTCAGTCTGTCATGGAAAGAGCATGTTCTTAATGTTTTGTATACTCCGTGTCTAAGCTATGTTCCCAGGACAGTTTGGAACTTCCTTTCCCACAGGCCACTAAATCTTTTGTTTTGTTTTTTTGTTTTGTTTTTTTTTGTTGAATTTTACCCCTTTTTTCTCCCCAATTTCGTGGTATCCAATTGTTGTAGTACTATCTTGTCTCATTGCTACAACTCCCGTACGGGCTCGGGAGAGACGAAAGTTGAAAGTCATGCATCCTCCGATACACAACCCAACCAGCCGTACTGCTTCTTAACACAGCGCATCCAACCCGGAAGCCAGCCGCACCAATGTGTCGGAGGCTACACCGTGCACCTGGCAACCTTGGTTAGCGCGCACTGCGCCCGGCCCGCCACAGGAGTCGCTGGTGCGCGATGAGACAAGGAGATCCCTACCGACCAATCCCTCCCTAACCCGGACGACGCTATGCCAATTGTGCCTCGCCCCACGGACCTCCCGGTCGCGGCCGGTTACGACAGAGCCTGGGCGCGAACCCAGGGACTCTGATGGCACAGCTGGCGCTGCAGTACAGCGCCCTTAACCACTGCGCCACCCGGGAGGCCAGGTTTCCACTAAATCTGATAGTTACCAAGGACAGAAGGGAGGATGAGAGTGCAGCAGGATTTGATTTTCAATTGTTTCAGGGGGCTGGTAAACCCCTGAACCCCATAAGAAATCATGACCCTTGACCTCCCCACTTTTCCCAGTCTGTCTCAGCAGGTGTGTCACAGCTGCTTCCGTCGCCAGGCCAACCTCCACCGCTGCGCCCAGTGTAAGTTTGCCCATTACTGTGACCGCACCTGTCAGACTGCATGCTGGGACGAGCACAAGCAGGAGTGTGGTGCCATCAAGAAGAACGGAAAGGCCCCCAATGAGAATGTCCGGTAAGAAGGAGGGAGGAGAGAGAGTGGAGGAGGGAGAAAAATAGAGGAGAAGGAGAGAGAGTTAGCGGAGAGAGGTGGTGGAGGAAGGAGAGAGAGGGGAGTAGGAAGAGAATGGATGGACAGGGGAAGGTGAGTGGTTGTCAATGCCTTACCAAGTTGCATAAAAAAGAAACCAGGCTGTCAGCCACTCATATAAAACTATAATGCTAATGCTAACTCTCCCTGTCCCTCTCCAGTCTTGCTGCCCGTGTGCTGTGGCGCATACAGAAGGACACAGGTATTGTGTCGGACAGCCAGCTGACCTCAGTGGACCAGCTGGAGGACCACGTGGCCGACATGCCTGCCGACAACCTCAAAGAGCTCAAGATCGACGTGCACAACTTCCTGGACTACTGTCCCAACACCAGGCATGGCGTGGAGTACATCTCACACATCTTTGGCATAGTACGTATCAATGAGTTAGTCATCTTACCATCCAGATATCTCAAACTTTGGCACAGTACGTACAAGACCATTTTGACTGTAGCATGTGTTCTTTTACTCTTTATAGACTGTGTCATTAAACATTCATCTCTTTATTCCTCTCTCTCTGTCTTCTTCCACTGTCATTGTCATTCCATCTCTCTCTCCCCTCTCTTTCTTTTTTTTCTCTCCATCCCCCCTTTTCTCCATCCATCTGTAGATCAACTGTAATGGTTTTACTCTGAGTGACCAGAGGGGTCAGCAGGCAGTGGGAGTAGGTCTGTTCCCTAACCTGTGTCTGGTCAACCATGACTGCTGGCCCAACTGTGCTGTCATCCTCAACCATGGCAAGTATGTATCCCCCAAGAGAGGGAGAGGGAGAGATAAAACTTTTCTACATGATTTGTAAACTCTTTGACTGCCATCTCTTTCAGTCATTCAGCTCTGAATGCAACCTTCCACTCTAAGAGGAGGTGGGTCTCTCTGCCTGCTTCAAACTAACATCTAACCTTTGAACCTTGAGCATCCGATCCTCAAAGATCTCATTAACACATGTTATTAACCCTCAATCACTGTACGTTAGTGAGGAAGTCAACAGAACAACAGTACCAAATGACAGTCAGGCATTCTAATCTTGACCCTGACTGTCACGCCCTGGTCTAAGTATTTTGTGTTTTTCTTCATGTATTGGGTCAGGCCAGGGTGTGGCATCGGGTTTTTTGTATTGTGGTGTGTTTTGTCCTGGGGTTCTGGTGTGTATGTATTGGGATTGTAGCTAGTGGGGTTATCTAGCAAAGTCTATGGCTGTCTGGAGTGGTTCTCAATCAGAGGCAGGTGTTTATCGTTGTCTCTGATTGGGAACCATATTTAGGCAGCCATATTCTTTGAGTTTGTCGTGGGTGATTGTCCTGAGTGTCTTGATGTCCTTGTTTGATGTTAGTTGACACAAGTATGGGCTGTTTTCGGGTTTCGTTTATTGTTTTGTAGTGTTTGTGTTTAGTCGTGTTTACGTTTGTTTAAATAAACATGGATCGCAATCGACACGCTGCAGTTTGGTCCGACTCTCCTTCACTATATGAAAGCCGTTACACTGACATTGAATAGTGTGATTTCCCCTATATTTCTCTATGTTTCCTTCTTTACCACAGGACCGTTTCCTCATTAAGCATGATCAAATTACTCATTATCATAAATGTATTATCAAATCTAACCCCTAAAGTTAATAACTGAGGGGAAAACAGAATATTACGAAACAAATTGTGTCTGTCCGACTATAGCATGGTTTGTTTAGCTCTCAGTAGGACTTAGTTGCTATTCTGCTTGAGGCTTTGTTGTGTGAAGTGTGTCTATTGTTAGATTTAGCTCAGTTTTCAGTCAACTACCTGATAAGATTACTTCAAACATCACATCCTAACGTGAATGTATTTTTAGACTTTTAGACTGCCTGCACTGTGTTGGTGATGATGGCTGTTTTTGGTTGTCTGTCAGTGCAAAATCCCCAAACTGCTTTGTTAGAATGTTGTTTCAAGTTGAGTGAAATGAAAACCCCCACACTGAGCTTGCAGCTGGGCTATGGATGTTCCTCCAAAGCATATTTATTATTCATCAGGAGCCAACAGTCCAAGATGTTGAGCTCTGAACGATCAATATAACTTTCTCTGAACCACGAGCTGCAAGGATTATCCAACCAGTGATGTTTATGTTTGACTGGTCAATGAAGGTTTCCTATCTCCATAAAAAACAAAAATGCTGTCAGCTCCCTGGCCAACTATGTCACTGCAATAACTTTCCTCGCCTTTCGCTATTGTAGCAATTGAGAGAGAACATTCGTAGCAGAGCTTGAACTTGCAGACCTGTCCTAGTAGTGCAGCGGTCTAAGGCACTGCATCTTAGTGCATGGTTCAAATCCAGGCTGTATCACATCTGGCTGTGATTGGGAGTCCCATCAAGTGCTTCACAATTGGCCCAGTGTCGTACGGGTTTGGACAGGGTAGGCCTTCATTGTAAATAAGAATTTGTTCTTAACCGACTTGCCTAGTTAAATAAATAAAAAACAGGGAAAGCTGTAAAGGTCCAGAGACCTACTAGGGGCTACACTAGACTACCCCCTTTACCCTCCCTTATGGTTACTACCCTCACACTACACTAACCCCTTTACCCTCCCTTATGGTTACTACCCTCACACTACACTACCCCCTTTACCCTCCCTTATGGTTACTACCATCACACTACACTACCCCCTTTACCCTCCCTTATGGTTACTACCATCACACTACACTACCCCCTTTACCCTCCCTTATGGTTACTACCATCACACTACACTTCCCCCTTTACCCTCCCTTATGGTTACTACCATCACACTACACTACCCCCTTTACCCTCCCTTATGGTTACTACCATCACACTACACTACCCCCTTTACCCTCCCTTATGGTTACTACCATCACATCACACTACCCCCTTTACCTTCCCTTATGGTTACTACCATCACACTACACTACCCCCTTTACCCTCCCTTATGGTTACTACCCTCACACTAGACTACCCCATTACCCTCCCTTATGGTTACTACCCTCACACTACATTACCCCCTTTACCCTCCCTTATGGTTACTACCATCACACTACACTACCCCCTTTACCCTCCCTTATGGTACTACCCTCACACTAGACTACCCCATTACCCTCCCTTATGGTTACTACCCTCACACTACATTACCCACTTTACCCTCCCTTGTGGTTACTACCATCACACTACACTACCCCCTTTACCCTCCCTTATGGTTACTACCCTCACACTAGACTACCCCATTACCCTCCCTTATGGTTACTACCCTCACACTACATTACCCCCTTTACCCTCCCTTATGGTTACTACCATCACACTACACTACCTACCCCCTTTACCCTCCCTTATGGTTACTACCCTCACACTACACTACCCCCTTTACCTTCCGTTATGGTTACTGCCCTCACACTACATTACCCCCTTTACCCTCCCTTATGGTTACTACCATCACACTACACTACCCCCTTTACCCTCCCTTATGGTTACTACCCTCACACTACACTACCCCCTTTACCTTCCCTTATGGTTACTACCATCACATCACACTACATCACCCCCTTATCCCTTATGCTCCAGGGCCTGTTCTTTCAGCATGTGACATGCAGAGCTCACAAGCTGATCCTAGAGCAGCTGTTACTCTGGCACTAGGCTAACCATGCCGCCCTGCTCCCTCAGGGTTGAGCTGCGTGCGCTTGGTAAGATTGCTGAGAATGAGGAGCTGACGGTGGGCTACGTGGACTTCCTGAACGTGTCAACGGACCGCCAGAGAGCCCTGAAGCACCAGTACCACTTTGACTGCACCTGCAAAAGCTGCAGCAAGAACCTCAAAGATGACCTAATGATGGCTGCCAAGGAGACCGAAGGCAACAAGGTGGGAGAAGTAGTGACACGTTGAGGGCAGAGTTGGGGTCAATTCATTCCATTCCAAACAGTGGGGTCCTGGGTCCTTGACCCCATGCCGTACCCAGACTCACGTTGGGCACATAACCCTATCACGCAGATGGGCATCTCACAGCTGATGCACCAGAAGCATGTAGTCAAATGCACAAATTAACACCTGATCATACCTCTGAGGGCCCAGGGGCCAACAACACATCACCCTAATTACTTTTCAGTTCAATAAAGTTCCATGCTTCCCCTCTCCCTTAATGGATCTCAACTCTCACTGTACTCGTGCCTCACATGAGATCCCAACCCTAAATATCAGCTATCATAGATATAACAAAATACATGTAGCAGTTGATATGAAATTAAGTTTTTCTGATTTCATCTGAGATATGGTAACCTAATGCTGAATTCCAATTGATTGTCTGAGACATCGCAAAATAATATGACTAACTCTCTTATCACATGACCATATCTTTAGACATGGGTCAATGCCATGGACCTGGATATGTGTTATATCAGTATCTATGTATGGGAATTGACTTGGAGCAAATTATGATTAAGTCACAAGGTGTGTAACACAAGTATAAGTCTGTGTCCTACACTAGTCCGTTTTTGTAGTTGCCGGACCATTAGTCTCCTCACACAGCTGCTGTGTCTGTGAGAAGAGACTACTGGGACATGAACACATTATACAACATTTCCTTCAATGGAACACTGTTTTCAGAGTTGTTGGATATGTCACTCTCTTGTGGTTGTCTGCAGTAGTGCATTTTGGTCATCGGGCATTTTCCTTTACTGTCAATGATCAGGAGTGAATGATGGTGGGATGTGCATTGTGCATACTCCCAAATGTTAATACACTGACGCTGTTGTGTTTACTATATTCTCTCTCTCAGCCCTCTGATGAGCTTGTGAAAGAGGTACAGGAGTTAAGTTTGGAGTGCCTGGCCAAGGTTGAGGCGGCTCGTACTGCAGGTGACTTTCATGAGGTAACAACAACAACCCCCTCCTTTACCTTTAGGGATGGCTTAGGAGTTTGGTAAATACCTCTCTTTCACTGTCCCACATAATTCACTATCCCTCTTTTGTTAAACCTGCTAAATTCCCCCTCCATCCCTCCCTTTCCCTGCACAGGTGGTGAAGCTGTGTCGTGAGTGTCTGGACAAACAGGAACCTGTGTTGGCTGATACACACCTGTACCAACTGCGTATACTGAGTGCAGCCAGCGAGGTGCTGTCCTACCTGAAGTTCTTCTCTGAGGCTGCAGAATACTCACGCAGGATGGTGGAGGGATACATGTGAGTGTTTGTAATGGGGACAGAGTGGTGGAGACTAATCTAATGGACCATATGAAGATTTGCATGTCTACAGCTTTAAAATCCCATTTCTACGTTTACATTTGAGTCATTTAGCAGACGCTCTCATCCAGAGCGACTGTACAGTTGGTGTATTCATCTTAAGATAAGTAGATAGGACAACAACAACATGGTCGTCGAACATCTCATTCCAAAATAATGGGCATTAATATGCAGTTAGTCTCCCCTTTGCTGCTATAACAGCCTCTACTCTTCTGGGAAGGCTTTCCACTAGATATTGGAACATTGCTGCGGGGACTTGCTTCCATTCAGCCGCAAGAACATTAGCGAGGTCGGACACTGATGTTGGGCGATTAGGCCTGACTCGCAGTTGGTGTTCCAATTCATCCCAAAGGTGTTCGATGGGGTGAGGTCAGGGCTCTGTGCAGGCCAGTCAAGTTCTTCCACACCGATCTCGACAAACCATTTCTGTATGGACCTCACTTTGTGCACTGGGGCATTGTCATGCTGAAACAGGAAAGGGCCTTCCCCAAACTGTTGCCACAAAGTTGGAAGCACAGAATTGTCTAGAATGTCATTGTATGCTGTAGCTTTAAGATTTCCCTTCACTGGAACTAAGGCGCCTAGCCCAAACCATGGAAAACAGCCCCAGACCATTATTCCTCCACCAAACTTTACCGTTGGCACTATGCATCTGGGCAGATAGCATTCTCCTGGCATACGCAAACCCAGATTTGTCCATCGGACTGCTAAATGGTGAAGCGTGATTCATCACCATAGAGAATGTGTTTCCACTGCTCCAGAGTCCAATGGCGGCAAGCTTTACACCACTCCAGCCGTGCTTGGCATTGCGCATTGGTGATTTTAGGCTTGTGTGCAGCTGCTGGCTCCCAACGAACAGTTATTGTGCTGACATTGCTTCCAGGGGCTGTTTGAAACTTGGTAGTGAGTGTTGCAACTGAGGACAGATTATTTTTTACACACTTCAGCCCTCACCGGTCCCGGTCTGTGAGCTTGTGTGGCCAACCACTTCGCAGCTGAGATGTTGTTGCTCCTAGAAGTTTCCACTTCACAATAACAGCACTTACAGTTGACCGGGGCAACTCTAGCAGGGCAGACATTTGACAAACGAACTTGTTGGGAAGGTGGCATCCTATGACGCTACCATGTTGAAAGTCACTGAGCTCTTCAGTAAGGCCATTCTATTGCCAGTGTTTGTCTATGGAGATTGCATAGCTGTGTGCTCGATTGTACACACCTGTCAGCAACGGTGTGGCTGAAATAGCCGAATCCACTAATTTGAAGGGGTGTCCACATACTTTTGTATATTTAGTGCACTAATTACTTAATCTTAAACATGTTCTCTTTTCCTCCCCTTCCCTTTGCACCAACCCTCTTCTATCTCTTCTCCTGTGCAGGAAGTTGTACCACCCCAATAACGCCCAGTTGGGCATGGCCACCATGCGGGCTGGCGTGACTCACTGGCACGCAGGGCTCATCGAGGTGGGCCATGGCATGATCTGCAAGGCCTACGCCATTCTCATGATCACACATGGACCCAACCACTCCATCACCAAGGACTTGGAGGTACACTAGACTACAGGCTGCCTCAATAGTTTGATTAACCTATGACATTAGAAAAAGATAGCATGGGGCCAGTTCAGTAGGGTATAATGTTACAAAACATTCAATAAAAATGTGCGGAAGGGAGATATGATTGTCAGGTAGAATAGTTAAGTGTAAGCTCTATTGTTTACATATCTATAATTTCACCTCACTGAATATTAATTTCCCAGATTATACCAGACCAGTCTACCTTTTGACCCCTGACCCCTTGTTTCCTAGTCAATGCGTATGCAGACCGAGATGGAGCAGAGGATTTTCAAGCAGAATGAGTGCGTCTACCACAGCATGAGAGAGGCTGCCCTGCAGAACAAGCCCATGGGCATGATGGCTGAGGCAGTCAGTGTTGAGGACAACGTCAAGGCCCTCTTCCACAAGCAATGAGCTTCTGTACACACCACTTTCATACCATTGAAATGCAGTGGTCACTAAATCTGCCCCCCAAAATAATTATTGGCTGGCCCTCAACTACAGCTGTAAGGCTCAAAGTTCCTATGAACGTCTTACCTTTTTTGAGCTAGTAAACATGAAATCAGTATACCCACCATGTGCCATATTACCATGTAAAATATTGAATGATAAATGCAATAAAAGCGAACACTGGATAGAGTCTGGAGTCTGTTTTGCTATACATTGCAGCTCAACCAATCAAAGCTAAGGATCAGCTCTTTATAGACAAACCATAGAAGTCAATACATGTTCTTAATTTATTCAAAAAGGGTTGAGAGATCACTACATGCGCTTACTTATCCTCTTGCAGACGATGGGGCGAAGCGTCATGGTCTGGAAAGATAAAGGGTGCACACAGATGAGGTTTTACAGCCCAGTTACATTTGAAGGAGGGAAATTCCACCCCTTGTTGACAATTCAAACCCATTCTAGTCCCCAACCATAATACTCACAACGATGATGTTCCGTGACTGACTCAATGCCCTTCAGTGAGACGTTTAGCATGTTCCCAACCAGGTTCACCTTAGCCTGGGAAATTGTAGAGGAGTCAGTGCATGACATACCATGCAAGAGTAACAAACTCGATAATTCCAAGTTAGCACACTACGGCTTGTTATAAGTAGGTTTAGCACCACTCATAAAAAGAAAAAAAAAGAACACATTCAAAGTAGGGAGAGCAACTGTTCATTGATCGCTACATGTGTAGACTTTTGCTCCAGTTCTAAGGAAACTGATAAACATTTTATATGGTGCAAAAGCTGAACTGGAACAAATGCCTGCACACTTTGGCCCTCCAGGACTGGAATTCCCCATCTATGTAATTTACAGCTTAAGTACAAGTTAGCCAATGTGCAGGTGCGCCCATGAGGCCGCAAGTAAGTGTGGGTGTGTCTGGTTGAGCAACTCACCTTGTTCTTCTCTCCAGTCATCGTCTCCAGCTTAGCCCCCTGGCCAACTGTGAATGAGTTGACCATGAATTTGGTGTCTCAAATCAAATCAAATCAAATTGTGTTGGTCACATACACATGGTTAGCAGATGTTCATGCGAGTGTAGCGAAATGCGTGTGCTTCTAGTTACGACAATGCAGTAATATCTAAGAAGTAATCCAGGACCCAATTGCATAGGGCGGGGTTGAGAACCAGGGACTCTAGCTTAATGATGAGCTTAAATGGTACTATGGTGTTGAATGCTGAGCTGTAGTCAATGAACAGCATTCTTACATAGGTATTCCTCTTGTCCAGATGGGATAGGGCAGTGTGCAGTGTGATGGCGATTGCATCATCTGTGGACCTGTTGGGGCAGTATGCAAACTGAAGTGGGTCTAGGCCCTAGACTCTAGGGTGTCAGGTAAGGTGGAGGTGATATGATCCTTGACTAGTCTCCCAAAGCACTTCATGATGACCGAAGTGAGTGCTACTGAAGTGAGTGATAGTCATTTAGTTCAGTTACCTTTGCCTTTGTGGGTACAGGAACAATGGTGTCCATCTTGAAGCATGTGGGGACAGCAGACTGGGATAGGGAACGATTGAATATGTCCGTTATCACAGCCAGCTGGTCTGCGCATGCTCTGAGGATGCGGCCAGGGATGCCATCTGGGCCAGCCGCCTTGCGAGGGTTAACACATTTAATTGGTCATCTTGAAGTGGTCTCCATTCTGCTTGATCTCACATGCATCCCACAAATAACAATAACTGTAGCGACCCTGTGTTTATAAACGCATGCTTTTGTGACACAGTCGGTGCCACGCAGGGCTACCGGCCGGGAAGGTTGAGGGTTCGCCAACTACCATTGACGAGTTCACTTTGTTTCACTAGGCCTACACTACGATCAAACCCGGCTGCAGCTAGGGGGAAATCAGATTTTCAACATTTTGATACCATATTTATCAAAATATTTGGAACAAATTTTCAATTCAATATCATGGTTTGCGTTTTCAACGTCACAATAAATAGAATATGTAAATCTCAACCAACAGTAAATACATCCCTCCCTACCTTGTAGGCCTAACCAATAACAAAGGCTTGACAATCTCCGAATTTCATTAAACTTTTTGGTGTTTTGTAACAGATGTCTCTTTCCATTCATCTTTCCGCTTCATAGTTTGGATTGATTGATTCATTTATTTAATTTATTTGTCAGATAATATCAAAATGTGGTTGTCTCTTATTAAACTCATTTGAATGCAGTTTGCTATAATGACCTGCAGATGACGCTTTAGAGTAGATATTTTTTAAACGTTTGGCACCAGATTGACCTCTTTACTTCGAAATTCGAACTCTGGTGTTGCACCAATACAGTTCCCCGGGTCATCTCGTAGCTACAGTACGCTACTTCGGAGCTATTTCTTCTTATAGCAAGCAGACGGTAAATAATCATAATCTAAAATTGTATGGACTAGATGCGATAGTCAGCAGCATTGAATTTACCTAACCATAATTTATTTCAAATAAATAAGCTATGATATGTTTTTTCAACAGTAGTTTACTGTAAACTTAAACTGACAGTTATGTTTTCTATTATGCTATGTATTAATAATGCAATGTAATCCCATAATTTAAAAATTAACATGAACACATGTTTTTGAAACTACAGTAGGCTGACTGTTATGCATTATAATAATCATATACAAATGTTTAGGCACAATGCTTTTAACTTAATGTTATTACATTATAGTCCAATACTCACTTATGAACTGTTGATCCGTGTGCCCAGATAGATATGTCTGCCCTTGCATCCTTATTGTAAATGATTCTGTCAAATTGCTACAACAATGAAGCGAACTTAACCCAAAGGTTTATCATCATACTATTTTTCATCATACTGTTTTGACTACTGACAGGTGTCAGATATGCAGTACTGCAGCACGCGTGGCGGTGTCCAGGGTTGGGACTTTCAGGATGTTTTGTTATCGGGATATGCACCAGACGGGGGGATGTTCATGCCTGAGACCCTCCCCACCCTGACCCCTGATACCCTGAGGTCCTGGAGCTCCCTGTCCTACCCCCAGCTAGTGACAGAGGTCTGCTCCCTGTTCATCCCTACAGAGCTGATCCCTCGAGCAGATCTGGACGGTGAGACCTGGAGGGTTTGGGTAGCTGAGTGACACGTTGATGGATTGATTGATGGTTGGAAAATATGGTACAGTTAGGTGTAAAGTGAAGAGGGTTTGGCACGTTTTTTTTTCCACATCTGGGTGTATATCAAAATGAAGCAACTCTGTTCATGTCCCTTCCTCACCGCTTTTCCTTCACTCTCTCTCTCTCTCTCTTTTGTGTGATCCTTCTGCCCATCTCACTCTCTCAATCTCACTCTTTCACACCCCTCTCCGCTCTCTCTCTCTCCCTCCCTTGCCCCAGGCCTGGTGAGTGCGGCCCTGTCTGGGTTTGCCGTGCCGGGGGTGGTGAGCTTGGCCAGGCTGAAGGGTGGGCTGTGTGTGCTGGAACTCTTCCACGGTGAGACCCTGGCCTTCAAGGACCTGGCAATGACCTGCACCGTGCGCTTCCTCGACTACTTCCTGCGCAAGGAAAGCCGGCGCGCCATCGTATTAGTGGGTGAGAAGGGGCACTTTGGGCAGCATTTGGAGTGTTTACATGTTTAGTTACATGCTAGGTCTATTATGTTGATGTATATTACATCTTACGTGTCTTAATAGTGTCCTCCTATCCTCTTCCCTCTCCCACGCTGCGGCCTACCTTCCTAGGCACATCTGGGGACACGGGTGGTTCAGCCATCCAAAGTGCGAGAGGCCTTGGTGGGGTAGACGTGGTAGTGGTGTACCCCCGGGGCCGCATAACTCTTGTGCAGGAGAAACAGATGATCACCTGCCTGGAGGACAATATCCATGTGTTTGCAGGTTAGAGACAGGGCCAAATAGTATGCGGGAGCAATATTCTAAAGTGGCTTCCTCTCCTTGCCCCCTTCTTTGATAGTGAGAGATGATGGCCATATCATGGGGAAATATAGGAGTTTTAGTCTTCAGTAATAATGATCTTACCTTAACCTGTGATAAGATGGTATCATTGGTATGATAACACAACCCTAATTTTTCTCCCCTGCACTACTAGCGGATGGCAGTTCTGATGACATCGACGTGCCCATCCGTCGACTGTTTTCAGACCAGGAGCTGGTGAAACAACACAGCCTGATGAGTCTCAACTCAGTCAACTGGTCTCGTGTCATGGTGCAGCTGGCACACTTCATTTATGCCTACCTGCATGTGAGTGGGCTGGAGCAGGTAGAGACGGGGGCACCCCTACCCGCCTTGGAGATGGTAGTGCCCACAGGGGGTGCGGGGAATATCGCCGGTGAGAAGTTTTACAATGACAAAGTGTTTCCACTACTTTTTCCCATTTTTGCCCCTTTTTGTGTATCTTTTTTTGCTTAGAGATATATTTATATTTCTTCCCTACTTTTTTGCTCAAAGAAGAAAGGAAACTAAGCCATTTGAGAGTATTGGAACATAGCTCATGTTTTTTTTCTGGTTTTCCTCTCTTCATTCTTTGTCTGTCTCTCTGTCCCCTCTCTCAGCCGGCTGCATTGTGAAGCAGATGGGGATACCGCTGTGCCTCGTTGCCATGACGAACGCTAATGACATAGTGCACAGGACTGTGCAGAGTGGGGACTTTTCCATGGCAACCAATGTCACGCAGACCATGGCCCCGGCTATAGACATTCAGGTGCTGTGCGTGATGGCTCGTCACTTTGTTTAAGGTTTTAGAAGTGTGTGTGTGTACTGGGGCTAACACTGTGCTCTCACCCCAGGACCCCTATAACATGGAGCGTGTGTTCTGGCTGCTGTCTGGTAGAGATGGAGCCCTGGTAAAGGGCATGATGGAGGAGTTTCAGCACTCTCACAGACACACTCTGCCTGAAGCTCTCCACAAACAGGTCAGATGCATGAATACATAATTTACATGCTCTTGTAGAAATATAAGTGCCCAGTACTGTTGGTTGTTTAATGTTCTCTCTCAAATCACCACACATACTTAACCCTCCCCCCCTGACATCTCAGTCAACCAGACAGGTCCTATAGGCCTTAGTTTTGTCACACCAGGACTACTGCCCAGTTGTGTGGTCAGGTCCAGAACAGAGCAGCACTTATTGTACTTAGATGTACAGTACTTGTCAAAAGTTTGGACACACATACTCATTCAAGGGTTTTTCTTTATTTTGACTATTTTCTACATTGTAGAATAGTGAAGACATCAAAACTATAAAATAACACAAATGTTATCATTTAGTAACCAAAAGAAATCGAATCAAAATGTATTCAATACTGTAGATGATCAAAGTAGCCACCCTTTGCTTGATGACAGTTTGCACACACTTGGCATTCTCTCAACCAGCTTCACCTGGAATGCTTTTCCAACAGTCTTGAAGGAGTTTCCACATATGCTGAGCACTTGTTGGCTGCTTTTCCTTCACTCTGATGTCTAACTCATCCCAAACCATCTCAATTGGGTTGAGGTTGGGTGATTGTGGAGGCCAGGTAATCTGATGCAGCACGCCATCACTCTCCTTCTTGGTCAAATAGCCCTTACACAGCCTAGAGGTGTGTTGGGTCATTGTCCTGTTGAAAAACAAATGATAGTCCCACTAAGCGCAAACCAGATGGGATGGTGTATCGTTGCAGAATGCTGTGGTAGATATACTGTCACGGTTTTCTGTATGGGAAAGAGAGTCGGACCAAAATGCAGCGTGGCTATTGAGATTCATGTTTAATAAAACAACGTAAACACGAATCAATACAAAAACAATAAACGTAACTTGAAAACCGAAAACAGCCTAAACTGGTGCAAACTAACACAAGACAGTTACAAGGACAATCACCCACAAAACCCAACACCAAACAGGCTACCTAAATATGGTTCCCAATCAGAGACAATGACGAACACCTGCCTCTGATTGAGAACCATATCAGGCCAAACATAGAACTAGACAAACTAGACATGTAACATAGAATGCCCACCCAGCTCACACCCTGACCAACCAAAACATAGAAACCTACAAAGCAAACTATGGTCAGGGTGTGACATATGCTGGTTAAGTGTGCCTGGAATTCTAAATAAATCCCTGACAGTGTCACCAGCAAAGCAACCATACACCATCACACCTCCTCCTCCATGCTTCAAGGTGGGAACCACACATGCAGAGATCATCCTTTCACCTACTTTGCGTCTCATAAAGACACGGCGGTTAGAACCAAAAATCTCAAATTTGGAACCATCAGACCAAAAGACAGATTTCCACTGGTCTAATGTACATTGCTCGTTTCTTGGCCCAAGCAAGTCTTTTCTTCTTACTGGTGTCCTTTAGTAGTGGTTTCTTTGCAGCAATTTGACCATGAAGGCCTGATTCATGCAGTCTCCTCTGAACAGTTGATGTTGAGATGTGTCTGTTACTTGAATTCTGTGAAGCATTTATTTGGGCTGCAATTTCTGAGGCTGGTAACTCTGATGAACTTATCCTCTGCTGCAGAGGTAACTCTGGGTCTTGCTTTCCTGTGGCAGTCCTCATGAGAGCCAGTTTCATCACAGTGCTTGATGGTTTTTGCGACTGCACTTGAAGAAACTTTCAAAGTTCTTAAAATTTTCCAGATTGACTGACCTTCATGTCTTAAAGTAATGATGGACTTTCATTTCTCTTTGCTTATTTGAGCTGTTATTGCCATAATATGGATTTGGTCTTTTACCAAATAGGGAAATCTTCTGTATACCACCCCTACCTTGTCATAACACAACTGATCAGCTCAAACGCATTAAGGAAAGAAATTCCACAAATAAACTTTTAACAAGGCACACCTGTTAATTGAAATGTATTCCAGGTGACTAGCTCATGAAGCTGGTTGAGAGAATGCCAAGAGTGTGCAAAGCTGTCATCAAGGCAAAGGATGGCTACTTTGAAGAATCTCAAATGTAAAATATATTTTGATTTGTTTAACACTTTTTTGGTTACAACATGATTCCATTATTTAACCTTTATTTAACTTGACACAACTGTGGAAAGCATTGTAGTCAACATGGGCCATCATACCTTGAGTCCATTCCCTGACGAATTGAGGCTGTTCTGAGGGCAAAGGGGGGTGTTGGAGGGTGCAACTCAATATTAGGAAGGTGTTTTTAATGTTTTGTACACTGGGTGTATATTATGTATTTTATTTGTTGTTGTGATTTATGTTTGTACCCCAGGAACAGTAGCCGCTGCCTCGGCAGCAGCTAATTGGGGATCCTAATAAATACTACTCCTCCCCTCCTCTCTCTGTCTCCAGTTGTCTCAGGTCCTCACAGCAGGTGCAGTAAGAGATGAGGGGATAGTGGAGACCATGCAGAGATGCTGGAAGGAGAACCAGTATCTATTATGTCCCCACACTGCAGTGGCTGTGTGGCATCACTACCATTATCCCCCCACTGCAGGGGTCAACAGGTAAGAGACACAGACACACACACACACTTTAAGTGTTTTACTAAATAAACACATTTCTTAGTTGCAGGCTCAACCATTTACATAATGCATCATGGCTGCATACCGAATACCGCTGTCTAGCTCACAATTTTAAACCCATTCCCCTGTCTAGGTGTTGCATAGCAACAGCCTCTCCGGCCAAGTTCCAGGCGGCGGTGCAGAAGGCAGGGCTGACCCTTGACCTCCCTGAGGCAGTGCGGGCTCTGGACAAGATGTCCACTCGCTACCTGGCCCTGGAGCGGGGCCAAGACTGGGGCAAGGACTGGGAGTCCATGCTGAAGCAACACATCCAGGCTATAGGCTCAGCCAGGCAACGTGGAGTGGCCTACTACTCAACTGTGGAGTGTAACTAGTTATTTAAGAAATTAGGCTTAGGCACACTGATAATTCAGATGGAACTGTTAACTGGCATTTGCCATGGATTATCATAAATAACAAACACTTATTAACCGATGAGATTGTTTTATAAAGTGGATAATAGACAACTTACTGCTAATACCAGCAATAATATGCCCACAGTTAGATGTTTTATGTACTGTCTTGAAGAGATCAGTTTTATATGATCAGATATTGTTACAGTATAAGAAGATTGTTTATTGTATACATTTGATCAGAATTCAGATGAAATGGTGTAATTGCCAAATGGTGTGTTTTGCAATCAAACTTCTGCACAATTTATTGCATGACCATAAAGGCTGACAATTAAAGTTGCAGAGGCAATCATGTGTGTAGGAGTAATTACAGTGAATGATTAGAACGGCGCTATGAAGCCAGCAGCATACCACCCTGCATACCACTGCTGGCTTGCTTCTGAAGCTAAGCAGGGTTGGTCCTGGTCAGTCCCTGGATGGTAGACCAGATGCTGCTGAAAGTGGTGTTGGAGGGTCAGTAGGAGGCACTCTTTCCTCTGGTCTAAAAAAAATATCCCAATGCCCCAGGGCAGTGATTGGGGACATTGCCCTGTGTAGGGTGCTGTCTTTGGAATGGGATGTTAAACGGGTGTCCTGACTCTCTGAGGTCATTAAAAGACCCCATGGCACTTATTGTAAGAGTAGGGGTGTTAACCCTGGTGTCCTGGCTAAATTCCCAATCTGACCCTCAAACCATCACGGTTACCTAATAATCCCCAGTTTACAATTGGCTCCTCTCCCCTGTAACTATTCCCCAGGTCGTTGCTGCAAATGAGAATGTGTTCACAGTCAACTTACCTAGTTAAATAACAGATAAATAAATAAAAAGGATTAGGTTTTTATTCCCATCACTACATGTAAGAGAGACAGTGTGGTGGTGGGCATGATGCCTGTCGAAATTGCCTGTGTACCATAGGCTTTAGCGTTCACTTCAGAAGACATAGGACCGTAGGTTTATATGGGTCACATGGGTTTCTTTCACAAGCTGTCGGTTTGTATCTTTGGATAAGACCTTTTACAGCCCGAACTTCTGATCTATTGTACTGTCAGGCAGCTGAGAGGGACTTTGGTCTCATAAAGATGATGTCAGAGGTTGTTTGACTCAGCTCTGTTCCTGCTCTGTTCATGCATCGTAAGGTAAGACATATACATATACAGTACACACATAAACACAAAAACTCATCCATACCGTTTATATATTTCAGCAACATCTCGTGGTGAGTTTTAGCGTGTGTGTTTTGGTATTGGAAATACTTGAGACCCGAGTTGACTTGAAACATGCAACAATGACTAACCAGAAAGTTATGTTTTTGTACAGTAAGCTGCATTTGTCTCAGAGCACAAGCCATTACACAAGCAGTTACAAGCAAAAACTCATATTTTACATCTATATCTATCTGCTGTAGAAAATGTATGTACATACTGCAGGTATGCCCGACATTGAAACATGCAACAGATTTTTTTACACTGTCCTTCAACTCAGGACTGTCCCTGTAAACGCCTAGAGGCTGTTTTATTGGTGGACTCTGGGGAGGGGTGTGGCTAATCATGTGCAGTAGCTTCATCAGCAGATCGTGGTCATGGCTACTGCTCTCCGGCCTCACAGGGATAGGTCAGGTAGTTCTCCTCGACACAACTAGCTGCCTCTGGGGAGCCCATGTAGCAACCCATCCCCTCCCCACAGCAGATACTGGGACCAAAGCAGCAGCCCATATCGCCCGGGCCACACGACATGCACTGGAAAGATAATAGGAAACAGAAAATTATAGTTACATTGTTATTATAGATAAAAGTGATATATTTATAGAAAAGGGAAGTGGTTTTAAGCTTTGTGGTTTAACAAAAAAAAGGTTACAATACAACATACAATATTGACATACAATAACCTTTGATTTAACTGTGCAATCTCAACCCTTCGAAGGTAAGAGGCAAGCCTCTATGGCAGGCAACCACCAATCTAGCTCTATAACAGACACACAGTTACAATAAATAGTAACAAAGTGGAACTGCTGAGAATGACGGTACCTTTCTGGATGGGAAGTCTAGTGCTGCTCTCTTGCCTCCTATGGGGCAGTTGGAGATGTAGCAGGCAGTGCACACAGATAGCAGGAATAGCAGACAGAGGGCAGACACTGGGGCGACAGACATTGCCACTGAGAATGAAGGAAAAAATATGTAAGTTTTATAAAGTGGATGCATCTTGTCTCAGGATAAATATAATATAGTAAGATTAATCATAGTCTATTGTTGCAATATTTTTTGCAATGTCTGTTACAAAAACATTTCCTGCAGTTGTTTTTTAAGATAAAATGGATTTAAAAGATTGTCAGAGAAAATACATACTGTTTGAGACACAAAATGTCTCTTAAACATTATTGTATGAACAACAACAGTAGGAGGGAGGATGTTAAGGGTAAGACGGGAGCTATGACTTCAGAGTTGTTTGTGTGTGTGTGTGTGTATGTGTGTGTATGTGCGTGCGTGCGTGTATGAGAGAGAGAGGGACATATTTGAGTGTGCGTGCGTGCGTGACAGAGAGAGGGAGTGTGAGAGAGGGACGTATTTGAGTGTGTGTGTGTGTATGACTTAACTCAGCCTATATAGGCTATGTAACAACTAACAGGAGAAAAAGAGAACTTTAGATAAATATAGAAATGACTCAAAGGATGATTAAAAGGTTTATTGTCCTCAGAGGGTCCTGCATTAATAATAAGAGCACAGTTGACCTTGACCTCACCATGTCAATCATGTATTTCTCATAATGTTTTATCCTGGACAGATCCTATACATTTAACTCAAGCCATTATTTGAACACTGTTATTTCCACAACAACTTAATTTTTCGAATTACACTCATTATTACTCAGTCCACCTAATGGAAAAACGTCAATTGACGTCATAGGCCTACATGATAATGCTGAAAAATGAACATTGAGAAAGTGTCACGTTCTGACCTTAGTTCCTTTGTTTTGTATTTTGTTATTGTTGTTTTTGTTATTCAGTGTTCAGTTTTGATTATTATTTAAAATTATGAACAGTTACCACGCTGCACCTTGGTCCTCACCTTCTTCCCACGACAGCCGTTACAGAAAGGCACATTTGGAAAGTCCTGGTGGACATATTTTAATACATCTAATAATAATAAAAATAGCTCATCTTATATTTGTGCGAAAATATGCGACGGACTAAGAAGAACAATTCATTTATGAATTTGTAAAATGTTATAATGTATCCGTGTATAAAATTGCTTTGATGAAAGGGTACATCACAGTTGAGACTTGGCGTGTCAAAAATACATTTGATTTCTGACAGAGGACAGAGACATGCTCCTCCCCCGTTGACTGTCGACTCCACCTGCCCTCTAGTGATTGGCATTCCGTCTTTTCGGCTCATTTGGCTCCGTTCACTTAAAAGAGCCGGCTCATTTCGCTCCCAAACGGATCTTAGTGTAAAATGCGACCTAGAACCTACAAATATCAAATGTAAAGCCCAAAAGGTAGGCTACCAGTATATCAGATCGTGAAATGCGCGTTCAAATACATTTTTACCTGGCCAAATTATTAGATGGTCTCAGTGGTTTAGTGGAGGGTACTCCCAAGTATTTCTTAATCCCCATTGATACATAACAATTTAGTGTAGTGGAGGTATACGCCACTTCGATTAATAAGGCTGATGGAACAGATCAGAATGTTTAGCTTAAAATGTTGATAAACTACTCATTTACATTTTAGTCGCAACCATGTACAGACGACGGTAGGGCTTTGGGTGAATGTTCCAAAATGCAATTTGCGGGAAGACGCCGTTCTAAAATGTGCACCACACATGCGAGCGGTTTCATGAACAGAGATGGACATATCCGTTAGAAATGTTGAAAGAATGGGGGTTTAAATATGCAACAACTATCATGGGTTGCTAATATGACTAGGATAATGCATTTGGCTGCTAGACAATGAAAGAAAGTTTAAAGAAAACGCATACGAGTAGGCCTAAGTCTTTATAAAAAATAATTGTCTCCACGTTTCTATGGTGGGGTTTTGGCTATAGGCTACTTTCAAGTAAGGTAAGACATGCCTCATAATATGAACTAAAAAGTCCAGGTGTCAAACAGTTAAATAATAAAAATATATATAGCGATGCTAATGATAAGGATTTGGAGAAAGGCCTCTCTATATTAATTACAGTACCTACAAAGTAGCCTATGCCTACCTGTCAGAATGATATCATGATTATTTGTGTCTATCCAGTAGGCATTTATTTAGCAAGCTACAGAAACAACAGTGCTAATCAAACAACAGTGCTAGGTGCCTGCACACTTGAATTAAACTACACTCAAAAAACAACATTTCTTATATTTTTCCCAGACCTCAAAAGTGGACTTAGAACAGCGTTTCCCAACCCTGGTTCTGGAGTACCCCCCACAGTGTAATTTTGTATTGTAACCCTGGACAAGCACACCTGCTTCAACTTGTCAACTAATCATCAAGCCCTCAATGAGCTGAATGAGGTGTGGTTGTTCAGGGCTCCAACAAAAAGTGTACTGTTGGGGGTACTCTGACTTAGAACATAAAATGGTGTTGTTTTTCTGTAAAAAAAAAAAAATGTAAAACAAGTGTGGCTTTGAGAGTGAAAACCTGAAAATTTAGGGAAAATAGGAAACCTGTGATTAAAGACAACAACATGTATATATTTCAATGGTAGGCCTACTATTAGCCTAGTTATACAGTACAGCTTGGGTTGGCCAAACTTTGAAAAAACAATATGGGATTTATCGTTTTAGGTCATTCTGAGTGTAGGCTATGTCACTATTTTTCATATAATTTTTGCGTCTGGAAATAATTGAGTATACCTACTTCTCCAGGCATCACTACACCATTGGATGGCCTGTTGTCTTAGGGGCACTCAAAATATCAGCTTGGATTGGCTCTCCCCACTATTTGTGGTTTCTGCAGTGAGGATTCATCCTCATTAGTTAATCATTTTGTAACTTATCTGCCGAAAAACGTTGTTTTAAACTCATAAAGCAGTAGTAGCAATATGCAAATCAGGGAGCCAAATTAACGTCTCTTTCACCAATGCGATTCGGTTCCCGACGTTCACCAAAAAGATCCGTTCAAAAAGAGCCGTTCGTTCGCGAACGACCCATCACTACTGCCACGGTGAGTCGGACAAACATGGCGGCGGTTCGGTAGATCAAGACCGGACGACGAGTTTTATTTTATTAATGTCAACAATCACGGATAAACCAGAGGCCGAGAAGAACTGAATAGAGACTCCGTCTATAGTGGCAAACGGAAACATATTATTATTTTACATCCAAGAAACGTCATACAGGTTTGTGTGACAACAGTGAACAGTAGAACGCTTCACTTACAGCGCAGTGGATAATTATTTTGCTGGACATCCTGAACCTTGTTTGGGATTTTAGGTGACTCCAGAGAAATGTGTGGGAGGTAAGATGTCAATGGCATTTGACTACGTGGTTCTATGGTTGTTTTCGTCCCAGTTGGCTTAATTATATTTCTTTACTATCGTGCGTGTGTGTCACTGTCAGCTGACACGTAGTTCCTGACAGGTCGATACCCGACTCAGGAGATGGGCAGTAAACTAAGGGAGATAAGGAGAAAAGAGAATGAATACACACAGCAGGAGTAATTGTTGGACGACTGATACAGGTGTTGTCAGCCCTAGTTTCTAATTACCAAAAGCAGTGTCCATATCAGTCTATTGTCATGGCCATACAGTTCTCAAATATGGTCTCACATTCACATAATTGTTTTGTGTGATGCATTTGCACATAATGCCAAATAGTTATATACCAATATAACAATGCCTTTGTTTGCATGATAGTAAACAATAGATGTACAAATAATACTAGTCATTGTTGACTATAACATAGTTATAACATGTGATGTCCTGCATCCAGTACTATTAGTTATTTGCCACTGTAAGCCCCAGGCTGACACTAGACCCCTCCCACATGTGATTCATATATGATGTTGAACATTACTATTCAACTCCCCATTCAACCTCCCCTCCTCAACCCATATTTCCCCATGGATGGACTCCCTTCATGCGATGAGCTCTAATGTTTTGCCCATAGCTCATACTAGCCCTCTGTGTATTCTTTGTTTTTGTATGCAGTTATATGTCAGTGTACTCAATAAACATAGGTAAGTGTCAAGCAGGTCAGGCTACTGGTAACCATGGACCATCAGAAGACACTATATATACAAAAGTACAGTTGAAGTCGGAAGTTTACATACACCTTAGCCAAATACATTTAAACTCAGTTTTTCACAATTCCTGACATTTAATCCTAGTAAAATTCCCTGTCTTAGGTCAGTTGGGATCACCACTTTATTTTAAGAATGTGAAATGTTTGAATAATAGTAGAGAGAATGATTTATTTCAGCTTTTATTTCTTTCATCACATTCCCAGTGGGTCAGACGTTAACATACACTCAATTTGTATTTGGTAGCATTGCCTTGAAATTGTTTAACTTGGGTCAAACGTTTCAGGTAGCCTTCCACAAGCTTCCCACGATTAATTGGGGAATTTTGGCCCATTCCTCCTGACAGAGATTGTGTAACTGAGTCAGGTTTTTAGGCCTCCTTGCTCGCACACACTCTTTTCAGTTCTGCCCACAAAATTTCTATAGGATTGAGGTTTGGGCTTTGTGATGGCTACTCCAGTACCTCGACTTTGTTGTCCTTAAGCCATTTTGCCAGAACTTTGGAAGTATGCTTGGGGTCATTGTCCATTTGGAAGACCCATTTGCGACCAAGCTTAAACTTCCTGACTGATGTCTTGAGCTGTTGCTTTAATATATCCACATCATTTTATTCCTCATGATGCCATCTATTTTGTGAAGTGCACCAGTCCCTCCTGCAGCAAAGCATCCCCACAACATGATGCTGCCACACCCGTGCTTCACGGTTGGGATGGTGTTCTTTGGCTTGCAAGCCTCCCCCTTTTTCCTCCAACCATAATGATGGTCATTATGGCCAAACAGTTCTATTTTTGTTTCATCAGACCAGAGGATATTTCTCCAAAAAGTGCCATCTTTGTCCCTATGTGCAGTTGCAAACCGTAGTCTGGCTTTTTTATGGCGGTTTTGGAGCAGTGGCTTCTTCCTTGCTGAGCAGCCTTTCAGGGTATGTCGATATAGGACTCGTTTTACTGTGGATATACAGTGGGGCAAAAAACGTATTTAGTCAGCCACCAATTGTGCAAGTTCTCCCACTTAAAAAGATGAGAGAGGCCTGTAATTTTCATCATAGGTACACTTCAACTATGACAGACAAAATGACAAAAATGTTTTTCCAGAAAATCACATTGTAGGATTTTTAATGAATTTATTTGCAAATTATGGTGGAAAATAAGTATTTGGTCAATAACAAAAGTTTCTCTCAATACTTTGTTATATACCCTTTGTTGGCAATGACAGAGGTCAAATGTTTTCTGTAAGTCATGCTAAAAGACCCAGCCACGTTTCATCTTCAATGCCCTTGCTGATGGAAGGAGGTTCACTCAAAATCTCACGATACATGGCCCCATTCAGTCTTTCCTTTACACGGATCAGTCGTCCTAATCCCTTTGCAGAAAAACAGCCCCAAAGCATGATTTTTCCACCCCCATGCTTCACAGTAGGTATGGTGTTCTTTGGATGCAACTCAGCATTCTTTGTCCTCCAAACACGACGAGTTGAGTTTTTACCCAAAAGTTCTGACCATATGACATTCTCCCAATCTTCTTCTGGATCATCCAAATGCTCTCTAGCAAACTTCAGACGGGCCTGGACATGTACTGGCTTAAGCAGGGGGACACGTCTGGCACTGCAGGATTTGAGTCCCTGGCGGCGTAGTGTGTTACTGATGGTAGGCTTTGTTACTTTGGTCCCAGCTCTCTGCAGGTCATTCACTAGGTCCCCCCGTGTGGTTCTGGGATTTTTGCTCACCGTTCTTGTGATCATTTTGACCCCACAGGGTGAGATCTTGCGTGGAGCCCCAGATCGAGGGAGATTATCAGTGGTCTTGTACGTCTTCCATTTCCTAATAATTGCTCGCACAGTTGATTTCTTCAAACCAAGCTGCTTACCTATTGCAGATTCAGTCTTCCCAGCCTGGTGCAGGTCTACAATTTTGTTTCTGGTGTCCTTTGACAGCTCTTTGGTCTTGGCCATGGTGGAGTTTGGAGTGTAACTGTTTGAGGTTGTGGACAGGTGTCTTTTATACTGATGACAAGTTCAAACAGGTGCCATTAATACAGGTAATGAGTGGACGACAGAGGAGCCTCTTAAAGAATAAGTTACAAGTCTGTGAGAGCCAGAAATCTTGCTTGTTTGTTGGTGACTAAATACTTATTTTCCACCATAATTTGCAAATAAATTCATTAAAAATCCTACAATGTGATTTTCTGGATTTGTTTTCTTCTCATGTTGTCTGTCATAGTTGAAGTGTACCTATGATGAAAATTACAGGCCTCTCTCATCTTTTTAAGTGGGAGAACTTGCACAATTGGTGGCTGACTAAATTGTTTTTTGCCCCACTGTAGATACTTTTGTACCTGTTTCCTCCAGCATCTTCACAAGGTCCTTTGCTGTTGTTCCGGGATTGATTTGCACTTTTCGCACCAAAGTACGTTCATCTCTAGGAGACAGAACGCGTCTCCTTCCTGAGCAGTATGACGGCTGCATGGTCCCATGGTGTTTATACTTGCGTACTATTGATTGTACAGATGAACGTGGTACCTTCAGGAGTTTGGAAATTTCTCCCAAGGATACACCAGACTTGTGGAGGTCTACAATTGTTTTTCTGAGGTCTTGACTGATTTGTTTTGATTTTCCAATGATGTCAAGCAAAGAGGCACTGAGTTTGAAGGTGGGCCTTGAAATACATCCAAAGGTACACCTTCAATTGACTCAAATGATGTCAATTAGCCTATCAGAAACTTCTAAGCCATGGCATCATTTTCTGGAATTTCCAAGCTGTTTAAAGGCACAGTCAACTTAGTGTATGTAAACTTCTGACCCACTGGAATTGTGATACAGTGAATTATAAGTGAAATAATCTGTCTGTAAACAATTGTTGGAAAAATTACTTGTGTCATATGCAAAGTAGATGTCCAAACCGACTTGCCAAAACTATAGTTCGTTAACAAGAAATTTGTGGAGTGGTTGAAAAACCGGTTTTAATGACTCCAACCTAAGTGTATGTAATTCTGACTTCAACTATGAATACAGTCGTGGTCAAAAGTTTTGAGAATGCTGCTTCAGTGTCTTTAGATATTTTTGTCAGATGTTCACATTCTTAAAATAAGTGGTGATCCTAACTGACCTAAGACAGGGAATTTTTACTAGGATTAAATGTCAGGAATTGTGAAAAAACTGAGTTTAAATGTATTTGGCTAAGGTGTATGTAAACTTCCGACTTCAACTGTATTTAACCAACCACAACTTACCCATTTTAAAGTCATACATTATTTTATCTAGCCTAGTAGTGAAGTTAATCTAGGTCTTATACCATTTCTTTATCTGAGGTTTCTAGGGAATGTACAAAGGCAGCTTCCATCTAGAGTGTAGACTTTGCATTATGGACAAATTTTATGCATTGACTCCGCATTGTTTGCATATCAGTGTTGCTGATGGTTTTAACACAGAGAAGTGGGTGTTAACCATGACTGATTACATGTGTAAGTCTGTGTGTATGTGTGTGTGTGTGTGTGTGTGTGTGTGTGTGTGTGTGTGTGTGTGTGAGAGAGAGAGAGTGCTCTCGTGTGGATTGCTCCATGCACACGGGGCAAATGCAGACATTCCAGGAGTGAGTGGAATATCACAGGCCCACAGCTGCTGTACAAAGCTAGAGCTGCTCTGTGCTGTCTGTCACTGAAGCTGTCTGACTTCCTAGGCCTTTCAATGACTAGACTAGCAACTATGCACTCTGCATAGCACAACTGTTACTGTATACTTAGCTAGTCAAGGTTGAAAATGGCCTTACCCCTGTGAAAAGTTTGAGGCTTCTTACACCACATAAAACTTTCTATCTCAGGATATAAATCATAACATGTGATATACAGTACCAGTCAAAAGTTTGGACACACCTACTCACTCAAGGTTTTTTCTTTATTTGTACTTTTCTACATTGTAGAATAATAGTGAATACATAAAAACTATGAAATAACTAATGTGGAATCATGTAGTAACCAAAAAAGGGTTAAACAAATAAAAATATATTTTAGATTAATCAAAGTTGCCACCCTTTGCCTTCATGACAGCTTTGCACACTCTTGGCATTCTCTCAACCAGCTTCTCCTGAAATGCTTTTCCAACAGTCTTGAAGGAGTTCCCACATATTCGGAGCACTTGTTGGGTGCTTTTCCTTCACGCTACGGTCCAACTCATCCCAATCCATCTCAATTGGGTTGATGTCGGGTGATTGTGGAGGCCAGGTCATCTGATGCAGCACTCCATCTCTCTCCTTCTTGGTCAAATAGCCCTTACACAGCCTGGAGGTGTGTTGGGTCATTGTCCTGTTGAAAAACAAATTATAGTCCCACTAAGCGCAAACCAGATGGGATGGCGTATTGCTGCAGAATGCTGTGGTAACCATGCTGGTTAAGTGTGCCTGGAATATGGACTTGGTCTTTTACCAAATGTATACATTGTCACAAAACAACTGATTGGCTCAAATGCATTAAGAAGGAAAGAAATTCCACAAATTAACTTTTAACAAGGCACACCTGTTAATTGAAATGCATTCCAGGTGACTACCTCATGAAGCTGGTTGAGAGAATGCCAAGAGTGTGCAAAGCTGTCATCAAGGCAAAGGGTGGCTACTTTGAAGAATCTCAAATATAAAATAGATTTTGATTTGTTTACCACTTTTTTGGTTACTATATGATTCCATTTGTGTTTTTTCATAGTTGTGACGTCTTCACTATTATTCTACAATGTAGAAAATAGTAAAAATAAAGAAAACCCTGGAATGAGAAGGTGTGTCCAAACTTTTGACTGGTACTGTATATATATTACATTTCCTTCAGTGACTCAAGTTTAACACCAGGTCCCTAGCCTCAAGCAAATTAATCCCGATGTCTCAAGACAGGGGTCAACTAGGTTGACTTTAAAACTTGCTCTACAAGCTCTAACACAACAGCATCCAGATAACCAAAGCCTCTTTTTATTCTTTGTTCCTCTCCCCAGGTAATCTCCAGTCACTCCGTTACCACCCCTTTCCCTTTCTCCCCTTCCGTCTCCCCCCACCCACCCTGCAATTATGGCATCATCCCCTCCTGCAGCCCCCTCGACAACGTCCCCCTCTACCCTCCACCCGCCCTCAGCTCTGGACTCTCTATCCATGTCCTCTCTCCTGTCTGGGGACCTGGAGGACGAGGCGGGAGACAGAGGGGGGGATGAGGGTGGCCTGGGTGACCTGGAGGTGAACCCGTATGACGGCTTGCCCTTCTCGTCACGCTACTACTCCCTGCTGGAGGAGAGGAAGAGGCTTCCTGTTTGGAGCCTTAAGTACCGCCTGCTGGAACACCTGGAGACAAACAGCATGGTCGTGGTCAGCGCCCCCTGTGGCACAGGAAAGAGCACACAGGTAAGAGGCATGCATAATACGTACAAACATGCACACATACACAGAGGCATGGGCACACACATGAGCGCTGGTGGTGAAGAACACTCTCACTCTGTCTCCCTCCATCTCTTTGTCTCTACCTCTGTCCCTCACCTTCTCCCTCCAAGGTGCCCCAGTGGTGTGTGGAGTATGCCCAGTCCCATGAGTTCTCCCATGGCTTGGTGTGCTGTTCCCAACCCTACGCTGTAGCTGCAGCGAGTCTGGCCCTCAGAGTGGCTGATGAGATGGACCTGAGTCTGGGCCTGGAGGTGGGCTACTGTGTCCCCCATGATGATGGCTGTACCCCCGATACGCTACTCAGGTGAGGAGGGAGGTAGACACACAGGTGTACATGAAGATTGGGCCATGTGTATGTACACACACATACACATAGGTACAAGCTTGGGTACACACCCATCACACTATATGACGGCATGGTCCTTACTTCCTCTTTATCTTCTTCTAACTCAAATCAAATCAAATGTATTTCTAAAGTGCTTTTTACTTCAGAAACCCAGCCTAAAACCCCACACGGTGGTTTGTCTAACTGGTTTGTCCACCCTCCTTTCTGCTCTTCCCGGCCTGGATTAGAATATTGTTGTCCTTGTATTCTTATCTCTTATCTCTCTTTCTCTCTCTGTCTCCCCCTGAGGTGCAATACAATCGGATTAAAAGTGCAATATGCAGAAATCGCTCCCCCATTTCCTGGTTGCTAAAATTCTAATAGTTTGCCTAATTTCAGTTTATGTGACAAAACAAATGTAGAGACATCGTACCATCTAAACCGCTGTGAAATATATATTTTCCATAACCAAAAATATTGTATTTTCAGCTGTTAGAAGCTGGTATACAAAACTGAAGCTAAAAGATGCAAAAACCTAAACTTAAATCTGAAATATGTAACTTTTGGGCGAACTGACCAAATGCACATAGAAATATTTGTTATAGATATGTCACTCATTGAAAGCAGCTCTAAGAAGCGGTTATCTGTTCTTTGTGCTCTATTTCTATGCTTCCCATTATAAAGTTACATTTTTGCGTCTTTTACTTTCAGTTTTGTTCACCAGCTTCAGCAGCTGAAAATACAATATTTTTGGTTCTGGAAAATATATTTCACAGCGGTTTAGATGGTACAATGATTCTCTACACGTGAGTTTCCCAAACTCGGTCCTGGGTTCCCCCCTCCTAGGTGCATGTTTCGGTTTTTGCCCTAGCACAGCTTCATGCTTTGCTTATTTGAATCTGATGTGTAGTGCTAGGGCAAAAAACTATATGTGAAACCCTGCTCTACACTATACTTGCTTGTTTGTCACATAAACCGAAATTAAGTGAACTATTGGAATTTTAGCAACCAGGAAATGATGGGGATTTCTACATAGTGCATCTTTAAGACGGGGAAGCATAGAAATAGCACACACAGAACATATTTACCGCCTCTGTGTAAGAATGAGAATGTAATGAGAATGACAAATCTATCATTTCTAAAAAAAAGTTACATATTGCATCTCTCTCAGGTTTGTCAGTGACTCTCTGCTCCTGGGAGAGATGATGTCGGACCCCCTGCTGCGTCAGTACGGGGTGCTGGTGGTGGACGAGGTGCAGGAGCGCACGGTGCCCACCGACGTCCTCCTGGGCCTGCTGCGGGATGTATGTGACCAGCGCTCTGACAACCTCCGTGTGGTCCTGCTCACCGACCCCTCCCTCGCCCCCAGCCTTGCCACCTTCCTGGGTGAAAGAGTTCCGCTTCTAACACTGGGTGAGCCTGTCGGAGGTACACCCGACACAGAGACGAGGAGGAGACCACTGGTTGTCATGGAAACGGTGTACAGGGATCCTGGAGGGAGGGAGTCGGCGGCAGCAGCGTGTCATATAGTGTTGGATCTTCACCGCAGGGGGGAGGAGGGGGATGTAATGGTATTTCTCCCCAGCGCCCAGGTAGATGCACGCACACACACAACACAGTATACTAAATATATCCAAGCTAATCTCATTAACTACTGGGGCTGTTTTTATCAGATCAGTAGACGGTAGATGCCAAGTAGGCCTACTGCTGGTACAGAGAGATGGCTCAGTGGGTTACGTTTGGTCGGGTTAGTTAGGGTAGTTAGGGCTAGTTGGTGTTAGTGTAGTTGGGGTTAGTGGGGTAAATGCAACAGTAGAGTTGTGATATTACTTCCCACACGATGTAAGTAGTTTTGGATCAAAGTGACTGCTAAATCAACTTATTTTCTATCCCATATTTTCTTGTCCGTTTCTGATCGACTTTCTTCCATCTGAAAATCCCTATTGAACTGAGTCTTATTTCTTAATGCTTTGTTGTGCTGTGTTTTGTAATATGCCATCCTCTTCCTTGTCTGTTGATGCCTCTCACGCTGGGGACAGAGAAATGGGGGCACTGTAACCTTAGACTGCTGATTGGCATCAGTGTGTATCCGATGTCCTGGTTAATGCATCCAGAACACGCACATACAGATTGATAGATAAATAGATACATACACTTCACCCAGACATGCACATATTTTAGGATATTATTCATTTCCAGCACAGATCCCTGTCATATTCACATCCACCTCTCACATACACACTCCCACTATGTCAACATCACCACACCCTAGCTCCTCGCCGCATTCCCGGCCATGGTTTCAAATCCAGAGGCATACCTGGACTTAAGTACAGTAGTTGACGCCATGGCTGCAAAACACAGGGCTAGCTAGCCAGGAGAACTGATCTGGTTAAGGCTTATTAGAAGAGTCACAGTGAACAGAGTACTGTTTGCCAAGTCTCAACTCAGATCAACCTAAACTATGCGTTTAGGGAGAGGGAGGGAGCGAGAGAGGGGGTGAAACATGAGAAAGGAGCAGGAGAATGGGCACAGGTGATATACCCCAATATGCTCAAATAGATTATTTATTCATTTAGATAACGTTTTACTTTTTAAAACAATAAAATCTCATTGGTTTAGATAGCTTAATGTGAGGACGCCATTAAAAAGTATGAAGATTTTGCCAGGGCAAGGGGTGGGGCAGTGGCAAAGATGAGGAGTTGCTTCCACTCTTCCCCTTTAATTGCCCTAAGTCTGTACCCTATGGTCAATCCCTTTAACTGGTTAGCATAACAAATCCCACACAGCTGCAGGAAGGAGGGAGAAAATGATAGCCTTCAAATCCAATCCAATTTTTTTGGTCACATACACATCTTTAGCAGATGTTATTGCGGGTGTAGTGAAATGCTTGTGTTCTAGCTCCAGCAGTGTAGTAATATCTAACAATTCACAACAATACACAAATCTAAAAGTAAAAGAATGGAATTAAGAAATAAATAAAAATAAATATTAGGACTAGCCATGTCGGAGTGGCATTGACTAAATACAGTAGATTTATATGAAATGAGTAAAGCAGTATGTAAACATGATTAAAGTGATTAGTGTTCTATTATTTAAAGTGGCCAGTGATTCCATGTCTTTGTATATAGGGCAGCAGCCTCTAAGGTACAGGGTTGAGTAGCCGGGTGGTACCCGACTAGTGATGGCTATTTAACAGTCTGATGGCCTTGAGATAGAAGCTATTTTTCAGTCTCTCAGTTCCAGCTTTGATGCACCTGTACTGACCTTGCCTTCTGCGGGGTGAACAGGCCATGTCTTAGGTGGTTGATGATCTTTTTGGCCTTCCTGTGACATCAGGTGCTGTAGGTGACCTGGAGGGCAGGCAGTGTGCCCCCGGTGATGCGTTGGGCAGACCGCACCACCCTCTGGAGAGCCCTGCGGTTGCGGGCGGTGCAGTTGCAGTACCAGGAGGTGATACAGCCCAACAGAATGCTCTCAATTGTGCATCTGTAAAAGTTTGTGTGGGTCTTAGGGACCAAGCCAAATTTCTTCAGCCTCCTGAGGTTGAAGAGGCGCTGTTGTGCCTTCCTCACCACAGTGTCTGTGTGGGTGGACTATTTCAGTGATGTGTACACCGAGGGACTTGAAGCTTTCCACATTATCCACTGCGGTCCCATCGATGTGGATAAGGGCGTGCTCCCTCTGCTGTTACCTGAAGTAAACAATCAGCTCCTTTGTTTTGTTGATGTTGGAGGGGTAGAGTGGAGTTTGGAGGGGTAGAGTGGAGAGTGGAGGGGTAGAGTGGAGAGCGGAGGGGTAGAGTGGAGAGCGGAAAGAGTGGATGCATTTGGGACACTAAACTCTACATTGCATTCATGCACTGCATTTAGGGAGCTTAAATAGCATGTTCTCCTTTCATTGAAATGACAGTGTCTCTACTTGTCCACTCATTCACTTGTCTAACAAAGGACAAGTTTTAGAATGTCAGGAAATAAAGTTTCTCAAGAGCGTGTCAAGGTGCCCAGGATAGAACAGTATACAGTGCATTCGGAAAGTATTCAGAACCCTAACAAATTTTGTTACGGTACAGCCTTATTCTAAAATTTATTTAAAATGTTTTATCTACACACAATACCTCATAATGACAAAGCAAAAACAGGTTTTTAGAAATTATTGCAAATGTGTAATATATATATATACCTGTATATATGGAAATATTACATTTACAGACCCTTTACTCAGTAATTTGTTGAAACACCTTTTGCAGCAATTACAGCCTCGAGACACTACAAGCTTGGCACATCTGTATTTGGGGAGTTTCTCCCATTCTTCTCTGCAGATCCTCTCAAGCTCTGTCAGGTTGGATGGGGAGCATCGCTGCACAGCTATTTTCAGGTCTCTCCAGAGAAGTTTGATCGGGTTCAAGTCTAGGGTCTGGCTGGGCCACTCAAGGACATTCAGAGACTTGTCCCGAAGCCACTCCTGCATTGTCTTAGCTGTGTGCTTAGGGTCGTTGTCCTGTTGGAAGGTGAACCTTCACCCCAGTCTGAGTTCTTGAGCACTCTGGAGCAGGTTGTCATCAAGGCTCTCTCTGTACTTTGCTCCGTTCATCTTTCCCTCGTCTCCCAGTCCCTGCTGCTGAAAAACATTCCCACAGCATGATGCTGCCACCACCATGCTTCACTCTAGGGATGGTGTCAGGTTTCCTCCAGACGTGGCACTTGGCATTCAGGCCAAAGAGTTCAATCTTGGTTTCATCAGACCAGAGAATCTTGTTTCTCATGGGCTGAGAGTCCTTTAGGTGCCTTTTGGCAAACTCCAAGCGGGCTGTCATATGCCTTTTACTGAGGAGTGGCTTCCGTCTGGCCACTCTACCATGAAGACCTGATTGGAAAGGAAAGGGGGATACCTAGTCAGTTGTACAACTGAATGACTTCAACTGAAATGTGTCTTCCGGATTTAACCCAACCCTTCTGAATCAGAGAGGTGCGGGGGGTGGCCTTAATTGACATCCACGTCTTCGGCGCCCGGGGAACAGTGGGTTAACTGCCTTGCTGAGGGGCAGAACGACATATTTTTACCTTGTCAGCTTGTGGGGGAATGCTGCAGAGATGGTTGTCTTTTTGGAAGCTCTGTTAGTGACCATTGGGTTCTTGGTCACCACCCTGATAAAAGCACTTCTCCCCCGATTGCTCAGTTTGGCCGGACGGCCACCTCTAGGAAGAGTCTTGGTGGTTCCAAACTTCTTCCATTTAAGAAGGATTGACGACACTGTGTTCTTGGGGACCTTCAATGCTGCAGACATTTTTTGGAACCCTTCCCCAGATCTGTGCCTCGACACAATCCTGTCTCGGGGCTCTACAGACAATTGGCTTGGTTTTTGCTCATGCAATGTCAACTGTGGGACCTTATATAGACAGGTGTGTGCCTTTCCAAATCATGTCCAATCAATAGAATTTATCACAGGTAGACTCCAATCAAGTTGTATAAAAATCTCAAGGATGATCAATGGAAACAGGATGCACCTGAGCTCATAGCATTTTTTAAAAATAAGGCTGTAATATAACAAAATGTGGGGAAAGGGAAGGGGTCTGAATACTTTCCGAATGCACTCTATATTATCAACCATCTCTCTCTCTCTCTCTCTCTGTTTCTCAGGAGATAGATGAGTGTGGCTTTCTGCTGCAGAAGGAGTCTGTGGCCCTGAGTCCTCAGCTGGGGCCCCTCAGAGTTCTACACCTCCATACAGGCCTCGGGGGGGCCACCCAGCGCGTCTACGAACCTGAGCCAGAAAGGCCTTCTGGTGACACGGAGGGGTCTGAAGGACTGGAAGGGCCAGGGATAGGGGTGGGGATGGGAGTGAGGCGCAGGGTTATCCTCACAGACACCCTGGGGGAGGCCTCCTTCTCTCTATCTGCAGTGCGCTACGTCATAGACACAGGCATGCAACTCAAGACAGTGAGTATTCATTTATCAGAGGTGGGAGGGAGAAGGAGTGTGTGTGGTACTATCCTACACAGTGGCCTCATCCCTGTTGTCAAATGTGGCAATGCTACAATGCCGCATAACCTCAACAAACTATTGAGGTGTACCGAGTTGCAGTGCCATGCATAACCTCCCACTCTTCTGCCTCCGTGTCATAGGTTTACAACCCTCAAATCAGAGCGGACTCACAGGTCCTGCGTCCAATCAGCCGACACCAGGCAGACATGCGGACGCAGAGGGTAAACGGTGACCTACCAGGTAGGTTAGGGTCAATCAAGCCATTTAAAAAAATCATCATGGAATGTGGTGTTTTTCTCATTTAAGAGAAGGGACATAGATAGCTGTTACAGGCCAAATATCCTCTCTATGTGTTCTTCTGACTCCTCTCTCCTGTCCCTACAGGTCTGTGTTTCCGTCTGTACCCCCAGGCTCTTTATGAGGAGGGCATGGCAGAGGCCCGCAGCCCTGGGGTGATGGAAGAGAACCTCAGCCACCTGGTGCTGCTGCTCAAGAGGCTGGACATCGCTGACATGGGCCAGTGCAAGTTCCTGGACAGGCCTGGTAAGGAGGGTCACGCATCATCTAGCTAGTTGAGCCTTGATCTTCTCCTTTGAATGAATAAATTGCACCTTTTTTTCATGGGAGTTTGTGTTTACTAGGTACCTTCTATTTTGTTATATCAGACAAAATATAAATATAATATCTTCCAATATCCCTCAATTTCTTCAATCCATCCCTCTCTATTTTATTCTCTCTTTTATTCCCCTCCCCCCAGCTCCCGAGGCTCTGATGCAGGCTCTAGAGGACCTGGACTACCTTGCAGCACTGGATGATGATGGGAACCTGTCTGAAGTGGGCATCATTATGTCAGAGCTGCCTCTGGAGCCTTCGCTGGCTAAGGCCCTCATCGCTGCCTGCGAGTTTGACTGTGTCAATGAGCTGCTCACCATTGCCGCCATGCTCACAGGTACACACGACAGACACACACACTACACTCACTACACTGACCAAGGTGCTTATTACTGCCTATAAAATGTGCCTTTACTCATAGCTTCTCTTTTTTACGTGCAATTCCAATATTGCTTTGTTTCTATAACTTTTACTTTTTGTTCTTTAACATTCAATTCTCCACCTGTGTGTGTTCCCAGCTCCCCCCTGCTTTGTGACCCCCCCACCCCAGAGGGAGGAGGCAGCAGCCACTCACAGACGTCCACTGTTGCACAATGAGGGAGACCACCTCACCCTCATCAACATCTACAACGCCTATATACAGCGTGAGTCTATATAATACTACACACACACACACAGCTGCAATGTACAGGAGGTTTGGTTTATGCGCACAAACACACACGCACACAAACATCAACTTATAGATATACACATATGGGCACAACATGCATTTTACACAGTTCTCCTCCTGAATATTAATCTGATTGCTCTTTTAGACAATGAGGATGATGCCTGGTGTACTACCAACTTCCTGAACCCCGCTGCATTAAGATTGGCTGGGATGATTAGGGCGGAGCTGCTGGAGGTGATGCAACGAATAGAGTTGCCCGTCTCGCCTCCTGCGTTTGGTTGCCAAGACAACTGCACTAATATCAAGCGTGCGCTCATCTCAGGGTTCTTCCTCAAGGTAGAAAGACTCATCAGTTCACTTCTCCATTGAAGATTAGTTTGTTAGTTAATGTTGTGTATATGAATTTTGACAGGGAAATATATAGACCCTAACCTCTCTCTCTCTATCCTCCCCCCTATTTGTCTTTACCTTACTGTCTTTCTCAATTTTCCTATTTTCTTCTTTCTTTCCATTCTGGTGTCTCTCTGCCTTTTGCCCCCTCCCCCTCGGTCTCTCCTGCTATTTCTGTACTTGTTTCTCTATTTTGTTGCGTTTTCTCTTCTCCCTTCCCGTCTCTCTCTCAGGTGGCTCATGATGTGGACGGCTCAGGTAACTACCTCCTGTTGACTCACCGTCACGTGGCTCACCTCCACCCCTTCTCCTCCTATCTGTGTCGCCGGCCGCGCCCCAACCCCCCCTCCTGGGTGCTCTACCACGAATTTACCATCTCCCACGACAACTGTGTCCGCACCGCCTCCGAGGTGCATCCCCACATGTGAGTAACCCCAACATTTTTTGAACTTTTTAACTTTTGTTGTAGTTAGTATGCATGTAATGCACACTGTAACCCTGAACTTCTTTAGGCCATCCACATAGTGGCGACTTTGCTTCCTTTTGGAATACTAGTCATTTGGTAGACAGTACAGTTTACTGTACTATCTGTCAGAAGATAGTGGGTGCATTCCAGATTGTCATGCTGCGCAGATGATCAGATCGAACAACCACAAGCATTAAACTTCTACAGAACCATGTTAATATGATATAGAAGTCTTCTGACATGTGCAAATGTCATTACATTGAGGTAAACTAGGCATTTAAGTGCATTACTTTTATGTAACCTTGTTTTCTGTGGGAAGGTTGGTGGAGCTGGCCCCTCAGTACTACCTGGGCAACCTGCCGTCCAGTGAGGGACGGGACCAGCTGATGGAGCTGAGACAGAGTCTGCTGCCCCCAGAGGAGGAACAGGAGAGGGGGCCAGAGGGGACCTATGACACACCCCACATTGAGGAACACTTAGACAGGACCGCAGATCTACGTAATCAGGACAGCACTGAGCTGTGTGTCATACAGTGACGGGAAAGGAGTGGCCGACCAAAAGCAGAACCAAGGGAGGAGAATCTGAGATGGAGGACATGGATGCACTATGCACACTCACAGTGCTACTGGGAACACACTACAGAACTGTACTGTTGCACGGACAGCTGATGAGGGAGAGAATGTACAGTACACTCTCCAGCCATACACAGCTGTATGGAAGCAGTTGTTTACATCTGAGTGAATAGGGCTCACCTACAGGTGTTAGTGAAATATTTTTCAAATGAGATTACATGCATTTTTGGCACATGAAAATGTTTGAGACTGAACCTGCATAGTTCCTATAAAAGAAACTGTATACTGGTACCCAACGTAATATACAGTGCATTTGGAAAGTATTTAGACCCCTTGACTTGATTTTTGCTGTGACATGCACTGTCAACTGTGGGACCTTACATAGACAGGTGTGTGCCTTTCCAAATAATGGCCAATCAATTGAATTTACCACAGGTGGACTCCAATCAAGTTGTAGAAACATCTCAAGAAGTTCAATATCGAGTCCCATAGCAGAGGGTCTGAATACTTAGTAAGGCATTTCTGTTTTTTATTTGTTATAAATGTGCAAATGTTTCTAAAAACCTGTTTTTCACTTTGTCATTATATGCATTGTGTGTAGATTGATGGCCAAAGAGTTCAATCTTGGTAGAATAAGGCTGTATTGTAACGAAAGGTAGAAAAAAGGAAGGGGTTTGAATACTTCCCGAATGCACTGTTGAGAATTATATATTGTCCGAAAAGTTTACTATTCTACGAGGGTACCTGATACTTCACTGAAGATATGTCAGCTGTCAGGTGGACATGCATCCTTTCAATGATGACAGTTGAGGTATGGCATTGATGCTGTCACTTCCAGGGAATGTGTTTTTGTTGTTTGTTGTGGCGCCAGCACCTATCACTTCAGTGGAAACTTTGATCCCTTTGTAGAAGTGCCCAATCACAGAAGTTTGATGTGGACTGGACATGTGATTCTCAGGGCTCAGTTGGGTTTATAGAGGGCGATCTACCATTGTACAGAGCTTCCATGTTGAGGGATTTAGAATCCAGTTTTGCTACCGTTGTTCTTTGTATTCTATTGGGTTTAGTGTTTATCTGGACCCTCTTCCCCCACCCCAATGTGTTTAAATAATCAAATATTTGTGTGTGCAAATCAAGGGTGTCAGGTCAGCCCCCCCTATCTAAAACAACTTTTAAGTATATGATATTGATCATCAAAATAAAAGGTTAATTTGTTGAATATCGACTTGAAATAGTTAACTACTTAATTTGAAAGGATTCCTCCGGCCTTTGATGTTAGCCGACACCAACCTGTCAAAGATAGTTTGTGCTTCTCCTCGGGTTGAGTGGTAGAGGGAATCCAAAACCAATTGTATGCCTTACGAAAAAAATGTTCTAAACATTCAGAAAGAGTATTTGGTATTTCATTTTGGATCCACATTAGCTGTTGCGAAAGCCGCTGCTACTCTTCCTGGGGTCCACACAGAACATGAAACATAATATAGAACATTAACAGACAACAGTTCAAGGACAGAGCTACATACATTTAAAAACGGCACACATAGCCTACATATCAATACATAGATAAAAAATATCTAGGTCAAATAGGGGAGAGGCGTTATGCTGTGAGGTTTGCTTTATCCGTTTTAAACCAGGTTTGGTGTTCATTTGAGCAATAGGAGATGGGAGTTCCATGCAATAATGGCTCTATATAATACTGTACGCTTTCTTGAATTTGGGGACTATGAAAAGACCCCTGGTGGCATGTCTGGTTGGGAAATTGTGTGTGAGCTATTAATTGACTTTGCAAACTATTTAGAATTGAACACATTTCTTATAAAAATAAGTGATGCAGTCAGTCACACAGTCAAAACATTATTACGGAAAGACTTCTTCCCCACCATTGAATCGATGTTTTGACAATGACAGTTTACAATCTAAGGTAACACTGAGTAAACTCATATCTTGGAACAGCACTTTCAATGGGAAGTATTGAACAAGTATTGAGAACCTTTGATGTTGGATGTGTTGAACACTGATTGACCCCAGAAGAAAAGCATTGAAAATATTGGTTGTTTTAAATACATTGTACATCAGGGGTAGGCAACTAGATAAGACCTTTCAAACAAGTCCTTTGGAAAAAAATTTGCCCTGCTAGATCTGCCCCGGTCAACTGTAAGTGCTATTATTGTGAAGTGGAAATGTCTAGGATCAACAACGGCTCAGCTGCGAAGTGGTAGACCACACAAGCTCAAACTGCCTCTGGAAGCAACGTCAGCACAAGAAAAGTAGAGGCTGTTATAGCAAAGGGAGGACCAAGTCCATATTAATGGCCATCATTTCCGAATGAGATGTTCGACGAGCAGGTGTCCACATACACTACATGACTAAAAGCATATTTTTCTTCCCCATTTGTGGGAATATTTTAAACAAATGTCCTAAATTAAACTAATCTTCCTGGTTCCTGGTGATTTTAGTCTTAAAACCAGAAAATCACCACCTCAATATTTTGGGGGCCTGCTGGGGTCTGTTGCCGACCCATTGTACATCAATTGTACAACCGGAGTGTGCACAGGGCCAATGTGTCAGACTGGTTTAATTACCGCTAGTAACATTATAGGACACCAAAACATCTTATTTCAAGGCCTTCTCTAATAAAAAACTGCAGATAACACATTCTATCTTCAAAATTACCAACAGATGACACACACAGAAGTAAAACTGTCAAACTTTATTTGAAGATCAAAACCAAGCTACAGCAGTAGGACATGTCCATATCGTAGTGACACAATATGCAAAGTGTGTGAAAAGGCTGCAATCAAGCACGTTCAAAATGGTTAAAAAGAACATGTTCAGAGAAAAATGTATGTTAGAGTCGATGCACATGGTAAAATTCACCTGGTCTGTTTCAACCATCCCCCAAAAAAGTTAAAGAAAAAAATTCATGTCAGAGCACTTTTGGTTAGCAAGTTTTGCAATGCATTCAGTCGTTCATTCATTGATTATAAGAATAAGAAGTAATAAGAAGTAAATTATAAGAAGTCATTTGTGATGATTTGTCAGTATATGCAGCTTGCAACGTGGTGGATCACCAGGTCCTGTAGCAGGACACAGGTGGAGGTCAGCCCAGGTAGAGGAGGGTGATAGGGGAGAGGGGAGTTTGGAAAGTTAAGGAAGGCAGGGTCATAGCTGGAGTAGGAAGGTGGGGATAGAGATGGGGGACAGGGGGAAGGGGGGGCTGATTTCGAGGCTTTGTCCTCATTTCTTCTTTGGTTTTGCCTCCAGAGGTAGTCCAATATCTTTCCCGCGCAGCTTCAAACCTGAGAACAAAAAGTTGTGACGTCAGACAAACAAGGACCAATGGTAAAATTAAAAGCACTGATAAGGTGGCATTACGCTACTCTGAAACATGATAAAACATAGGGGTTGTTTAACAATGTCAGTGTGACAGTCTGTCCCAGATTCCACTCACCGATTGCTCTCTCAATTTTGCCCATGACCTGATTGTTGGGAATTGCTTTTCCACACTCATAGTCTGCAATGACCTGAGGCTTCTCATTAATTTTCTGAAAGTCAAAGCCAAAAGAGACATCAGAAGAAATCAGTGACCTAAAAACATGATATTTAGACCTACAGTCAAAAACTGTTGAAATGTCAGTCAGAGGCCATCTCATTTAAGCTACATACACACATGATTAGATGCATCTCGGAAGTGTCCTCCTCTCCTCATCTACAGCTGTACAGATGTGAATGTATTGGACATTGTTTTCACCTACCCTGTGTTTTCAGATGAGTACAGACGTAGAGAAGACGAGGAGAGTAAGCCACAGAAATTCTGACTACAGAAATGCACCAATGTCCTTATGCTGTGGTATTCAAAGTCGGGGGGAGGTGCAGTGGGGTCCCCCCCAAAATAAAAAATGAATACATATGAATAGTACAGATTATTGTATGGGGTAATATACAAACGATTTTGAGAAAGATCATAAAAAAAAATTGCAACTATATTTAATGGTTTCTTTTCATTTTGATAAGGGATTAAAATGTAACGAATTAAGGGTTATTTGTTAATTAAAAAAATCTAAAATGTACCAATTTTAAGGTTGTGTCATAATATTTGGGGTGGGGTGGTCACAAAAAGTTACTGCGAAAAACATTGGGTCCTGAGAAATTCTGGCCGAAAAATTGGGGTCCTTACTGAAAAACGTTTAATACCTCTGTCCTAATGAGTCATGTGGGTCTGCAGCAGCTTTACTCACAGTGGCCAGATCTTTCTGGGTGAGGCCACTGTTCTGGCGGCCCTGCTGGATAACCTTTCCCACCTCCAGGGAGACCCTCAGGTGCTGCAGCTCCTCTGTCTCCCGGTCCAGCTTGGCGGTGTTCTTGGTCACCAGGTGCTGCTTGTTCTGCCCTGCAGACCCTGTGGACACAGATGAATTGGCGTGGTTAGTAAACAAGCCATAACATAATTTCATTCAGAAATCAATCCATCATGTTCCAGACCTCCAAGTAGGGGAGATGGTGGATTGCACATTAATTGCTATTTATAATAAAGGCTTACATTTCTTGGTAGTATCGAGGTCTTCTCCACGTCTCTGTGCAGCTGTGATAGCCTAGAGATAACGTAGTACATTATTCAACACTTTACTATACCATTCCATAAAAGGGATACATTTAGCTAGTATAGATGAGTAGTCCAGGACAGGGTGCGGATACAACACACAATCCAAACACAAGCCAGCTACAAAAACGTTTATTTACAAATAAATAAATAAATAAATATTCAGTCTCCTGATTTTTTTCTTCTTCTTCTTTTCAGTCTCCTGGGGGGAAAAGGTATTGCGGTGCCCTCTTCACAACTGTCTTGGTGTGCTTGGACCATGATGGTGTCCACATCACCAAGGAACTTGAAACTCTAGACCCGCTCCACTACAGCCCCGTCGATGTTAATGGGGGCCTGTTCGGCCCGCCTTCTCCTATAGTCCACGATCATCTCCAATGTCTTGCTCACATTGAGGGAGAGGTAGTTGTCCAGGCAGTGTGTCTCAGACCTCTTCCCTATAGGCTGCCTCATCATTGTCAGTGATCAGGCCTACCACTGTTGTGTCGTCCGCAAACTTAATGATGGTGCAGGGGTCGTGCTTGGCCACGCAGTCGTGGGTGAACAGGGAGTACTGGAGGGGACTAAGCACGCACCCCTGAGGGGCCCCTGTGTTGAGGATCAGTGTGTCGGATGTGTTGTTACCTACCCTTACCACCTGGGGGTGGCCGTCAGGAAGTCCAGGATCCAGTTGCAGAGGGAGGTGTTTGGTCCCAGGGACCTTAGCTTAGTGATGAGCTTTGTGGGCACTATGGTGTTGAACGTTGAGATGTAGTCAATGAACAGCATTCTCACATACATTTGAAGTCGGAAGTTTACATACACTTAGGTTGGAGTCATCTACTTTGTGCATGACATGCGTAATTCTTCCAACAATCGTTTACAGACAGATTATTTCACTGTATCACAAATCCAGTGGATCAGAAGTGTACATTCACTAAGTTCACTGTACCTTTAAACAGCTTGGAAAATTACAGAAAATTTAATGTCTTCAGAAGCTTCTGATAGGCCAATTGACTTCCTTTGAGTCAATTGGAGGTGTACCTGTGGATGTATTTCAAGGCCTACCTTCAAACTCATTGCCTCTTTGCCTGACATCGTGGGAAATTCTAAAGAAATCAGCCAAGTCCCCAGAAAAAAAATGTAGACCTCCACAAGTCTGGTTCATCCCTGGGAGCAATTTCCAAATGCCTGAAAGTACCACGTTCATCTGTACAAACAATAGTATGCAAGTATAAACACCATGGGACCACGCAGCCATCATACCGCTCAGGAAGGAGACAGGTTCTGTCTCCTAGAGATGAAGGTACTTTGGTGTGAAAAGTGAAAATCAATCCCAGAACAACAGCAAAGGACCTTATGAAGATGCAGGTAAAACAAGTCCTATATCGACATAACCTAAAAGGCCGCTCAGCAAGGAAG